>NC_085052.1:31450090-31754434 GCF_963662255.1 Cinclus cinclus | reverse complement strand
AGGATTATCAAAATGAAAAGGTGAGGTTTCACTATCATTGAATTCTAGTGGCTGTCAAAGACAAGAAAGTCCTTGGTACTCGGTTCTTCTCTTGGGAGAGTCCCTATGGAAAGAAGCAGAGCATAAGAAAGGAGAATTTAAGCAGCGAGGTCTGCAGGCACAGAAAAATACAAGGACAGCATCTAAAACTTAGGAGGGTAGTTTTTACTTTCATGAGGAAGTGGTAAGAGCTTTCCAGAGCATACCAAGCTGTACTGCAGCGTTCTCAATTCCCTTCTGCACTTCTGAAAGCATAGCTATGTAACAAGGTAATTTTTAAGGCAATTTCAGTACAAGACAAGAAGGAATTAAAGCCTAGAAGAGGCTTCTGGCAGAAGCTGGGAGAAGGTAGAGATGAATTTTGGCAACTTTTACACAGTTGCTCTTTCAGCAGTAATGGTTACTTATGCTCAGCATCCCTTTATTTGCTGGGAATGGCAAATGATTGGTTCTACATGTGGGGACTCTGAGAGATGTGGCCAGCTGGCAGGGAAGTACTTTCTGATGGACTGGATGACCGTGTCCCTTCAGAGGCTGAAGGTGGGTGCTGCATCTGCTGACTGGGGGATTTCTGTGACTCTGTCTTGCAGTTCTCCTGGCTGGAGCAGCGGGAAGGCTCACCTCATTATTGCATGCCACTCTTTGCCAACAGTGGTCTTGTCAAACCCCTTCTTTGAGGTCTAATAAGCTTGGGGTGTTGTGGAATGGGGGAATATGGCTGGTAAGAGGTCATGTCCCTGGGCCTTGACTGTACTTATATCAAAGGATACTTTTAAAGTTGTTGATAATCTGTCAGGCAGCATGATGAGATGCAGAGTAAACCAGAATCTCTTTGATTTCTTCACTGGTAAGGTTATCTGTATGCATGTTGGTCTTGTTTTTCTGTTCTTAGCCTTGGGCTTTATACAGATATTGATTTTTTTTTTTCCTCTGGTTGTTACAACATTAATGCTTATTCAGGTAAAGATATTTGTTATTTTCCCAAGACAGCCTCACCATTCATTAAGAATGTGATGGGCCCCTGTGTGCTGGTAATGACTGCTTTAATTCCAGCAAACAGAATGCCTTACAAACAGCAGGTTAGATATTCACAGTTAGTTCCCTGGTCCATTATAGCAATTCCTTTTCTTCTTCACTGCAGCTAGCATTAGTATTCAAAAGCTGAAAGCATGTTGGTCGAAAGCTACCTAAATATTTATGGACTATTGCTAGGGTCAGAGTAACAAGGGCAGCAAATGAAATTAAAGATTTACACCATGAAACAAAGCGACTTATCAATCACTCTTTGCTAAGTTGCTTCTGCTGTTTAAAGAAGTTATTTTCTTAGGAGATTTTTTTCTAAAAATGAACTTCAGCATGAAATTTTGATCTGTAGTTTCACTTTAATGTCTGCATTATTTCTTCCAACAAGATGAGCTGGTGAAGAAGATCTTGCATGACTGACAGTGCTGGCTGATGCATAGCTTGATTCTGTAAGAACAGTACTCAACATCTTTTATCTGGGCATATCAAAGTCTCTGTCCAGCTTCAGGTCATAAATACCCCTGGGTGAGTGAGGAAATAAGTGAGAGAAGAAATTGAGATGCAGCAACTTTAGAAAATTCCTATGCCAAGTCAGACTTAAGAATAGAAAGCAGGATTTGGGTAGGCTTTACATTGAAACTTTGCAGGCAAACGTCAGACTGGATGTGGACTCTTGCTGTGCTGAGCAGTGGGCAAGCTGAGATGGTTGTATGTTTTTCTGGAGGGGTGTCAGAACCTCAATAACCTGGCATCTGCATTCAATGAGAAATGACACTTTATTGTTTTGTGAAAGCATGGCAGAACATATATTTGAAATGGAAATTGCCTTGCTTATTCAAATGAAAACCTCTGAGCGCAGAAGCCCTGCTTTCGTTATTTTGATGAGAAGTTAAGTATTTTGCAATAGCAAGCAAGTAGGAAAAAAGCCAAATTTGAGAGGAGAAAATGCTTTCTATTCCTTCAATTTCTAATATTTTTTTAGTGCTTTGAGATGTGTATATTCATAAAAACAAAACAAACAATGAATTTTTATTTTTATTTTGTTCTGAGATTAATTCAAGTGATTAACTAGCAAGGTCTCCATGACGTGATGGCACAATGTGAACAAAAAAAGAGAAAATGAATTCAAGAGTAAGTGGCTTTAATTAACAGCATGCCATCTTTTTCTTCTGGGTTTTAGCTGGGGATTGCATAAAAGAGAGTCCTAGAACCTGACTTAACATTATTTCACTTTCTAGTTTTCTTTCAAAGTTGTGTCAAATACTTGAAGAGAATAAGTCTGGGTGTTTTATTACAGTGTAGTAATTATAAATATTTTAAAAAATTATAGTAATGCAAAAAAGTATGCACATGTTCAAAATATCTTTTGTCTAGGAAGATTCTAAAGTACATCAAAACCTGTAAGAACAAGCATATTATCTTTCCAGATAAATATTGCAATAGCATTTATTTGCCCAAAGAAAGCTACCTGTGTAGCAGTGGCAGTTTGGGATCAGCATTTGTGTTTTGCAAATGAAACTGGTCTCTTTTGATGATTCACTCCAGCAGAGTTGTGTTGCTAATCACCCAAAAGGGATTTTGGATGTGCTTGGGGAAGATACATCCTTGTTTTTTCTGCTGGAGTGCCTGAACATTAGCATTTGCAAATATTTTGATTTGTAGTAATTGGTGGTTCTTTTGCTTTCCAGGGAAATAAGACCTTAATGGAGGTGAAAGAAAAAAGAAACCTAAGAAATACATAGTGGTTTTCATTCTTAGTATATAAGATTAAAGATTCATGGAGAACATCAGAAATTTATTGTCTGTAGATGAGGTTGCTGTTGTGTGTCCTGTCCTGTTGTCCCCCTGCCCCAAGGAGCAAAATATCTGCAACTTTACTGAAATCCTCAACAGCGTTTTAGGCTCAGCGTCTCCCAAAAATCACATGCAAAAAAGTAAATTTTTGTATTTTCCAGTATTGCTAACTGCGCTGTGATTTAAATGGCAATATTTTGCTTAAAATCACAGAAGTTCCTATCCTGGATGTACCAATCATAGTATGTCATTTGAGTCACCAAAAAGCCACAAATACAAGAAAGAACTTAATGCCTTTAGAAATTCAAGTTTTGCTGATTCTTATCCTGAAAAGAATCTTGGCCTGAAGAGCAGTTCTATTGCTGAGTCATTAGAGAAAACTCTGACACATGGGTACTCCAGTCTTATTCTGGTTCATTATTATTGGACTGATCTGTATGGCCAGTGTGGAAATTCCAAGGACCTCACCAGCTTCAGAGCATCCCCATGTTTAGCATTCACAGACATGCCTGCCTAAACACAGTCTTGTTTTTGTATTTTGCTTTAATTGTATAATCTTTTCCCCAGTGCTGAGGAAGGTGCACACAGCCACAGACGCCCAAGTGAATTCCTCTTGCTGCCCTGTGAAAAAATTCTGAGAAGTCCCTATCAGTTAAGAATTTTAGATGAAGATATTTACCACTAAGGATCATCAATAATAAATGTTCATGATTTTTTTATTAAAGATTGAACTTGTGACATTTCCTCAACTTTTGAACCTTGTGCAACATGTAATTGAAAATGGTTTTATTTCTCCCACTCAGGATGAAAGATGTCTAGCATTTCACATCTTTTTATCTCTTTTAGAGGAATCAGTTTATTTTTCCTGTGAAATTGATGCTTCTTCCAGAGCTTGTTTTTCCCTCACTCTCCATTTACTTGCTGTGGTACTGCATGTCTGTCTCAGCCAAGGTGGTGCTGAGAACGTCAGTGAAATATTTCAGTGCAAAGACCAAGTTAACCAACAGCTTTAACTAGGTCTGAATGGCTGCAGGGAGTCAGACACCGAATTACCTCGTGGCTGTGGCCACCCTGAGAGACCTAAAGGCACATTGTGGAAAGCTGAGGGTTTATGCATGCAGGTACTTCATGTAGGACCCTAATTACAGAATATTGGTTTAAAAATAATTCCTGATGATGATGAGGGAGTTAAGCATGTTGTAGCTCTATAGCAGAGGATAGATACTGACTCCAAGTATCAATCAGTCTAGAAAGACATGGATGTGGACTAGATTTTCCTTGTTTCATTTTTAAAATTCAAAGAGTAAATGCATTCTAGAATACAGTGCTTTGTGTATTTTAGAATGTATGCATACCCTATGTTTGGCTCTTTCCCATGATGTGGGCTGTAGGATAAGCTGTACTTTTCTCACTTTGGTCACTCAGCTTGGACAAACTCTTTTCATAAGAAAGACTCTTGAGCATTTTTCCTACTACTGTACAGAGTTCCTAAGTCTTTTTTATCATGTTTGAATCTGAGAGTGTTAGCGTGGAAACACATAATCACAGGTGCCTTTATTGAAGAGCTCTGGGAGCTGGGGTACAAACCCAAATCTGACTCCGACATGGATTTGAGATGAACATGTTTTTATACCCTTTTTGTTCTATAACTATATATTAATTATTAACCCCATATTGTTCTATTGTATACATTGATTTTATCCAAGCATGAATTCTCATAATTTTCATCAGGTCCCCCAAATGCCTTTTCTCATGATTCTTATTACAATTAAACAATACCTGTATTCAACTGCCAAACTATCGTATCATTTATCATATGATTACACAGGTGCAGTTTCACTTGATCTAATTCATTCCCAGGGCCTAGTTCCCATTCTCAGGCCTACCAGACCCAATCTTTCTTACCATCCCCTGAATCTATACAATTCCCATGATTTTGGAGACATTTTAACCCTATGCTATCAAGAGGAGTCCTTAACAGTGGATTCCCACTGTTGAGAATAATGTTATATACTTACACCTTGATACTTGAATTAGCTGCTCCCTAACATGTAAGTAACAAATCTTGTCTCCGTGGAAGCTGTATTTATTTATCATTTATTTTTAAAAACTGCCTTGGAAGAATTGTGGTTCATTCCATGTGTGATAAGCTAAACACAATTTGGTTCCATTCCCAGGTTTCATGTATTATGAAAACATATCTAACTTTCCTGAGCTGGTAGGTTTGAGGGGGAGAGAAAATAAATACATATGGAATATCCTGGTATGGTACTTGGAAGTACACAACATTTCTCTGCCAGTATGATTCCAGTTCCCATATTTTGTCTGTATTTTTCTTAGTTACCCAATAAACAGGTAGTCAGTGACTGGACAAAAGGGTTTTTGGCAGGAGTGCCATTCTGGCACGGTGCTGTCTCTGAAGAGTAGTTTTAAATGGCAGGTGCACCAAGAGTCATCTGCTCTTTGCTCCGTGTAAGATAGCTCTCCCAATTTCCCAGCTCTGGCCAGGAATTCTCATTGGGAGCTGCAGTGTGGGCAAGGCCTTGGAGCAGAGACTTTTCTGCTTGCGGCAGAAGGCAGCAACACGTGTGTGAGATGAGCCTAGCCGAGTGTCGAGTTTGCCAGCAGTGCAGCCTGTCAGTCGGGGGGCAGCAGCAGAGATGGACATCTTGCTGCTTGCCAACAGGGAGCCTGTCTGGAAGCAGTGTTTCCAGGAGCTCTTCAGGAGTTGCCCCTTGGAGTGGCATTTGGGCAGCTCAGCCCCAGGGGCTGCACAGTTGCCCTGCTCTCTGCGCTCTTTTACTGCCATAGTTGATTTCCACACTTATTTAAAGAGAAGCAGCCAGAGGCATTATCTCCTGGGGATGTCATTTGCACTCTGTGTTTAATTAAGGCGTGACAGTTTATGCCAGAGGATTTCAAAATGGGAAATGGAGTGCTTTTTGCCAAATAGTGGGATTTTATAGAGACTTAGAAATTTGTTAGTGGAGAATTTCATTTATAAGTTGCAGCCTGTTTTGCAGGGCCCATTGAGTCTGGCTTTGTTTTCTTCTGGGTTTCTCCCTCACTTTTATTTCAGCATTACGTATTACTGGTGCAAATACTGTACTCAGTAACAAAACTGTTTGAGAAACAGGGCAGTGACCAAATTGTTTTTCTAGTAAGGAGCCTGGGGACTGTTGATGAGAGTGAGAACCTCCTCTGCACTAGGTCAGAGGTTTCAATTTGAGCACATCAGGCAAATTTTAACCACACTATAAATCTGTTAAGTGGCTTGTAAGAAAAGGGGTAGGTGTTTCAATCTGCTTGTTAGTTTTTACAGGACATCTGTAAAAACCTTGTGACCCTGACAGCTTGGGTGGTAGTCTCAGAAGACAAGTCGAGTATTAAATGGGAACAGTCATGTGGGTAACTGTGAAGAAATGCGGTGTATAGTAGGCCAGCAATTCATAAAAAGGCACAAATATTTGTCACCTCACTTTGTGAACGAGGTCATAAACTTATAATTTTGAAATCAGCTGTTCGCAAGTGAGTTCACCCAAAATTTGTTAGTTTTGATTAAGCATGAAAAGAGTATTATATTTACAAATGCATAGAATTTCAGGCCACCTGAAACTTAATCTTATGATGTTTTTTGTATACCAGGAGTAAACCTGATAGAATTTACCCTTCTGTTAATTATCAGACAAGGTCACAAAGCTGAGGGTCACCTTACCCTTTTTTGCTGGTTGTGCTGTAAGATATGGCTGCCCACACTTCAATAGGGGACTGCAGAGCTGCTCTTTGTAGACAGGCATGGCTAGTCAGGCAGCCCTGTCCCTGAGTTACTCATGTGTAGATTTAGAGTTTTTAGAATTATTCAAAAGCCTATTCTTCCATCAAAAATTGAGCTGTAAACCACGGAAAGAAGAGATTTTCACGTGCGTGAATTCAACATCTTTAAAAGTTGGTTATTTGATATCGTCAAATAATCTGCACAAAGAGAAAACAACAGATTCACTTTTGGGGTGACGAGCGTGTGATGAGGGTCAGAGACTGGGAAACTATTGGTGAAGTGTTTGTGTGATGGACTTCTCTCAAGATTACCTACAGATACCTAAAACTTGGTTTGCAAAGGTTTGGGGTTTTTGCAGATAATTCTAGATTGTGTGTGCAGTTACCTTAATCCTGCTCCCTTCTGCCTACCCAAAGATGTTGAAGGACTTACCTGGGGTCCAGAGAAGGGAAAGGAAGTGCCCATTCTGCAGACTGTTTGGATTAGAGCAATTTATGATAGAGTCCATGCAATCTTAACAAGACAAGAAATGGTGGGAGTTAGAGCAGCCTGTACCATATTAAGATCCTCTTTGGTTTCAGATAATTAGCAGTGGATTCACTGTGAGATGATATTCATCCTTTCGAGCTGTTGAACCAGGGAAGTGTGAGTGAACAGTCCCTAGTGTGCGTTATGATCTTGTTTTACTCTGTATGTACTTAAAATTTGCAATTTTCAGTCTTTTTTGGTTTAATGTTAAGTTGTACCTGTTTGATGAGGCTCGTTTTGCTGGACAAGAAATAAGGCCTTCTAAATATGCCTTTGGAGGTAGCATTTCTCTGGAGTCTGAGAGAAGAAATAAGGCCTTCTAAATATGCCTTTGGAGGTAGCATTTCTCTGGAGTCTGAGAGAAGCTGAATTGGCCCTGCTCACAGAACAAAGGAAAAGACCAGAGTGGGGAAAGCTGCTGCTGGTAACTTGTTCCCTTGTGGTTGTTCCATAGCTATAAATACAGAGGGGTTGTACAGTGAATGATGCATTTTGAGTGCATGTTTTCAGTGCTGTGTGCCACATGTCCCTGATGCTTCAGCAGCACGTATGTTCAGGTCTAAGTGTTGGCTGGGACATTCATCTTCCTCTGGAGCAAGGCACAGCTTCTGCACTTCGGGAGGATTTGTAACTCTGGGCTTTGGCAGCTTTTTCCTATACATGGAGCTTCTGTTTGGAGATTATAATTTCAGGTGGCCTTGGGAAATAATAGATACAGCAAAGGACAGGGTTTTTCTTTATCACTCCTTGTTGCAAGGGCTCATTCCTTGTCATTTTAATTCATGGATAGTCTTCTCCAAATCTCAGCAGAGCTCAGGAGAATCCCCTTCCCACTCCCTTTGGCTGTGCTGTTCCCATTCTGCAGCCAGCCCCACTGTGGGAGTTTGCTAAACTGAAGCAAGGACTGCAAAGGATGTAGTAAAACCTAATTTCTAATGACTGATTGCATGCAAAAGGGCCAAATTTGAATTTGCAGATGCTTTAGCAGAAAGCTAAGATGGACCATCATGGAGAAGTTTATTCTATTCTTAAATACAGATGATTCATGTTAATTATGGAATTGTTAATTTTTTGACGCAAGAGCTGAAATGAGAATTATGGCTTTACCTACCATAAGCAGCTAATATTCATGCTTTTAAGTGAATTTCAGATTGTTCCAAAGTAACTTCCTTTGTAATTAATAACAGCAATATAGTTAATTTCTTATTTTTTTCCCATACTAGAACTGTCATCCAGTAAATTATATACCTGTGATTTCCTGTTGATGCTGAAATATTGTCATTTAATGGCCTGCTATGCTCATTCATGGATATCCAGAAATAAATAAATCAAAAGAAACAGTCTCTTAAAGTGCACTTTCAGCATAATTACTAACGCTGGATATGAACTATTCTTTGTGTTATTTCTTATATTCAGAAGATATGAAAGATGTGGATTTTAATCAGTTTCCGTGGGAGAGGCTTATTAAAAAAGGTCTTCAGGGATTAAAGAAGCAGAGCAGAAGAGATTATAGTTGTGTTAGTGGAAAATCTTATAAGACATTTGTGTGTGTTTTTAATAAACATATTGTAACCCATGGACATATGAGGACAGAACAAACATCAGCTGGAGAATATCCTTTGCACCACTGGAAACTGATAAGATCTCTCTTTTTCTTTAGTATCTGGTTATATTTCATATTACTGTGTTCTATCACAGACTATTGCATAAACTATTGTCCCAGAAGTGAGAAAGGGAGTGGGGGACTGAGCACAAGTGTCTGTAATGTGGTAGAAAAATAACTGAAAGATTTGAGCAGCACACATATTTGTGTGTAACTGCAAATGGTCAGAAAGCCAGGCAGATATAGCAGCCTTTTGCAGCTGCAGTACTAGAAATTTTCAATGAGAGAAGAATTGCAAATGAGATATATAGAAAACTGTTGTATAGGCTTTTTGGTAGATAATACTCATAGCATCTATTCACCCAAATTTGAATATAGAAAATAAAATTAGATTCAGATTGTAGTTAGTATTTTTCTGAAATTACATTTTGAAGCCGTGGGTTCTGTACAGCAGCTTTTTTTTTCTTTTTTTTTTCAGAATCAGTGGAATTTCTAAAAATAAGCTGTTCTAAATTACCTTTTAAAATAATGTAGTCTTGTACTTGTGTTTGACCATTTAAAACCTGGCTGCCATCTTTATCGAAATGGTTAGGTAACGGAGGATTAAATACTGCTCACAGAAATAAATTCTGGGTGGTTTGATCCTGTAGACTGCCAGCATATGGACTCTGCATCTCCAGTGGAAAAGCATGACTGCTGTGGGACAGACTGCTGGAACCAGGGCTCTGACCTGGCCAAGGACAGCGTGCCATCCCAAAGATTGGTCTGTGTCATTACAGGATTTGTGTTTATTGCTTAATTATGCCATACAGGTGACAATAGTTCAGTGTGAACTAACACTAAACAAATGGCACTTAGTAATAATTGCTGTATTAAAAAATGGTGTTTGAGTGTGGGCTGAGCACTGCCAAGATGTTCTTGTTTACATGGCTATTACCATCACTGAAGAATTTTCCATCATCAGTACAGATAACTTACAAAACTTTTAATCTTCTATGAAATCTGTAATCTGGCTAGCAACCCGTTCACATCTACAATAGATGTTGAATTCAAGTTGAGAAAGTCAGTGTTGGGACATGCAGATCCCTGCTGGGTGAGGGGTGTGGTGATAAGGTCTGATTTGGCTGGGCTGAAGGACACTCATCTTCCTCGTGTCGTGACTGTAATGCTCTGGGTGCATTAGAGTACCCTGAAATCTGGACAGACCCACAAAGCTTTGCAAAACTGTGCACTGCCTTTTGGCCTCCAAAACTGGGCTGGAAGATAAATGCAGTTTTATGAAAAATCCATAATTGGAACGTTTGTATTGTGATGAAAGAAAACCCTTTAATTTTGGTTCTGATAATAATATTAGTATGATCTAAGTTACATTGTTTTGCTTATTTTTATTATGACATGCATGTTTTTGAAAATAATGTAGCTAATAGTTAATGTTTGACATTTTGATTTACTATTTTACACTACCATTGTGTAATGCTGTGAAATGAATATGATTTAGCAGTCTTAGACCTTTAGTCTTTTGTACTGATTAAGAAAAAAAATATTTGAAATGTCAGGATTTCATATAGAATGAAATATATATTTTTGGTCTTATTTCCAATTTACTTGTACATGCAAAACAGAGGAGAACCTTTTAACATAATGCAAAGGAGAAATGGAATTCCAGTGAAAGACAATCTGCCTTGAATTTCTCAAAAATTTAAGTTGAACTCTTTTTCTAGTCTTGAGTGATTGCTAATTGCTTCAAGCTGCGCATCTCTGAGAAAAAGGAACATTTCAGGTCATTCCAGGGGAAGGTGAAGCAAAAAAACCTTTTTGAGGAGAGGAAAAAGTGAGAATCTGGCCAAGAGGAATGTGTTAGACACCAAATACTGAGGAAGAGAGTGGGTGAATAAAAGATGACCAAAAACCCAGGTCGCAGAGGTGATGACAAAAGAGGGGATAGGAAAGAAGAGTGAGAATGTCTTTGATGGGAGGATTTCCCAGCGTGCTGTGGAAAGACTGTTGCTTGGTTTTTAACCCCCCTCCCAGGTGAGGTGGTACCAGTCTCCCATGGTGCACGCCCAGTCCTGAGCAGGGCTGAGGTGGATAAATCTCTGCATGAGCTGTGCAGATCGCTCTGCAAAGGGAAATGCCCCCATGTTCCCCAAGGAGATGGGCAGTGCCTTCCATAGCACTGGGAACCAGTGCAGTGCTGAGAGTGTCACTGCTGGGAACCAGTGCAGTGCTGAGAGTGTCACTGCTGGGAACCAGCACAGTGCTGAGAGTGTCACTGCTGGGAACCAGTGCAGTGCTGAGAGTGTCACTGCTGGGAGCCAGCGCAGTGCTGAGAGTGTCACTGTGCTGGGAACCAGCACAGTGCTGAGAGTGTCACTGCTGGGAACCAGTGCAGTGCTGAGAGTGTCACTGCTGGGAGCCAGCACAGTGCTGAGAGTGTCACTGCTGGGAACCAGCGCAGTGCTGAGAGTGTCACTGCTGGGAACCAGTGCAGTGCTGAGAGTGTCACTGCTGGGAGCCAGCGCAGTGCTGAGAGTGTCACAGTGCTGAGAGTGTCACTGCTGGGAGCCAGCACAGTGCTGAGAGTGTCACAGTGCTGAGAGTGTCACTGCTGGGAGCCAGCGCAGTGCTGAGAGTGTCACTGCTGGGAGCCAGCGCAGTGCTGAGAGTGTCACTGCTGGGAACCAGTGCAGTGCTGAGAGTGTCACTGTGCTGGGAACCAGCGCAGTGCTGAGAGTGTCACTGCTGGGAGCCAGCGCAGTGCTGAGAGTGTCACTGATGGGAACCAGCGCAGTGCTGAGAGTGTCACTGTGCTGGGAACCAGTGCAGTGCTGAGAGTGTCACTGCTGGGAGCCAGCGCAGTGCTGAGAGTGTCACTGTGCTGAGAGTGTCACTGCTGGGAGCCAGCACAGTGCTGAGAGTGTCACAGTGCTGAGAGTGTCACTGCTGGGAGCCAGCACAGTGCTGAGAGTGTCACAGTGCTGAGAGTGTCACTGTGCTGGGAACCAGCGCAGTGCTGAGAGTGTCACTGATGGGAACCAGTGCAGTGCTGAGAGTGTCACTGCTGGGAGCCAGCACAGTGCTGAGAGTGTCACTGCTGGGAACCAGTGCAGTGCTGAGAGTGTCACTGCTGGGAGCCAGTGCAGTGCTGAGAGTGTCACTGTGCTGGGAACCAGCACAGTGCTGAGAGTGTCACTGCTGGGAACCAGCGCAGTGCTGAGAGTGTCACTGCTGGGAACCAGTGCAGTGCTGAGAGTGTCACTGATGGGAACCAGCGCAGTGCTGAGAGTGTCACTGTGCTGGGAACCAGCACAGTGCTGAGAGTGTCACTGATGGGAACCAGCGCAGTGCTGAGAGTGTCACTGTGCTGGGAACCAGTGCAGTGCTGAGAGTGTCACTGCTGGGAGCCAGCGCAGTGCTGAGAGTGTCACTGTGCTGAGAGTGTCACTGCTGGGAGCCAGCGCAGTGCTGAGAGTGTCACAGTGCTGAGAGTGTCACTGCTGGGAGCCAGCACAGTGCTGAGAGTGTCACAGTGCTGAGAGTGTCACTGTGCTGGGAACCAGCGCAGTGCTGAGAGTGTCACTGATGGGAACCAGTGCAGTGCTGAGAGTGTCACTGCTGGGAGCCAGCACAGTGCTGAGAGTGTCACTGCTGGGAACCAGTGCAGTGCTGAGAGTGTCACTGCTGGGAGCCAGTGCAGTGCTGAGAGTGTCACAGTGCTGAGAGTGTCACTGCTGGGAGCCAGCGCAGTGCTGAGAGTGTCACAGTGCTGAGAGTGTCACTGCTGGGAACCAGCACAGTGCTGAGAGTGTCACTGCTGGGAGCCAGCACAGTGCTGAGAGTGTCACTGCTGGGAACCAGCGCAGTGCTGAGAGTGTCACTGCTGGGAGCCAGTGCAGTGCTGAGAGTGTCACTGCTGGGAGCCAGCGCAGTGCTGAGAGTGTCACAGTGCTGAGAGTGTCACTGCTGGGAGCCAGCGCAGTGCTGAGAGTGTCACAGTGCTGAGAGTGTCACTGCTGGGAGCCAGCGCAGTGCTGAGAGTGTCACTGCTGGGAACCAGCGCAGTGCTGAGAGTGTCACTGCTGGGAACCAGCACAGTGCTGAGAGTGTCACTGCTGGGAACCAGCGCAGTGCTGAGAGTGTCACTGCTGGGAGCCAGCACAGTGCTGAGAGTGTCACTGCTGGGAACCAGTGCAGTGCTGAGAGTGTCACTGTGCTGAGAGTGTCACTACTGGGAGCCAGCGCGGTGCTGAGAGTGTCACTGTGCTGGGAGCCTGTGGCAGGAGTGTGTCACCTGGGGTTGTTGGCATGGTGCAGGAGGCACAAGGGGCTGTGCTGGGGGCAGGGAGCTGCCTATGGAAGAACACAGTGCTGTTGGGATGTGACTGGGCTGGCTGTGGAATGGGCACTGAGGAGCTCTGCTGTGGGAAGCCAGGTGTGATAATGCAGATGTCTGAACAAGGTCTGGAACATTACAGTCAGTATGGAAGGTAGTGTTCACAGACAACTGATTGTGTCATTTCTGCTTCTGGAATGAAATACATGCCAGCTTCCTAATTTCTTGCTGTTTATTGTCTCATTAACTTTTGTCTCAAGGCTGTGTAATATTTTATTACCTGCTTTTCCAATACTTGTTATAAACATCTACTGAAGCTTCATATTAAAGTAATCTCACTCCTGGCATTCCAGGCCACAGTTCTCAATTCAGATTTGCTGTAAAATGCAGCCTGTGAGATAATTGCATTAGAGAGAACTGCAGTCTGCAAAATGCTTTAAAAGTGGTAGTATAATTAATTATAAAGTGACCTCTTAAAGAGAGTAGATTTATTTCTTTAGCATGAATTAATTTTCTGATAGGGATTTTGGATTGCCATCAAAACAGAATTGAATCTGTCAGTGTCTGTCACTATTACCCTATCTGGCAGTATTTACCAACTTTGATGTGATGAGGATCTCTTCTGGGGGAAAAGGGGCTGCTTGGGGGTAGAGCTTTCCAACCCTTGACTTCCTTTCAGAATGTCACAGTAGTGCTGATAGCTACTGATGTGTCTACTATAATTTACTAGAAACTGTAATGAGATCAACAGCTCTGTTTGCAGAAGTGGCCATATGCCAGTGAGGAGGTGTAAGGCTGGCTCAGTCCAACTTGTACCAAACTGTGATTAAGACTGAAATGATGGAGTTTTGTATTTTGCTACTGCTCTGCTGGGCACCACAGCATTGATCAGCGTCCTGTTGTTTTTGTCTTTTTAGCTACCTGTGCTGTATCTCTGCAGGAAATGAGAGCTTTTCAATGGATAAATCTTGCTTTCCCTTGTTTGTTTGCTTGTTTGTTTGTTTGTTTTTTAATACTTTTGTATATAAGTTAGCTAGACAAGTTCATTTTTAATATAGTCACTGATGGTTCTGACTTAAGCTACATTCGGCTTGTCTGTGGTTGAATACTGAACCTTTCAGAAGTGCCTGCTGATAGCCAGCTGATGTGGATTGCCCTGTGCAACTGCTGACTCTAAAGCTTTTGAAAATAATTGTTTTGAGTATACATTTAATAGGGCTTCTTATTGTTGCTTAGACTGTATTAGTGGTAAGTCCTTTAACTGTAATATTACTGATCTGGTTGAATACAGCCAGTGCATAATTTTAAAATGTTTTCATTTTTGTGACTGGCAGTATGTTTGCAAAGATGTTTTTGCTGCTAGATCTACCTCTCTGCATGTCAATCTGCATGGTGATGCCAAGTATATGAAATACATTTTGTTGTTTTCTTCCTTAATCATCTGCACTTCGAAAACACAAAGGTGTTGTTGATGAGTATTTTAAAAGCAGAGAAATGGAATTGTATCCTTGAGACAAATCTAAGCATTTGTAGTTTGAAAAGAGCTTTGGGTCTTTAATTTGAAGTAGCCAATGAAAGGCCCTTCTCAATGCCAGAAGCCTTGTGCTGCACCCTTGGTGCATGAACATTGCAGAGTTCATGTGCTGTCAGAGAAAAGGCTGGTGATGATGTAAACTGTAGCCTGTTGCTGGAGAGGATGAAGGAAGGCAAACATCCTGCTTTGGATCCTGGCCCCTCTGCTCAAGTGGGATAGGATCCGAGTGCAGGAATGTTTGCAGTGAGTAGAGTGTGCTGCCCAGGATGGCTCCATCAGGTGGAGTGGTGGCACTTGCATGAAGCTCTGGCCCAGCCACACAGCCCAGGGTGCCCCAAGGAGTAGCTCGCCTCTCTCTGTGGAAGTGCAGCAGGCTCTTCAGAGAGGACAAGTGATTCCCACCAAGAGGCGTGGCAGGTGAAATTTTCAAAGGATTCACAGCCGTAAAGGCAAAATAAAATCCTATAGCAGGTTATTATCTTCCTCTGGTTGTGTTGTGGTTGGGGAAGGCTTGTTGTCCATGGTTTAGGAGAAATATGTTTCAAAGGCCAGTGAGAATGTTGTTTTTATTTTTGTGCAAACCTGACTGTGCTGCAGGGAGGAGCTGGCACATCACAAAGTGCTTTGCATTTCTCTGAGCATGAACTTCTCGCAAGGGAGTGATGTCCCACTGGTGGATCTGAGATGATTCTCTTGCTCTGGGCGTCTGAATATGAAGATCAAAAAGCAGGCAGCTAGGGCAGAATGGACAGAGAAACCAGATGCTGTCTCAGAGAAAATTTTTCTTTTTAATTTGTATTGGCACAAAGAGCCGGTAACGTGTACCTTGTAGTCTGCCTGTCCAGGCATCCACTTGACTTTAGTTGGACTTGAAGCCCAGTTTGGTTTGCTTATATGGAAAGCCTGGCTGCTTTCAGGGAACAGTTATATTTGGCTTGTGTTCTTTATGCAGCTACTCTTTAATTTTTTAAAACAAGGCAGTCCCTACTGGTGTGATTGAGAAGGGAGTGGGGGTATAATGATGAAAGGCCTGCATGGCAGCAGCCAGCCTGTGCCTCTGTCCAGCTGCTGTAGCTTGTTGCTTTTGCAGTGCAAAATACATGCTGAAAAGTAAGTGTATATATTTCTGGATTTGAATGGATGCAGGAGCCTCCAGGTGCAAGCTGACTGAGGGTGATTCCCTGGCCATTATAACATGCATTTCAGAGCCAAGAATGAGGGAAGTGAGCAGATGAGAACAGCCATCCATAATTTGTCTTGCTTTCACAGTTTTCACTGCTTGACCTGAGAAGCAGCCATCATGCCTGGCTTTGGAAGGAAAAACCCCTACATTTTGTGTGTTTGTTGATTTAAGGACACATTTGTTGTCTAGAATTAACAGGATGCAGAGCCAAGTGGGTATTGATGCTGATTGCATCTGATTTGGATTTTGGAGCTATATACAATTGCACAAATTATCTCAAAGGCAACTTAATTGCCCTAGATTTGTGTTTGTGCTGAATCATAATAAGAGGTCATTTTTCTTATATGGGAGATGAAATTTAAGCAAATCCAGCCTCTGCTCACATGGTAAAATTTAAACCCACAAAACTATTTCTTTTCAGCTTTGCATGTATGGTGATTCTGTATTTTGCAAGTACAGTGTAATTAATGCGTTTTGGCTAGAAAATGGGAAAGTTAAAAGTATGGTGTGAAAGGCATATAAAACTTGATTACCTTTCTGATAGAGTTACAAATCTGGTGAATGAAGGGAAATTCAAGAAATGTGATGGATTTGGACTTAAGTAAAATATTAATAATGCTTCATGATAATCTGCTTCATGAAATCTTACTTGAAAATATTGATTCAAATTTACTGTGATGGAGATACTGCCATATGATCTAAGAGTTGGCAGGGCAAGTGTAAACAAAGAATAATCTTAAATAGATGAAGCTGGAGCCTTTGAAAAAGCCTGGGGAATAATGCTTATATGTGTTCTAATGTTTAATATCTTTGTTAGTAGCACAGAAAATGAAGTATATAAACTAAATTCTGTGGAGGTACTGATCCATGAATATCTCCCATGTAGACGAAAACACTTAGATAATGCAAAAGACGATTTAGAGTTATTAGAAATGAGGAAAAATAGGAAGATCAATGTTGAAAAAATATAATATGAATCATGGCTGAAGGGAAGAATAATGCATAACAAAATTCAGAACGAAACAATGAACCTCAGGAAATAAATCTTTCCTTTTCTAGTTAACTCAGATTAATTGACAGTTGAAAGAACTTTTCTTTTGGGCTTCTCTTTGTTAAGTAAAAAGACACAAAAAACCACACCCAGCATCACTAAAATTCGCTGTGTAAGAGAGGTGTAGTTAGACCCTTCCAAAGGGTCTGCTTAAGACTTCTTGCAGGATTTATCACTTAGCAGACTGCTGTTTAGAAGAAAGTAATGCTGTCCATGAAAATGTGACCTCAAAGAATAAAACACTATTTGTAAAACTTGTTTTTTAAAATCCCCTTAACCAGAATATTACTATGAAGCATGTGAGTGGAAAAAAATAGAAAGAAGAAAACTGTTAGTAAAATAAAACATAAAACCCCATTGTCAGTAACTCAAGTTAATTGTAAAGTTTTTTGTCTGAATAGATGCATCTTGAGATTAAAACATTTTTTACAAGAGGTGTTTAACAAAAGTGGGTATGAATAAAATGCAAGCAATGAAGTCTTCTTCTGGCAGTGTCCATGTAATCACATTAAAGGAAATGGCAAGGTCGCTGTGTATTAATTCTCTGGGTATTTTATGAAGTTGACCTTTTCTGGTGTTGTATCCTAATTAGTGTAGGCAGACCTGCTGAGCAGTGATTTGAGGAACATGTAACCTCACCTCTGAGGTTTTGGAGGTCTTTGATCATGCTGTGGATTAGAATTTCTATTCATGTCCTTTCTGAACTAAGGGCAAACTGAGCTTCCTGTTTCTCTCCCTCACATGGTTTCCCTCTAACTGCTGGATGCTGCTGATACTGTAAAATAAAGGGAATCAGTTTTTGAAGGCTGGATATGCATAAATTCTGGCATAGTGGGAAAAGAGTTACTTATGTTTTCAATAATTCTGATGCCTACCTGAACCTAACAGTCTGCTTAGGCTTTTTGTCATCTGAGGGTACCAATGTAGTTTCTTTGAGCACGAATAACTCTCAATATCTCAGTAAAGAGGAGGAGGAGGAATCATTAAGGAGTAACTAAGTCACTTTTCATGTAAATTACATTGGAAGTGTCTACAACTATGCTGACTAAAGATTTGTAATTTGGGCTGGTATTTAATTATTTACTGTTATTGCAAAGAGCATTTCTGTCTTCTAGTCATATTAAGTTGTGTAAACTCATGTTTCTAAGTATTCAGGGTATATGTCATACTTACATAACACAGAGGTGTATTTTGACTTGGTAGGCAATATGAGTCATTATCTTCTATGACTTCTAAACACAAGCTTTTTAAGGATTTGTGGCAGATATGAGTGTAGAATATTGATTAATAGCAGTAGTATCACTGTTACAGTAAGCAGACTTAAAATACAGCTTTTCTCAGTTGTGTGGGCTTTATGGAGGATATGGGAAAGTCACTGTGCTGAGAACTGCAAGGCTGATCTGACGTCTGTGTCTGGTGCTCTAAGAACTTAAAAAAGGTTTGCCTAGTTCAGAAAAAGAAAGTTTGACAATTTTTCTGAAATGACTTTGAGACATTATTTCTAGTAGTAAGTTGCTCCATACTCATGTAGAAAGTCTTTACAAAACAGAGAAACTGAAGTTGGGAACAACTGAGGCTGGAACAAACCACACATTCTGAAGCAGTTATGGTGATAAAATGCTGGATCACTGAAGCTGAGCATGTGGTGAATTGAAGAAGCTCTAGACTTGGATGTGAGTGTCATTTGATAAAATTTCATAGCAATATGGCACAGAACCTCAGACTTAATGGCTATAATGAAATCTACTGGCCTTAAAAATATGAAACTTTATTGTTGTAATTTCGAGCTAGTGAAATGAAGATGTCAGGTGTTTGGAGGCTGAAGTATTATTATTATTGTTTTTATATTATTATTGTCTCTATTAGATTTTTCCAAGTGATCAGTGACAGCTGCCATATTGATACAGTGGTAAATTTAATGTAGCTTATTTTGACATATATAGATATTATTGAGTTCAAGATTGCTGTTGTGAAGTCTGGAAGGGCATACCATGATCTTCTTGTAATAATATCATCAGTATATCTCACTGGCCATCTCCTCTGACCAGCTGCCCACAACAGCCAGAGATTCATGCCCCCTACCCAAGTGTAATTTCAAAAATTTTTCTGCCAGGTATTTTAAAGGCCGAGAACAATAGCATGTGCCCTTCCCCCAGATCTGCTCAAATGTAGCCTGTTATCACAGCTAAAACTTGCATTTTTAGCTGGAAAATGTAGGCTGAAGTGTGCCCACTGTGGAGAGCACAGGAAGGGGAGGTGTGCCTGTGGCAGCTCTGCACTGACAACAGTGGCATAACCCTGGGGTGGCATGGGCTGCTCTGGGACAGCTGCTGCTGGCCCCTCTGGGGACATCTGTGAGCTGCAGTGAGCTGGGAATCTCTCCAGAGGCTTTCAGTGCACCTGCCTCTTAGACTGTTGCTTTCAGAGGTTGTGTGCAAAAGTCTCATTTTAAAAATACGCAGATGTCCTCCTGCTGGAATATCACCTGCTTTGCATGGTCGATCTAATTGCATACCTAAAACTACACGTTTTGGGAAATGTTGCTTAAATTTTTAGTGGCACAGGTATACATTTATGGATTTGATCATAAGATGATTTCTGCTCTGCAGTAGGCAGTGGAGTCTTGCAATTGGAATGACTGAGAATTAAGAAGAGTGATTCCTCGATTCTTCAAGATATATTACATTCTCATTTTAGGTTTTTTTTTGATCTTAAGTGCCCAGTAGCAGAAGGATGATGGATTTTCTTGTAGGGAAAAAAAAACCACCCCCCTCAATTTTATTATATATATATATTTAAAACAGCAATTTAAAGTATGTAATATATGAGCATTATCAAATATTTTTCATTATGTGTAGTCATAAAAAACAAATTCTAAATATTATTCCTGCAAGACTTATTCCAGACAGCAAAAACTTTCAAATACTGAAATTATTTTTTCAAGCCAAACTAATTTAATCTGGTTTTTGAAGTGTTTCTTGTAGTATCATTCTAATTTATTCCATGATTCCACTCCTGTTCACTGTAGACCACTTAACAGTGCATTCATCTTGTAATTGTTGTCACTTCCATATTATTTCCATGAATTAGGAAAAAAATATTGCATTACTAACTTTTAGCTGACTGTCCCCAAGCTCTTGCAGGGCCCTCAAGGACTGCTCTGCCTTTTAGAGAAAGTGGAGAAAGGAGGTGGTGACCCTTGCTGGGCTGCCATCCGTGGAATTCCCAGTCCCCCATCCCTCCTCTGGAAAGCCTTCCTGCCAAGATGGAAAACCACTGACTAGGATTAACATCATCAGGATTTAGAAATGAATGGTTTTGTGAATACGTTTTCTAAATATTGGTATGAGACAGATTGCTCCATGTTCCCAAAGACACCCAGTTAGTTAAGATGTGGCTGTGTGTTTTCCTGAGTGAGGCCCCGCACAGCTGGGCGTGAGGGGGTTTTATTGCACAGCATCTGGAACCTGCGTGACCCCTGTGTCCTCTGGGCATCACATATGCAGTCTTCATCCTTTCCTGCATAGGAGCCATAATTCAGCCTGTCTCTATCACCTGCTGCTCCTCCAGGTCATGCTGTCCTGCTTTTTCCTGCAGTTCCTTCTGTTGTAATCCTCTGGGCAGGTGTCTCCTGTGAGCAATAAAGCCTCAGCCTGTTTTTGATAAGATATCTCTGACCAGTGAAGCCTCCTGAAAGACAAAGGCTGTTTTCATTCTGCTGGTAATCTTACCCTGTTAGAAAGAGCACTGAAGTAAATACAGGGATATCATCAGTTCGTGATAGGAATCAGGCTGACCCCAATGGGCAACAAGTGGGTTGAGCCAAGTGCTCTGGAGATGCTATTTTAATAGGGAGAAATAATCATATATATAGATCATGGTGCTCAGAGGAAGAGTTTAGCTTTCCCAAACTTTTTAATGTGGAGCAATTCAGGCTTCTGCAACAAATGAAGAAAAGTACTTCAATAAGCGAAGTATTTTAAACTCCTCCAAACAAGGGTGATGCTCAGTTAAGGTTAAAACATTGGCCGCGGATACTTTTTATCTGCTAGGTTTCTAGCCGTGCTAGAGTATGAATTTTCATGCTGGGTGGAAAATTTTTAAAATGTGCCAAAGAGATGTTGGCAAGTGTAGGAAGTTAATGTTATGGAAAAACCCTGAAATTTTCTGTTTGTGAATTTAAGATGCTTTTTCTATTATCTGTTTACAGCACCAGACACACATCTGATAGTATCTGCTTGGAGGATTAAATTAACTTCTTGGCATTTTTTGAATTAGGGAGCATATAAAGGCCATTTAATAGGAGTGCTTCTTTTGATGAGCAGAAATTGAAGGCAACAAGATTACATATAGCCCATTCTGCAGATCCTGTTAGGATTGTGTATCCTTGTGATGTTAAGAACAGTCCCTCTTGTTATTTGATGCTGCAGTGTAATTTTTCCTTCATTTGGAACAATGTGAATTGCCTCACTAGTCTTTCCTCTCCTTTAAATTAACTGTGGATAATGGAGGATTTATGCTGCATGTACAGATCATAAAATAGCTCAAAGAAATATTTTTCCAAGATGAGTAGAATTAAGATAAGCTATCTTGGTTTCCTGTGCCTTATAAAATGAATATTACTTTTGTCACTGCGTGGTTCTCCTAGAGCACTTGAGTTCAATTGCTCTGGTTTGTGGTTATGCCATTCTTTTCCACCATTTACTCCAGCATGACCAAATGCATTGCTGGAGCAAGTCTGGAGTGGGGGAGACCTAATGTAAATGGAAATAACTCTCCATTTGTGCAAATAATTTGCAGTGGCCACTTCATAAAATTGAAGAAAGTAGCCAAGCAGGATGATATATGCTAGAAGATGGAATTACCAACTGGAAAACAAAAAAGTTATTGCAGCAGATGAGCAGGACAGAACAAGGGATCTGGTGATGTAGCAGTGCTCAGTTGGGTGCAAATGAAAAAGAAAAACACCCAGACAATCAGAAAACACAAATAGAAGAGCTAGCAAGAAAAAACCTTCTGGTGCTTCAAAATACGCTCTTTGATTTCACTGAGGCAGGTAAATACGTTCTCAATATTTTCTGAAAAACACGACTTTACATGTAGCTCAGAAAGACTTTTCAGAAGACCAGAATCATATTTATTTGCAGTTACTAGACATTGAGAGAATTTGACAGTTCTGTGTTTCTACAGGATATATGTTTTTCTTTCCTAACAAATGCGGTATTTACGCCTGCTCTCTGTGGTGTATCTGTCTAGCGGCCGTTGTTAGATGTGTTCATCCCTATTGTCCTGGGTGCTGCAGTTTCCTTCCTGGTACAGACGGATGTATTAAAGGTGCATGTGAACGTGGCAGAAGAGAGTGCTGCACTCAGGTGGGAGTGTGGATGTGGGCACAGGTGCTGGCCAGAAGGTCTGTGTGAGCACCCACGGGCAGCTGCTCCTCACACTGCCCCGGACTGAACGAATTCAAGGTCAAAAGCTCTTGTGCCACGCTGCCTCTTGCAGGGGGCTCGGGGTGCCTTGTTCCCCTGGGCTGAGGGGCTGTTTCTGTTTGGGCAGTCTGAGGGCAGTGACAGATTGCTGGCTGTGTGACAGCTCCCTGGAACACGCGGTGGGAAGGGCACGTGATGGAGAGCTGTGTGTTCGCTGCTGAGGACGTACCTGTGCTTGACTTTGGTTTGGACGCTGGCCAAATACCGAATGTGTGTCCTCCTGTTTCTCAGGCTGTCTGCTTTTATAAATAATAATTTTTGGGGAAGCGGACATAGGGATGGGAAGATGCATATAGTTCAGTAATTTTTGATCTGGTATGACATTTTTTTTTTTTTTTCCTGGACATTTTGTTTTCTTAGCATTGTGGGGCTGTCAAGAAACATTTTCTGCTGCAATATATTGTGTGTGTTTCCACACAGAATATATATCTGTATTCATGTACATAGTAGTAAATTTGAAAACTGTTATTACCATTCAGGAAAGAGATCATGTGTTTATTGTGGATATTTCTCAAAAAACACTACTTGAATGCTTGGAGACAGTAAGAAATGACAAATAAATCTTAGGGATTTTTAGGAAAGGAATGGAGAAGAAATCAACCTCATTTTTCAAGTGTACTTCTCTATCTCAGTTTCTGTGTGCAGATCTGATGATCCTGTCTCTTAAAGGTCACAGTAAAACTGATAAAATCTAGAAGAAGGACAAGAAGGATGGTTAAAAGTGTGGAGCTGCCTGTACAGGAGGAGAAACACAGTAGATTAGGAATGCTGCATGAAAAGATATGATAATAGTATAATAGTAGAATGTAAAGATGTGGACGGGAGAGAAGTAAGGGTAGGGAGTGAGAATTATCTGCATGTTGTAATATGGGATCTAAGGGGTGCCCAACAAAAAGAGATGTTTTAAAATAAGTCCTTTTTCATGGAAAGCACAATTAAATTGCAGAGCTTGCTACCACAGAGTACGAAGGACTACAAATTATACAGGACTTAATATTGAAGTATTTTCATCAAAAATAATTCTTTTGTAGGCTACATCCAATGCAAAGAGTGGATTGGAAGCCAGCTCTAACTCAGGTTAATTCTGTTAAGCTGTTGGAACCACTGTCAGTGTGCAGGCAGGAGGGTCACACGACACATGCTCTGCTTCATGTTGTTTATTGACTGAGGGAAGGTAGTATTGGGACAGGTGGTTTCTTATTCCCTTTTAGCTTAGTTCTGTGTTCAGTGATTGTGGTTCTTTGGTAGTGTAGGTCTCTGTTTTTAGCTGTAAAACCTAAGAGGCAGATACTGTGTTTGATTTTCTAATTTAAAGAAAGTAAAAGTGTGGCACCATTTAGACATGGTATTTCCTTTGTGTCAAAGAGGGAATAGCAGGGTTTGTTGGAATTAGTTTGATTTCTTTGTTTGTAATTGTTGACAGTGACGTTGTTGCTCTTGGATATTCATATAGCTGGATTGTGGCTGACTGCGCAGCCCACAAAGAAAAAGCCAATTATTAGGGGTCACAGAAGAGCATTATGCAAGTCAGTTGACTTGAAAATGTACATGTACGTGCAAACATACATATATAAATATTTTAATACAAAGTCCTGTTTTTATTCCAGTGTGGCATCTCTTATTCCAGCTCTGAATAGGAGACCTGTCTCCACTGCTGTAAGATAAATTGAGTCTGAATTTGTGCTCTGTGTTCTCAGGGGTTCCAAAGTGGAGAGGGCATTATGACAGTCCAGCAAAGATAATGCAAACAGAAGAGTGTTTTGTTAGGGGTAAGCGAATACTTTTGTGCCAACTAGTATGTGATAGATCAAACAGAGCAGAATCAGCACTGCAAACTCTGAGGCTCCTCTTCAAAGGAACACTTGATGCTGTAGCAAGGCTCTCTATCCATTATTTGCTTGTTATTTTATCTGATGGTGTACATGAACCCAGGGATTTTAATTGATGCTGTGGAGGCAAAACTCTGACCGTGATTCTGCTTTCTACTCTTTGGTTCAGAAAAAAACTTTGGTTGTGATAATTTTTTTTTTTTAAATCTCCTTGAAGTTTATTCTTAAAAGTGCAGTTTAAGGAGTTAGTGTTCTTCAGTAGTGTATTGGGGTAGAATGCTAAGGTATGTGGCATGCATATGTCTGCACATGTTTAACCAAACTACAGCAAATATTCCAAATTGAAAATTTGGTACAGTGTTGGTTTGGTACATGATCCAAGTGAGATATAAGATAAAGCTTCCTCTAAAACCAGTAACAGCACTGTAAATATTCATGATGGTGAAATAAATCATTCACCTTGTTAAAAGTGTTATCCGTACATCCTGAAGTTTTGTTTCCATTTAAATGTCTTATGAGGACAAAGAAATGAGTCACAAGGATTCTGCTGCTGACAATAAGGAGCACATGGTAATTTCTTGCACTCAGACATGAGAAGGAACCTTCATTTCCACTTCTAAGTAGTAAATCCTGAGTGATTTGCATGAAGGAAATTTGTACTGGAGTGAATAACATTGCCTGTCATCTCAACCAAATAAGGGGGTGAAAACCTTGTTGAAAAGTTCTGTACAGGATTTTGAAATATTTTAGAGGAATTTTTAGCTCATGTGTTTAGCCTGTGAATTCTAGAGCAAGAGTAACCTCAAAATAGATGCAATTCAGCACTGAGTCATTCCTTTTTTGTGGTATCATTTCCTCAGGAAAATGGGGTAAGCTTCTAGGGTGGGTTCTGCATCCCTGTTGAATCTTTTCAATATCTTTTTCCATATTCAAAATTGAATATGAATTAAATCATATTTTGCAAGAATTTCTGACGGAGGAAACCACTATAGTATAACAACTGCACTGAGTGTGTCAGAAACGTGTGGGACTCACCCCGAATGTCAGACCTTCTGTCCCGCTTTGCATTTGTGAGATGCGCCACTTAGGAGCTTGTCTGCACTGCTCAGTGCACTGTAGCACAGAAAAACCTTCTGTGTGACTTCAGAATGACCTAGCTCATGCACCACTGGCTCATGCAGCTGTGAACTGCACAGTGTAGACAAAATGTCCATTTGTAGGTTATGTTGGTTTGGCTTTTCATGTCTTTCCAGAGACAGCAAGATTTGGCTTTACTAAATCTTAAAGCAGTGGTAGCTTTATAATCAGCTCAGTGCTCTTTTGGTTTTATTATCTCTTCAAGGGGCTGGAATGAGATGTATGAGATGTTTTGCTGCAACACTGCAAGTGTAATTTCATCAAAATAGGACATTACAATACCTTTCAGATCCTGTGAGACTGCTTGTGGCTTTTGCTGAAGCTGCAACGTGATTTCCCAAAGTGATACCAAATTAAACGCGGGGTTTACATAGTAAACATGGGTAAACATTAAACATAAGACAATGTGATCTTCATCAAAGATGGAAACACTTGCTCTAAGGTGTACTTTTTTTCCCCAGAATGTTCAGACAAAACTATTATAGGTCAATAGGTTATCATATGGAAAAATCATGCTGTGACAAATGCTTGCAGAAGCCAGCAGAATATCTAAGCAGTTCTGGAGAGAGTGGAGGTAAGAAGCTGTTGTAAGTAGACAGCCCTATGAAGGTAGGTGAACACAAATGGTTAACACAGGAAAAACGTGCAAGTTCTGCACTAGAAATAGTGTTTAATGTTCTCATCCCTAATCTGGATTTGGGAAGAACAATTACGTGTGGGTGCCACCCATCCAGGCTAGGGAAGTAAGGACCTCAGTGACTGCAACAGGAGTAGGTCAGTGCTCAGTAAGTCAGTGTAATGGCAGCTGAAACTCCCTGCTGAGCCTGGCAAAGGTGTGCTCGTGGGAAAATAAGGAATTGCACAGCTGTGTTGGGGCTTATGGAAGAAAGAGACAAAGTGTCACTGGAGAGAGATCAATGGGAATGTGTTAGGAATGCCACAGTTTTCCTTTCTCCTCTCTGGTGACTGTGTTTCGTGAAGATGCATGTGACACATGCTTTAGTAATTACAGGGAAGCATAATCTGATAAAAATATGGAAAAGAGCAGAGACTTGGAGCTGTTTAAAAAACCAAAACATAATTGGAGGAGGGGAAATGGTGCAAAGAGAGAGCAGGAGGGACTTTATTTCAACTCTGTAGGAGGCAGCGTCAAGGCTTAAAACCAGCAAGAACTTTGTGAACTCAGAGTTAATGTATTGAGTGCTTCAAATCTTAGTAGTTTTGTTGTTTTTTTTTTTTGTAAGGATTAGACTCTATACAGATAATTAGAAAATGTACAAGTATGCTTGATAGGATTAAGAAATCATAAAGAATTCAAATCCTCATACTTCAGCACAAAAGCCAATAAATATGACAATATTCTGAAGAATATTCTCTTATAGGAATTTGGTTTTGTGTATGTCTGCAAAAGATTTTAAAAGCTTTAGAGAGATTGCTGTGGTGTCAGTGACAGATATAAAAAAGGCACTGGCCTATACAAGCCAAGCTAGCTTATATGGTAGATTCAATATTGTATTTACCTTCAGTGAAGGTGCTGCTTACACAAGCACAACATTGAACTCTGACAGAGGAACAATTGGGGGATAATCAGTCTTCAAGAAATGGCCCCAAAATTTTGTCTCAAAAAACCTTCACACTCAGCCTTTCAGTGGAGCTGTGACAGATGGCTGAAAATACATATTGCTTCATACTTTGTAATACAAGAGAGCTGATCCTGGACTGTAGGGGGATACATGGACAGTTGTTAACATTAAAAATAGTTTATGGGAGTTCAGATTTCTGGTCTTTTACTTTTTACGGTACCTGCCCTGTTTTGCTTTCAGTAGCCCAAATAATTCAACATGTGATTCTGCTGTGCAGGCCTGAAATGACATGACAGTGATGTGTATTTCTCTTTATGCTGTATTAACCACTGCAACAGAATGCAACTGCATGCTTCATGCAAGTACCTCAGGAAAAATATAAATAAAAGAAATAAGCAAATAACTACACAAATGAAATTGGACCTTGCTATAATTAATTTATCTGTATAAATTATCCATGTGACTCCTTGCCTTCTGTCAAATGTGCAGAGATCAGAAATGGAGTTTCCCAGCTAAATCCAATTGACCCTGAAAATAAAAGTTTAGTGTCTCCTGATTTGTGTGAGTGGCATAAAGCTTTGTGCTTATTGTGGCAGTCACTCCACTCTAAACAAACCCTGGCATTCTTGGTGAATGAGAAGGCATATCACTCTTGGTTAGGGTTTCTGAGTGATGGAAATTGGGGATTGTGTTTGATGGATTCAGTCTCCATCTCATTTGGCATGTACCCAAGGTGCACAGGAGAGCTTTATGCTGGAGGCTTTGGATGACTTGTCCTTGAGAAGTCAGACTTCTCATGGCAAAGAACTGAAGCAAGAAGTTTCCAGCTGATGCTCACCCCAAGTGGAGCTTATAGAGACCAATGAGTTGCCAAATATTTTTGGCTTTCAGACCCTTGGGAAATGTGACTGTCCTGTGGGGTGAAGTTGCACATGTGCTTAGGAAGTGTCAGGTGAGGGCACTGGTTATTTCACTGCAGCTGGGACCTGGGATCTCCTGCTCAGGGTGATGGTAGGTGTGGATCAGAACCTGAGGGCTCAACCTGAGTCCTGTCATGATGTAAGTGGGGAGGCAGGAATGGGAGATGCTGGTGGGAGAGGATTGGCTGGTGCGTTGAACTTCAGCTGGTTTTCAATTTTTGTATTAAAGAAAATGCATTTTTTTTCCACCCCCAAATATTTAGCTTGTAAATTACAATAAAAAGGCATTATGAATTGAAATGTCAACATTTAATTGTTTAACCTTTGTTTAAAAAGGTTTCATATGTTCTTCATATGAAGCCTCTTGTGGTTGATCTTTTGCTTTGTAGAGATTTGTATTTAAATGACTTCAGCAAGGGTCACTGGGCAAGAAATTTGTCACTTCAAATTACCTGCCCTTTTTGGATCACATTTGATTCCTAATGCATCAGCACATTGTGGGGTACAAAGATGTTTCAGCTGCTTGTCTCATGGGACTCTGTGTGCACCCAGGTCCTTGATTGGGAGTCTGTGCTGGCTTCTGGGCCTTCTGCAGTTCAGAATCCAATCAGCTGATTGGATTGGAATGTCTTGTGCTGAATATTAGAAAGGGTATATTTGCAAAATGTGAAACTTGTCTTACAGTTAATGTAAAACAGAGATAAGTGTCTTGAGAGCATAGAAAACACTGCCTTTCTTTTCATTATGCATTTCTATGTGTTCTACAATTAGTCTACAAATTGAACATTACCTGCCTTTCTATTTTGCAGTCTTTCTGACAATTTAGCTGATGTATTTGGTCCTTGCTCACAAAAACCTTTTCATTCAGTTTTGATGTTCAAAGACACCTGAGTCCTGTGAGTTACCTGATTAGCTGTGCTCAGTGCTGTTAATCAAATGAATCATTAAACTGGGGAAAATATGATAGGCACTTTTGCTGTTTAGAACCCCCTTTTCCTAGCAGGAGCAAGTGTAACTTGGGAAAGTCTTAAGTGAGACGTTGCCTTTTGTTACATCGCACAGAAATGTCTTTTAGACTGGAAAGGGGCTTGGAGTGGAAGTGAGGAAATGTGTTTTTCTCTAACTGCCCAGGTTCTGTGTGGTGGAGGCCTAAATGTGCAGAGCAGTGACAGTTCTGCCCAGCAGGGTCCCATCCTGCAGCTCGCTTTAACATTTTTGCTGTAGCTCAGGGAACAGAGGAAGCAATTTGTCCCTATAGTAGCCTTGGTCTCCAGGGTGTCCAGCCTGTGTCTGCTATGTGCAGTCACCCTGCACTAGGAGAGGGCTGTGAGGAAGGAGCATCCTATATGTGCCTTTGCTACACCTAGATGTAATTGTGTTAGGTGTACAATAAGGAGCCAGACTTCCCCCAGACTTTAACCCTGCTTCAGTCTTGGGTTCATTAACACC
The DNA here is from genome assembly GCF_963662255.1 of Cinclus cinclus. NCBI lineage: Eukaryota > Metazoa > Chordata > Aves > Passeriformes > Cinclidae > Cinclus > Cinclus cinclus. The sequence goes on along the minus strand of NC_085052.1, from coordinate 31,725,161 downwards.
TTCTCTTGGTACTCTGGCCAGGGATAATATGTTGTGCCTCTGGCTCTTCAGCTAAAGAAACCTGTTGTTGTAGTAAAAAAGAAAAAAAAAAAAAAGAAAAAAAAAAATCACTTTTTTCTTGTAGAACTGAGAAATAGTTGTCAGTCTGAATATATATATATGAATAAGAGTGGTCTCCATGGAGTTTCTGAGGCTGGTAAATGTGCAAGGTTGTTGTCTGACAGACAGTCTCACGATGTAGATTTGGACTAAGTCAAAATATTCTTACCCTGTGAAAATGAAGAGCCTCTGTGGCAAAAGTCCCCCCATGAGAAATCAACTGACATGTCTATCCAGGAGGAAGTTTTCCTGGTTGTGCAAAATAGTTTCAGCTTGTGGGGAAAGAAATTAATTGGATTTCATAGTAGTTAGTTGCCACAATGAGTCAGTTCCAAAATACAAGTGTTTCATAGTGCTGGATGCATAATTAATGCTGTAGAAAATGCTCAAGAGCTGTGTGGAACTCACCTTAGGTGATGCAGGAAGGGGCAAGGTGTTTTCTGTATCTATGGTATATATTTAGACAGTTAGAGATCCTTGAATGAACAAATGTCTTCTGGCCTAATGCTCATGAAATTGGATCTTTGGGAAATGGCAATTTGAAGTAAATTGGGAAGGTTGGAGAGCCAACAGTAACCATGGAGTCTGCAGAGCCAGGCTACAGTGTTGGAGCTCTCAGAGGCTGTATCTTCATGATGTGTCTAGGGATTTAACCTCAGAAGGCAATGCCTCACTTTTGGAGAGATTTGGGAAACTTCAAAAGCCAACACTGTCAATTGTGCAGGTTATTATCCATCAGGCAAGGGGGTGATGTACTGCCAGGCCTGGGCAGTGATTCCCTGCAGCTCTGTACCTTGTAGTCAGGTTGCTTTAAGAAAAAAAATCAGTGATTATGAGAAAAGAATAGATGCTGTGAAGAACGTGACAATTTAGATGGTGTATATAGCATGTGTTCTGGATGAGACAGTGATTTTTATAAAGATGTTGTGCAGTAAAAAAAGAAATCAGAGTACAACACTCATACAATGACAAATGAAGGAAGCCCACCTCAGCCTTGCAGGGAATACCATGGCTCTTGTCAGGATGTCCAGGCTCTCAAGCTGACACTGATGCCACTGTCTTTGCATCTGCTGTAACTTGATTTTCATCAGTCTAGAAATTGAGTGTTTCTCTCAGTAAAATTTCCTAATGCTTGGGACAAAGTGAGGCTTGCAAGAGGGTTCTAGATGTTGTGGCTTTCTAAAATTTGATATTTTTTAACTTGGTTTATGAGTTGAGCATACAACTATAATACATATTCTCAGAAAATCTGTATGATCCAATAGTGAATGCCTGTAGTGAGAAACTGGTGACCTTTGAACAAACAAAAAAATTCCTCATTTGTACTTCTCATTAGAAATTACCTTTTCTGATAAGTTACATGATTTTTTGAACCAGTAAAAGAAATTGATATTTGACAGCAGGAACCTTCTCTGACCTACTCTTTCTGCTTCTATATTTGAGGTGCATCTTTTCCTTTCCTTAAACCAATCTCTCTGTGTGCTCACTTTGAAATTGGGCACTAGCTTTTTCATTATGAGGTTTATCTTGTTAGTTTAAGCATTTTCCTTCCATCTGTGTTTAACTCTCTGCACGAGCAGTGGTTATTGATATTACAAACCCCTGTAGAAACAGATTCAGAAGATGCAATATTGAGTTCCTCACTTGTCCCTATGTGATAATGTTTCAGTACTTACCACAGTGCAGTAGTGGCTCTCTTGGTCTTATGCAGAATACATTCGAATGCAGGGGTAAGAGGATGGGCAAAATTATTTTGGTTTCAGTCAGTGACTAAAGAGAGCTACCTGAAGGTGTTGTATGAGATTATATGAATGCAAAGATAAAACATATCATCCAGTTAAGCATTCTCAGTAATGAATCTGAAGTAGCACCTAATAAGAAATGTAATATGGTATTTCTGTATAGATCATGCCCCAGGGCTTGAGTTATCCTTTATTATCTATCCACACTGATCATATATATATATATATATATATATATATATATATATATATATAAAATGTAGTTACTAGTTACTAAAATCAGGTGCAGTTCCAGGAATTGTACAACAGGTGAAAGTAGAACCTTTAAGTAAAGCAGTACAGCAGTATCTTCCTGTGGAATGTGAGGTGTTTTAAAAGCAGATCTTTTCCATGTGGCTTCTTCTAGATGAGTCTAAATTAGTGTCTGCCATAGAGTGACTTTCATGCAGAGAGAAACCTTAGATTGAAGTTGTAATTAGGCTGATTTTTAAACGATTTTTAATAATACAATATTAAAGAAATATTCTGCATTGCTGTTGGTTTGAGGTAAGCCTGGTTATCCCCAGTGTAATACCTGTTTATCCTCAGACAGAGGCTGACATAGTTAAAAAAAAAAGGGTCTAGTTGAAAATGGGAAAAACTTTAAAGAGGTCAGGTCTCATTTAAACAACAAAACAAGAGGCTTGGTCTTGCAGCAGCCTCTGGTAGGGAAGTGTGTAAATGTTGAGACTTTTTGAAAAATCTGCCCTCAGGTTCTCAGTGGGAGCTACCAGGTGTTAAACACATTTGAGCAACTGGCTAATTTCTTGTATTCAGATGAGAGCTCCTGACAATTTGTGAATTTTGGTGTTTTCCCCTGATTTGTCTCATACAGGGCTGAAGGAGAGAGAGAAATTCAGGATAATACTCCAATAACTTAAAGTAGGTTTAGTAGGTGTTAAAAAAGTTACGTGTGGTGTCTGAAGTCATTCAGTGGCAACTGCTAAAAGGAAAACTGGAGAATGCAGATTTACAGTGTTTTAATTCTACCCAGTTTGTAGCACTGGATGGCCATGGGGGATTTGAGATTTGCAAGCAAAGTGGTTTTTATGTCATGAATGCTAGTGCAGAGTGAGGACAGGAACAAAGTAATGAGCAAAAAAAAATTTGGCATTTGTTAATGTCTTTCATGAGTGAGGAAAGGAAAAGTGTTCCTTTTAAAGTTGATTTTGGAAAATGACGTAGCAGCTTTAGACTGTTGCTAGGCTTGGGATATTTGCATAATCTTTGGATGCAGTTGTAAGTATGTGATACATGGCAGAGATCTTTCAATAGATCAACCCCTAAAGCTTGTCGATAAATGTGCTATAAATACATCCTGAGTCACAACTAGATTCATAAACACTACAAGTCTTTCAGCAGTTGGCATAAATAAATGAATGCTGTTTAGATAAGTGGGCTCCTTCACCAAGGCTGTGCTTCTCTGGCTATGTGATGATTTCTGGTGTCTCCTCTGCCTTATGTAATATCACTGTCCTCTTTGCTGCTAGAAGTAACTGCTGTGGGAGAGGGAAGATCAGAGATGGGACAATAAGGACAAGTTTTAGGGCTGTGCATTTCTGGAGCTGCTTGTTGGAGCATGGAACTTGCTGTCTGTACGTGAGACAATGGTAGCTTTTGTGAACTTACCTTGAGCCTCGTATCATTTTTTTTTCTGGTATTGCAGTACCCTGACAGCATTGTGTGTGCCCCAGAGTTTTCTTAAAGTCTGAGGGTGCTGCTTTGGAGTGATGTTCGGGGTTATTTGACTTGGTTGACTTCAAGTAGGTTCTTTAGTGAGCACAAGGACAGATTGGAAAGATCATGTGTCAGTGTTTTGGTTTGCTTAAAATGTCTACGTGAGTGGGAGTGTGCAGCAAGTGGCACGTGCTCCTAATGTGCTGGGGAAACAACAGCAATCTTTTGTAAGTAGTGCAGAAGGAGTTGAGGAGAGGCTTAGGCTGATGCTCGTCCCTCCTGCTTTCAGCTTAAGGTGTGATGCAAAGGTGAAGAGTTCAGCCTCCCCCCAGATGGAAGCTTCTGTTGGCCCTATTTGTGCATAGACATCTTTAGATAGGCAAGCAGGGCTGATGTGTTCCTTGGTTATCAATGCTGCTCCAAATCCAAGTGTGTTCCTCAGTACCAAAGAATGGGAGGTTTGATCAGCTTATCTGGAATTGCCCTGTTTGACTGCTTTTTGTCCATGGCAGAAGCGTTTTCCTTTTGTGCTTGCTCAAGCTGAGCCTGTGCCACACTGACATTAAAATAATACTCAGTGTGTACAAGTGAAATAGTCCTAAAGGAGGCGACAAAGGCATCCCTGCAGAATACTAACAAGGATGTAAAAAATACTCCTATGTCATTGGCTTGTCATGAAAGGCGGGTGAAAAAAGCAGAGGGTGAGAAAGTGCAGATCATTCTGTGTTGAAGGGCAAAAGAAAACATAATTATTGAAGAACTTGCAAAGAACAGAGATCAAATATGCAGTGTTCAGAAAAGCAGTTATGTCCCGTGAATAATTGAGATGGTTTGCAGTTAATTCTACCTCAGAGCTAGTGTTGAAGGGGAAAAAGAAAAAAAAGTCAAAGCTGATTCAGTTCCACCTAGTGCCTTAAAATAGTATTGATGCCATTGTGATTAATGTGTAGTTTTGTAGAACCATGCACTATTCAAAATTACCAGAAATGCTTATTCACATATTTAATCATGCCAAACTACAATTCCAAGAGAAAGTCTTCACTAATGGAGTTAGATTTTTTTGAGAAAACAGAAGTACAGTTATTCTGCAGAATTTCTGCACCATCAAATTTCTATTTAGCTACTTTAAGGATCTTTTCATTATTAATTGAGAAATTAATGTTGGGATGTTGTACAATCTTAACTACTCATAATGCTAAATTGTTTTTTTCTTTTTCTTTGGTTATATTTTTTTAAAGTTTAAATACTTTTAATACCTACATTATGCAGTCTTTCCTGGTGTGGTCTTCTAGATCTATGCAACTGCAAAACCAATAGTAGAAATCAACTCTAAAGCAGTTAGAAGGCTGTTTGTGCTCTCAGAGACTCCTGCCTTCTTAGGAGGAGCTAGAGAGCAGTACCAGAAGTGTCTTTTGGAGAAACAAGGCCATGTCTTATCTGTCACTAGTGCTCTCAATGAATGCTCTTTTATCAGTGGAGTGTGCTTTTTGCCGAGTTCATGGCGGTAGCTTTTCCACACAAAATGCAGCGTGTTCAGTGAAGAGTAACCAAAAACCTTACTTGGAAAACAACTGGTGCATTTGTTGACCACTTGATGGCATCACTCAGTTGTGCAGAAACTAAACTGAGTTGTCTGTAGAGCAGCGTGTTACTTGTGCTTGGAGTTTTATTTTGACCATCAAAGAGTGAAGGGACTTATTAATACGCTCCCGTAAATTAAATGAAAGCCACAACTCTAGTTTTTATTCTCTGTTGTATATTACTTACCATTTTGGAATAATGTCTTTGCATAAATGCAAATGGAAGAGTGGTCTAGACTGCTCCTCTGTGTGCTCCTGGTTAATTTTTCAAGGATGGCAGTTAATGGTTTAGTGGGTTAGCACTGACACAAAGAATGTTGTCCTGCACAGAAACTGGCTTTTTGGTTTGCCTTTCCAGTGATATTATTTTAATTCTCCGGTTGATGTGAATGTTAGTGAAAGGATTTATGCCATTTTGGTGTTCATCATAGGTCCTATAAAATGAAAGCATTTTGGAGACTTCACAGCAAAAGCTGTCTGTGTGTGCACCAGCCAGCAAGGAGAGTGTACTAAAAATGCTGAGCCAAGGGGGTAATGGAGCAAACAAGGCACAGTGGCAATTATTTAGATGTAAAGGACACTTCTGGTAATGCCAGGGGAGCTCTGAGAGTTTGTACATGCTGAGGATTGGCCCACAAGACATCAGGTTGTAAATCAGAGTTGAAAGGAAGCTGAAAATGTAAAAATCACTTCTCTTGAGCAGTTGATGTCATTGAGCAGTGATGAGGCCCCTGTCAGCCCCTGAGCCTGGAGGGATGGAGCCAGCTGCTCACCCCAGCAGCTTATTCCCTAATTCCTCCTCCTTCAATAATGGAAAAACAATAGAAAGACTGCCCAAAAAATTGGGGGATGACCTTTAGAAGCAGTTTTTCCAAGTTTTTTCGTAAACATTTTAAAATCTTCATGCTTTCCTTGCTTTTGAGATGTTTTTCAGGTTGTGCTTTGTCAGAAATTTTCTGTCATCGTATTTATTTGAACTCTTATTTGCACACACTAACGTGTGAATGTAGTGGTATGCCTGTCCTGCCCTTTCTCAGATACAGAAGAGGAGGAGAGAGGGAATATTTACTGTTCTCAAACATTTTATCCAAAAAATGGACATGTCTAAGCTGAGGTATTCTGGGGCTTTGATTTTCCTTTTTTGTGCTTTTTGTTTGTTTGTTTGTATTTTTTGTTTATTTTTATTTTTTAATGCAACCACAGAGGAGAAATTGTGAATTTTCTTTCTTGTTCTAAGATGTATTTTGTTCTGATAATGGAGTAGGAAATATCCATCTTTACTACATATAAGGTGATACAGCAATATAAGTGCTGCATAAAAGGTTTTTGCTGTCTGCCTTTAGCTTGTCTTTGTATTAGTCATTATGTGACTAATAATTATAACTTTGTGTATTTTCATAATAAAAATAATAAATTCTTTGTTATTTGTAGAAGCATAGTGTAAATATAGAACATAATGGTTAGTAAGACCTACAGGAATGAAACAAAGAAAAATATGTTTATTGCTGAGTATCCAAAGAAAGAACAACTGCATAGCATGTCATTAAGTGCAAATGATGCAAACTCATTATGAATTGCCTTTCTCACTTAAGGAAAGAAGCTGAAGAACAAGAAACATTGTAAAATGTAAACTGAGAAATTAATTACTCTTCAGGCACCCCCAATTAGTGAAACATGAGGTTCAGTGAGGGCTTATATAACTAATTTTAATATTGTTCTTAATACACCAGTAATAGGAGAACATTTGTATAAATCAATATTTTAATAGAAGCATTCTCAGTGATGCAGATGAGATTATTTTATAATTTGTTTTGCCTGATCAGCTGGTTTTGCACAAAAGTGTTAAACTTAAAGGCCTTTTGAGGCCCAAAGAGGAGTAAAATATAGATTGCTAATAGTCTTTTGCCATTTTCCTGGATGACTGAATTAGCTGAGGACCTGTGCCCTAACTTCATGGAAGTTTCTCATGTACTACAGCAGGAACATGCAGGTTTTGCTTAGCTGTATGTGAAAACACTTCTGTGGTTGGTGCTATTTTGGCTTTACCTGGAAGAATTATATCATCATCCTCTTGAGTTTGTAATATTGCTTGGTGGATGCAGTCTTTCTCCTTGCATCACCGTCTTTTCTATCTCATTTTAGTGCTCCAACAAACCTTTCAGAAGGACTTTTTCCATTTAATTTGAGAATACCTCTGTGGGCGTGTTTCCCACAGACCTTACATCTTGATTCAAACACAATTTTCTGAACGGATACATTTTTAGCTCTGGACTCTTGGCTGTTCTACTTGTTTCACCCCAAAATTTTACATGTCTCCGTTTATGTATAAATTGGCTAATGAACTAAGCTGCAAATTAAATTTTATATCCGTAAATAATACAACAGTCCATTTGTATGTAGAACACTTTGCATCTGCTTGCTAGTTCAGTTGGTAAATCTGCTAAGTATGCACTTGCATTAGATATTACGGGCCTTGATAGTCTCATGAAATATTAGGATTTAGCTTCCCAAAACCAGGGGTTTTTTCCCCCAGAATTCACACGTTCTCTAGACTTTGTTTTAGTGACAAATTTTTTTTCCTACTGGTTTTCAAAGATAAATAATGTGAAAAATTATTTTTCTGCTGGATTTACTGAGGCAAGCATGAAGTCCCTCGTCTCAGCAGGAAGGTGGCTTTCAAACCTAATCACAGACCCTTAAGTGCCAACTTAGTTAATCACTTCATTGCAGAGTAATACAGCGTGTCTGAAGTTATCTTCCTTCCTTTGAAAACCTTTCCAAGCAGAAAGGCAACAGCCTCTCAATTTTCAGATAGCGATTTTTTAAAAATGTAAGTTATTTGTGATTTGGATGATTCTCTATTTGCGGTGCAGTAAAGAGTTTCTAAGGGTTAGTGAAACTGAAAAAGAAGGAAAAAATTCAACTAAAAACTTGAAGAGCATTTATTAAATATGAAAAGGTGTCCAGAGTGGGCAGGATGGTGTTGCCCAGAAGTGAGAGACAGAGATATCGAAGTCTGAAGAGGCAGTGTGAATGCCAGTAGGTGGATATATTGTTAGAGCTGAAATTACACTGGCAGCCACTCTATTGATAATGGAAGAAACAAAGGGACAAGTTTCTGTCCTTTTCTGATAATAAGAAATCACTGAAAGAGAGACTGAGAGATGGTTATGTTGTCACATTGCCAGGAGCAAGCTAAGTTTCTCTTGGAGTGTTTTAATCCCCAGTGGTTTGGAGAGAGAGGGATTTAATTACAAAGATCTGAGATAAAGCCCTTAATGCAAATATCCCCATGAAGATGGTGCCAAATCAGGATTTTGCCATCTACACCTGTTTTCAGAATCAGGAAGTACAAGAAGCAAGGGTAGAAATGCAAGACCTGAAGGATGATTGCAACGAAGTAGAAATCTTGCATTGTCTCATTTGCCATGAGGAGCCCACTGATGAGAAAGGTCGTATGAATAAAGCAAAGTCTGAAAATTAATAGCTTCTTTTTCAGGCTTAAGTGTGGTCTTAATGAAATGTGTCTGAAGTTAGAGATGTGGGTCACAGAATGAGAGAGCTTTCTATGTGTTGCTAAGATGTGAGAGTAAAACTCAAGGCAATAGATGGAGAAGCAAGCAGTGAAACACTGTGATGGAAAGAACAGTTCAAGATGTAAATACCAAGCAGATGTGTAAAAGCGTGTCTCTGAAAACAGACTTCAAAAAGAACAGGTTAGGAGAGATGCTTCACCAAAACAATTGCAAACAGGATTAATCAATAACTTGGGAAACCTAAATGAAATCCAAGAATAAGCTTGAGAGATGGTCTGTTGATGGAGGCCAGCACTGAACAAGTACCATGATATGATTTAATTGGCTCAAATAGATTAATGAAGATTTATTCTTTCATGTATGATGTTGTTCATGGTTTCATCATTTTAGACTGCACGTTTCTTACTATATGGTTTGTATGATGTTGGTATCTTCTTAAAATGAAGTTTGATGGTGATAAGGTAATTTTCAGCACAGTAAACTAATATCTATTTCTGTTTAAATAGCAGTAAAATCTGGGGTAGGATTACCAGGACATTCATCTTTTCATCTGTGAAACAAATACTTTAAAAGTCTTATTTCTTAAAACTGCAACATTTGTGAATATCTGCAACATAAATGAATATGGAAGCATTTTAGTTATAAGAATATTAAATGTATGCTACCATAACTGTAGTAGCTGAAGTTCTCAAGTTGTTTTGATTCCTCTTTTGCTTATGTTGTTGCTGGTTTGATGTGGACCAAAGCATTTCAAATCAAATGTATTCAGCTCATAAGAAAATCAAGATCAGGGTTAAAAAATTTTTATGTAAAAATCACAGGTTCTTTTGAATGCTTATGAAACTGCAACAGATAGACAGAATTAGCCATCTACTCAGTCCTGAAGTCGAGGGTATTTGGTTGTTACTTCAAATCTACAGCTATTGTGAAGTTAAACAGAAAATTGCATCCCTCTTCTAATGTTAGTTTTCTGCCCTACAAGACATTGTAGGAATGTGGGGGGAATCCTAAAAACAAGGTAGTCCACCAGAGTTTTCTCCCAAGATTTTTATAATCCTTGAATGTTCCCTTGCTAAGGAATTTTGTGATGCCTTAAGAGCTAATGAGTTTTTTAATGGAGTCTGTTATGTTGCTGTTCCCCATTGTGTTACTCATGTAAAAAGTAATACTTTCCTTCTTCATGTGCTCAAAGCTTATTCTCACCCTTCAGTGCAGTAATTGTGGAGAGGTTGAACTTCTTGGAATCCATTGTATTTTTGTGAAATGGAAGTCTTCTATTAGAAATGACATGTTCTGTTTCACATTCTGTAATTTGACTAAAGAAAGCAATTCAGAAAACACGAAACATTTTTTTTTTCTTTTGTCATTCCAGTTTTTATTGCCTGCTATCTCAAAACAAAGAAGCAAGAGGAGCACACTCTTAGTAGTGTATGCTTTCAGGCAGAACATAATCAATCAACAAAAATATCAGAATGTGGAAGCATATTGACTAATTCTTCAATCTAACCCATGGACACAAACTACAAAACATTGGGAAAATGCCTCGGCTGAAATAGTCTTTGCTGAGCCATTTCAGCTGTGTTTGGTGGGCTGTGCTGGGAGATAAGGGGTCCCATTTGCTGTGATCTGTCGCCTCTCCGTCCGGTCTTTGAGCTGCTCATAAGCAGCAGCTTTTGATTAGTGTCAGTCACTGAAGGAAAGTTTTTCTTGTTCTACAACTGGTGATCAGCTCTGAATTGCACAAATAAGTGACTCTCTGAATGCAGCCTCCCATCAGAAAGGGCTTTGTTTTTTGTCTCCTTCTGTCTGGTTTGCAAGTAAATTGTTCCTGGCACAGCCCTGTGTGCTTTGCTGCTCTCACCCTTGGTGACAGCAAAGCTTGCTGGCTGGTGATCTCTGCAGGGGTTTATGGCTCGGCTCTGCTGCTCTCTCCCTCTGTTCTCACTTCTCTGTTCCCTCCCCTACTGTGACTAAATAAATTACCTGTATGACATGTTCAGTTTTCTCTGGCAAGAAGCCTGGGAAATCAAATCTGTTCCCAAACCTGGGTCTTCCATTTGGCAATACAATGCCTCCCTGCTGTTAAATCAGGTCAGCTCTCAGGAAAAACAAAGAATGATTTCGTATAACTATAATCAACGCAGAGTAAATTTAGATAATGCAGCTGACATACGTTTATTGTAAAGACCATCAAGGAAATAATTTTAAAAGCTCTTCATCTTTGTTGCATCAGGATACATGTTGAACATTCTGTGCACAGAGAAGATCAAACATTTTCTTTCTGTTATCCCGTATCAAAGTGAAATATATCTATTTTCTGTCTGGTCTAAGAAGATTTCTGATGGAGTGGTTCATTTCTTGTGTGAGAAACAGTTATGCATTTAATTACGGAGGCTTTGTGTAATTAATATTAATTTATCCTTAACTGTTAATTACTATTAACTATTCATAACCTACTTCCTTTGACTTTCTGGCCTCTGACAGTGGAGATACACTTGAAAGTGTTTGGAGGAGGATAAATAAATGCCTTCAGACTGTGCTCTCTTTTCTGCCTTTCCACCGGAGCTGAGGCAGCAGGTCGGTGGCAGTGTGGCTGCGGGTCACCTGCTGCCCCCAGCCCTGACTGGCACTCGCAGTCCCCCAGCCCGTGTGCTCTCCTGGAGGGGGGAAGCACCAGCACGGGCAGCCTCCCCTCTCCAGCTGGAAGCTGGGTCTCCTGCTCAGCTCTCTGTGTGTCCCGGGGGGCTCTGAACTGCACCCCAGAGGCTCTTTGCTTGTGCACTGTTAAGGAGCTCGTGCAGACTGCACAGGGCTGTGGGGCATGTCCCGTCCCCTCCTGTCTGGCTTTGCTGCGCTGGGGGAGCAGAGCAAGAGTTTCCTGTGGGCAGGCTGTTCTTGGGCAGCTGCTTTTGGGGGGTCTGAAACAGCTGCTGAACCCCTGAGCTTGCCCCCAGCCCTCTTCAAAGGTGGAACAGGTAGTTCCCAGTACCCCTGGGGGATCTCCAGGGCTGGTGCCAGCCTATCCTATGAGAGTTTCCTATGCTGAGCTGTCTGGGCCAACTTGGCTGCCACTTTTTCACTGGAGTTAATAAAAACTGGTTTCACTGGCTGCCTTATGGTCTTACACAGTCTTCTCACCGCTGCTGACTGAATAGCTGTTGAGGGCCCTGGCTGGAAATATTTTCTAACTGCAGCTGAAGATCAGGTTGCCTTATCTGGAGAAGTCCTGGGAAGAACACGGCATGTGGGGTGTCCTGAGTAGCAGAGCAGACTGCCCAGGTCTCTTCATGATCTGTGTATCAAACTCAGCTTGAGAATAATGCTTCGTTCTCAAAAACAGATGGGGTCAAATGTGTATGCACCGGCTTTAAATGATACGTGCTTTTCCAGATCTTTTTAAGTGCAGCTACAATGTTGCTAATAATTGTTTAGTCATTCACCAGTTGCCTCCATTCTAAAGAATGCCTTTGCTGTTTCTTCATTGCTCTGAGACACACAGTGAATTTTTTTTTATTAATTAAAAAAAAAATCCTTCAAAACTCTGCTGTACGGGGCAAATTCTTGGAATGGAAATTGCTCTTTATTGTCCAAAATCTTCATCCAAGGTACCCAACAAGGATTAAGGGGTTAAAGCAGTGAAGTGAGTTTAAGAAAATGGGAATTCAGTTCCTGCATGCACCAGGACTGACCTGCAGCAAGGAACATAATCTCTATCCACATCAGCTGCTGTCTCAGGGACTGACAGTAGTTATGTTATCTGTCCTCAACTTCGCCATATCAGGACAGATTGCAGACACCGTCTCCTACTGAAAAGGTGCAGGACCTAACTCTGAAAGGCTTCAGCCGACAGCATGATATAAATCATGTCAGCCCTGCGTTGACAGCAGGGGCAAAACCTGCCCCGTTCCCTTCTTAGCATCTAGGTTCGCCGAAGGACTTGCTCGGGCTCGTTCAAACTCTGCTCTACGTCTTGTCTCCTCCAGCCTGCGACCTGATGACCCTGGGGATCCTAGCCCTGGTGACGTCGACGGGCTGCGCGTCGGCCAACGCGCTGCAGTCGCTGACGGATGCCATGCACATCCCGCACCTGTTCGTGCAGCGCAGCACGGGCGGCTCCCCGCGCACGGCCTGCCAGCTCAACCCCAGCCTGGAGGACGAGGAGTACACGCTGGCTGCGCGCCCGCCCGTGCGCCTCAACGACGTCATGCTCAAGCTGGTCACCGAGCTGCGCTGGCAGAAGTTCATCGTCTTCTACGACAGCGATTATGGTAAGGGAAGGGAGGCGTTTCAGACACCGCGCGTTCGTTTCTTCTTAACTGGGAGCTGGGGAGCGACACGCGAAGGCAAGGGTGGAATGTGACTGGCTGGGTTTTTCAGCGAGGATGCAGGTCTTTGTCTTGAAGGAAAGGTTGCTGTGAAGACTAGTTCTCAGACAAGGAGCAAAGTTGCTTAGCAACACCAACCCCGACAGACAAAGTTTGAATCATCTCACACTTTTTCAGTAAAATATTAATCAAGGGTTGACATCGATCAGCAGGGGTCACGTGTGTGTGCAAAGAAGTTCAGCGTGGTCCCTACCTGTTCCAGAAAACACTTCCTATCAAAGCTCAGTACCATTCTCTTTAGAAACTAATTTTCGCAATAACTATTACTTTTTTCACATGCTTCCTCACATTATTCTGTATCTGGACTAAATTTCACAGTGATATTCCTGGCATTAAACTGAAAGGTAGAGTTAACATTTTCACTAGATCTCATGCATTTCCTTCAGCAAAATTTTTACTTTGAGCTGAAACTTGAAGAAAAGATATCTCTGCCCAGGTACCTTATGATAGGCGTAAAGAATAATAAAACCCCAAATCCCTCATTGTGCCAGGCTTTTAGGGGGAGAGGCAACTGTGTATACTTCTTTTTTTATATCCCCCCCCCCCCCCCCCCCCCCTTCTCAACTGTTTCATATGTTTAACTTGTGGTATATTCAGCGCTTCTGTCTTAGGATGTAGGATCTGTAATGGGGAAAATAAATTCCCTATAGTATGTTTTAAAGCCCCGTAGCACTTCTGCTTTAAAATGTGATGCATAATCTTTTGACGTGGTGATTCACTATGAACAGAATATAAAAAGAAAAGTTAAGGTTAAATTACAGTAGGAAAAATAATCTTGTGTATGTTTATGCATATAGTTTAGATTTTATGGGTCTTGCACCATTGCAAAATAAATCTTTATTTGCATTCTCCCTATATACTGTCAGATTTTCAGTGGCAAGTCAGAGAGAAATAGCATCTTTGGTTTCAAAGTTAGGTTACTCCTGGTTTAAAAATCCCCAGAATCCAACAAGTGAACAAAGGAAAAAAAACAACAATCCTGAGTTTAAAAGAGTTATGGAAGTCTTGGGTACAAATTTCTCTTCTCAGTTGCTAGATAGTTATATGCTGTTTCTTTAACAGGAACACTGAAGATGATGAGGATGGTTTTAAGTAGGAAATCAATTGAGACTTTAGCATCCTTTTAATGACATAGAATTATTTTTAGCATGAGAACACTTCCATGATGCTTGTAGAGCTAATCTGTTGACTCAAAAATCTAGAAACCCAGCAAATAAACTGTCCTCTGTAATGCTTAAACAGTGAATACTTTGATAGCAGAAGTCACAAGGTACATGATAGGTGTTCTTTTGGTGGCCTTGGGGTAGTGATGAGAAGGTTGCTGTTTAGCAGGGGATTGGGTTTAAAGAGTCAAAATTATTCTAAGTTATTTTAAGAATGAAATGGGGAAAAAAAATCTTATTGGGGCATCTTAGAAACCCCAGATGCTCAGTGTGCAAACTGCTATTGCCTATTTTCCCTACTAGCCAGCTGCTTACTGAACTGTGGTATCCCTTATTCCAGTGATGCAACTGTGTTTCTTTGTCCTTTTTTTTTTTCCTTATTTGCAAAGACGTGACATCTCAGTAGCAAATCCTGAAACCCTGAATTCACATAGCTCTAAAATTATCTTTTCCATTTGGCGCAGGCTGTATCAGTAAGACATTAAGGTTATGGAAGATTGCCACAGGCATTCTGCTTCTTCCAGTTGGGAGTATGGTGTGCATTGCAGCTGCCCGTGCGCTCTTTCCTCTCCTTCTCCTCATGGATGCCACATCCATCTTATGCTAATTCCACTAAAATAATCTTTTTCATAAGACTTTGGTGGGATGTGTTTTCATAAAAAAGCCAACTGAAACTTGCCAGATGTGGGTGTGGATCGGTGAACAGAGGATAAATAACCCACTTCCCAGGATATTGCATGCTGAGCTCTAAAACAGATGCCTGGGCATGGTCCTTTCCTCAGCCCTGAGATTCCACAGAGCCCTGCTCCTGCTTCTCCAGCTGCACCTCCCTGCCCAGGGGGCAGGAGTTTTCTGCTGGCTATGATGAGTGACTACAGAGAGTTTCCAGCGCTGGGCTTCTGTTGTTTTTGATAATAAGTGGTCCCTCTCTACCTGGTCTCTGAAAGTTGTATTGTTCCTCTGAGTTGTGTTTTAATTAGTTTATTTGGTGATCTCTAAAAGCCCTTGGTGTCCTCCCTGTAGAAACTGTCAGATTTTCTGAAGGAAAAATAGTATTGCATGATTTAAAGAAGTCCCACATTTATAGCATTGCTGTGTTACATTGAAGCTAAAAAATATTTGTTAAAGTTGTTACTTGTCCCTTCTCTGACATAAATTTTGAATTACAGTTTCTGTGGAAAAGTAACAGACTTGGCTGTTAGAAACACAGAGTAGTCTCTCAACAGCCTAACTAGCCCCTAATATTCTTGTGATTACAATAAAATGTGCCTTATTTTACACAAAAATAACAGATAAAAATGTATGCATGACTTCAGAGACAAGACAGGGTTATTTATAGCAAAATGCCTTCAAGTCTACAACAAGAAATTGAGATCTAAGTGAGCTGTACCAAAAGGGGAAAGGGTGGCTGATAATTATCTATTCAGTTTCCCTGTACTTATATGAGAACAGATATGAGTTAATACAGATATTTCATCTTCATGATTTAGCCCTTGCTTTTTCACTTCTCTCCTTTATGGTGTGTGGTTACAGAAACAGAAACCTGCTCCCCATTGACCACACTGGGAGGTTGCTGTTGCTGAGACTGACATTCCTTTTTTTAAAAATTTTTTTAAATTTATTTTTGTGAAAAAAAGCCAGCTGCCCCTAAGTTTGCCAATGGCTCTCTGATGGTGCTCTGATGGAACCAGATCTACCCAGATCTAAAAGCACTTGCAATAGAATTCCAATCTGTTGTGTCATCCAAAGAAGCTTCAGCTGTGCTGATGTGTTTTGAATTACATTTTCCTCTACAAGAGCATCTTCTGTGCCTCTATATGTATTGCAACAAGGTGCACAGGCCTGCTGGGAATGTTTTATTTTGCTGACCTTCTGGATGAAAAAGTATCAGTAATCAGATTTTCTGACAGAAAAATTGGTGGTGGGGCAAGTTTTATAAAGAATCTTACCAAGCTGTAAAATGACTATCAGTTAAAAGCAGTGGGTGCCACCCACCAGAAGATGAGGTTGGGAAATAAACAGTTGAAACTGCTTCTAGGGTGAGCAAATAAACTGATGTGTGGTTAGATTTGAGAAGGGTTTTGGAGGCTGGATGTGAAAATGAAAACAATGAGGAATATTAAGTCATATTTCTGAAGCGAAATGTGAGTAATAGCTATATTTTCACTAGATTAACCCTACTACTGAAAAACACTTTATTTCTGTAGTAGGATTAGGAGTCTGCTTTCCTTCATACATGTCTGCATATCTATGTTACAAAATGTAAGGCAAAATACCTATAATAGGGGTGTTTTATGAGTCCACTTTGTCAATGAAAATTGTATTAGACCTGTGAAAAGTAGCTGTAATATTTTATTCTTAAGTTTTGGTGTCAATAAGTGAGTGTTGTCTGCTGAAGTTTTTTACATAAAAGTTTCATAGAAGAAACTTCTGCAGAATATTTGACCTTCCAAACCTATATATGAAGCTTGGTTACTACAGGAGAAAACCCCCAAGGGCACAGTTTTGGATTTCCAAATTCCACACCCCCCCAGTTAGAGGTCTATTATTTTTCATTGATGCTGCATTAACTTTGAATGCTTCTTGATCATCTTGCTAGATGGAAAGAACTTAATTTTCAATATGACTGATTTTGTTGGAAGTTGTGTTTCTCACAGCAATTATGTGGCAGTTTGGCACTTTGATTTCTGAGTCCTGCCTGTCAAGGGCCTCAGCTGCAATTGTAAATTACTGGATTTGTGCCATTAATAATTTTACAAGGTATGGTCCTGGAATGGTCTGTCTTTTGTCAAGATCCCTTTGTGCAGGCTGCTACCCTTGCATTTATTTAATTTGCAGAGGAGTATTGCAATGAAAATTGAGAAATGCATGCTTTTGCACAGTCCACGTGGAACTCTGCAAATCACTTGTGATGTGAAACACAGACTGACACAACAAAAAAGAAGCAATGCAGAGCATTTGCATATGAGCTACTTTCACCTTACCTGCTTTAAGTTGTCTTTTATTCTTGTCTGTTTATAACATAAGTTATCTTCTGCTTTCATGATTTCAGCTGTCAGACAACCACTTCTGCATCACTGGGGCTGCCATATTTCCAGTGAGCACACCTTGTTTAATGTAAATACAGGCAATGTGACACCTGAGGTGTTGAGCCAACTGCACATGTGTTGGTACGTGCCTGTTCAGCAAATCTGGCACTACCACAAAGTGTCTGACTTTTCCTGCATGAGCTGTGTTGATAGAGTTTGCACGTGTTATTAAAAATACCTGGTTTGTTTTTTTTCCAGTCGGTTGGTGCATCCCAGCTGGAACTGTTGTGGACAAGCTTGAATTGAGATTGCTGTTTTCATAGTAAGAAATCTAGATTTTAAGCAGCCTGCTGCAATGAAATGTAACTTCTTTATGCTCTTCAGTCTGCAACAGCAATCACTTAGGGAGGGAATCCTCAGACATCTCTGCACTGATGGTGCTGTCTGAGGTGATAAAGGGGAGGGAGGGATAGACTGGGGCTAAGCACCTTCTCACCCAACAAGGTACAGAATTGTCTGACTATTTATTCTGCCTGATTTCTGCATTACTGGGTTATTCCGGCATAACTATATACTGGATGTCTAGTTTCCAGACTAATATAAAATCTACCTGGAAAAAATGAAGCATTTCCTGTAAAAAGTTAGTGTCTTTTAATGTATGATGATCACTGCAGCTGCAGAGAAATGTCAGGAAAGAAAGATTTCAGCCAAGTGCTCCAAGTCCAACAGGGAGGTTGTGATACCATGGGGTACAGAAAAAAAATTGACCTTTTGGCTTTTACATTGAATTTGATCTGGAAGCTATTGAAGAAATGGCATTGTGTGTTCCCGTATGAATCCTTGAATCACTTTTCTGACTGTAGCAGCACTTAGAGTAATTGGTCTGCTTAAATTAAGCATGGATTTTTGTCATTTGTGATGATATTTCTTTTTATTTAGTAATGCATCACAGTATATAACACCAAATGTAATTAAAGAAAGTCGATTCCACTTCAAATTATTACTTATACATTACTTTTAGTACTTTGATTTTTAAGGTATTTGAGTGTGTGTGCTAACAGCAGCAGTAAGATTTCCCCCTTTCTAGCCCCCCATAATTCCTAGCAAGGTATGTTAGCACAGACAGACAAACAACATTTCCCATAAATGCTAGTAAATGCTTCCAGGACAATGCCTGATGTTATACATGATGATCTACAAATGATCTTGAAGTTGTGGTGTAGCCTTTGTTCTCCTGTAAAGCTCGGTGGTAGAAAAAACCAGTCAGAGATCTCTGGACCAATAGTTTGAGCAGTTTCAGGCATCTTGTCTTGCTCATAAATTCAAGGCGAGTTCAGGAAATAATTCTGAGCTTTCAAATAGTTTGAAAAATGTTTTGCAAAGAGACGATGCAAGATCTTTTGAAAAATTCAAAATGCCCTGCACTAACACTTTTAGAACAGAAGATTTGCACTTTGTATTCAAAATAGATATTTTTTAAATCACGTGATATTTTAAAACACTTCAGAAGTCTCTGTCTGGGCGGATGCTCATGAGAAAGGGAAATGGAAAGTGTTATTAAAAGCAGTATTCCACCTTTTTTTCAGTTCAGTCATCTGGTCAAAAGTGATCATTAATCTAGTCCTGAAGGCTCTCATTGTTCATTCTTTACTGTCTCTTTTTCAATTAGTTTCATTTTAGTGACCAGTCTTCAGGCTCAGCTCTGTAGAAACTGGTGGCTATTGGTGATTATGTTCTGTCCCCCCCTTTTATATTCTGAAACAGGATAATATAGCACACACTCTCTAGAGAAAGGGCAGACTTCAGCAGCATGGAACAAGAGGGTGCAAATTAATTCCTTTTGAACAGGAGGTCTTTGAAAAGTGTAGATGTCATCTGTAGAAGTTCTTGACTTTCTTTCCCTGTCTGATGGCAGATCAAATCTCTTGACTTTAGACCAATGGCATGAAGCTAAACAGTTTGTTCAGGTGTGTGAAAGGGACAAGGAGAAATACAAGGATGATTTGGTGTACTCGAGCAGGGAATCTGAGGACCCCATTCCAGAAGAGAGTCTCTTTAGTTCAGATTTGTTAGGGACTGAATGTTTGCACATCCACTTAGAAATTATTTGATAAAAGCATAGCTGGAAATTGAACAGAAAGGTAGAAGTTTCTCCTAGGCAATCTATGGAGGGCTTCAAGCAGGGACATCATTCTGAGAAAATATATTCAGATATCTCAATTTGCAATGAGCTTGGAATAAATTCCCAATCCCCACTGGCTTTCATGAAAGCAGTAGGGAAGAGGATTCATCTGTGTGTATACATATATATGCAAACACATACACACATATATGGATACATTTAGATACAGAAATAGATAGATAGGTATTTATATGTGAATTTTAAGAAAAAAAAAGTAAAGGAGTGTTTGCATTTATATACCTGCATGTGTACACACCTGTGTGTAAATGTGTACACGAGTACAGAATCAAGGAAACCAATTTCCTCTGCTCCTTTTATACCTTTGTCCCCCAGTAATCCTTCTGATGCCACTGCACAGGACTTCTTTGGGTTCTTTCCTGTTTGGAGACTATTTCTGGTTCGTTTTACCCAGTTAAGAGTTGATGTGGCTTCCCACCACTTCTGTTTTCCTTATTGACACAGAAATCCCATTCCTTCTCTTTCTCACATTTCTTGTATTTACATCCTGTGTTTTATTTATTTATTTTTCATATGTCTAAACCTTTGTGTGGGTTTGCTGGCTTTCTTCAGCATCCTGTCCAAATTGTTTTTAATGTCTAGCTAGCTGTCCACAGCTGCACAAATGTCACCTCCAAGCCAGAGACATGCAAAGAGGCAGAGTTGTGTTCTTCATTCAATTGTGCTGTGTGGGCCTTTTATGTCTTCTGCATTTACCTTCTCATGCATTTAATGTTTGGATCTGGTGCTCTGGGAGTTTTTTTAAAGAGTATTTTCAATCATTTTAGAAGAAAAAAAATTAGACTGTAAAAATTAAACAAAAAGCAGAGGAAAAAATGCTTCAAAGTTTGGATTTTTCAGAGTCAGAGCCCATTACCTGTGTAATCTGAATGTCTGAGTTCTGTCAGAGAGTGATTTAATGTTTGTGATCTTATAGCATTTAAGTGGAAATAATGCATTCTTTTTTGTATACAAATTGAGTAAATAGGATTATTCTCACTACTGGGGAACACGGAGTCTTACAGGGAGAGTGTTTTAGTACTGGATATTTTATTTTAGTGTCTCATGGTTTAGTAACCAAGACTCAAATAGACTGTTTCTTGCAAAGCCATACGGGACAATTATAGAGGGCTTCAAGAAAGAGACAAAAATTGAACTGGGACATCCCTTGCAATAATTTCATTGATTATTCCCTGTGATGGGAGAGCACTAAATGGCAACAGCTACTGTCACACTATTTGGAGACAGTAGTTGAGTTCATCACTTTGGAATGTCTTAGGGGGCCAGGAACTATTGACAGTCCCCACTTCATTGAATCATTTAGACTGGAAAAGACCTTTATGATCTTAAAGCCCAGATATTAACCATTTCCCTACGTGCCACGTCTGCATGTCTTTTAAATGCCTTTGGGGATGGTGACTCCAGCAAACTCCACTGTTTCTTTGGACAGCCTGATCTGGGGCTTGACAACCTTTCCAGTTAAGAGGTTTTTCCCAATATCTAGTCTAAACCTTTGCTCATGCCACCTGGGGCCATTTCCCCTTGTCCTATGCCTTGTTACCTGGTAGAAGAGATGGACCCTGTACCTGGCTGCAACCTCCTTTCAGGTATCTGTAGGGAGAGAGGAGGTCTCCCTGAGCCTCCTTTTTTCCAGGCTAGACATTGGCAGCTCCCTCAGGTGCTCCTCGTACCACTTGTGCCCTGGACTCTTCAGCAGCTGCACAGTCCTGTAAGCACGGCACGATGTCACTCCAGATCACCTGCTCCATGGCCTTCCCTGGCACCTTCCCAGCACCCTACCTCATCTATCAGCAAGAATCAAACCTTTGGGTGGATAAATCTTCAGCTGTTGCATAGCAGATGAGAAAGGGAATTCAGGAGAATGATTCATTGCTGGTGTGTGTTATGACTGGCTTGAATTTCATTTCCAGAGTCAGAGTGATTTCCTCTGCTTCTGGCCACTGTTTGCTTATATCCACAGCGAAGTATCTTCTAGCAAAGCATGCATGGGGTGTCAGGAAAGTAAAGAAACTGTGCAACAGAAGAATGGTTGTTACGTTTGTACCAAAAAACCAAGCAATATCCAGTGCCTGAAGTATAAAATGCCGTCCTTGCATAACAGGCCATAACCCAGTGATCTCACTCGTCCTAACGCAGTTACTCAGTAATTCTCAAAGTCATTTAGTTTTGGCCCACTTGTATTAATATTTGACATTGCCATTAACAGGAATTAAGACATATCTCAAATTCCAAAAGCCATATAATAACGTCAAGGGAGCTATGTTAAGAAAGGAATAACCCATTAACTAGAACCAACATTTCTCTGTAATCACCTTTCTCCTTCAAATGATGGAATCTTTACAGGAAGAAAATGTCATTTATTTTTGACATAGGGATAATAATTCTTCCTGCTGTGGAAGAATAATTAAAGGTCAAATTCTGGCATTGTATTCATGACTCAGCACAGCCTGAGCACCAACACCTAACTGGACACCCCACCAGGCCCTTGTGGTGCAATAGCAATCTCGGCTGCAGCAATAGCAGTGTGCTTTTATTTTCAGTGAAGATTTTCCCTTGCCCTGCATTAAGGATGCTTTGTAATGATTGCCTCTTATGTATAGAAGCATATAGGAGTGCATCAAATTATTTAAAATTAGTTTGGACCACCCAAGATGCACTATCCCCATTTAGCAAGGAGCATTTGGTGACATACTGTAGCTTTGCTGTATAAAGAAGTATCTGTGGGAGTCTTTGTGGTGCTGTATATCTTTTATTCTCTCCCATCTTGTGCAGCCATATAAGTCTGGACAAGCTGTAATTAAGTGAAACAATATATTATGGTACTAAAATAGGAATAACAAGGGCAGCCTTGCAATGGAGGAAAGAGGAGCATTTAAAATGCTGGATTATTGGCCAATTAATGTGTTTGACTGAGTGCTCATGACAGGTGTATTTAAGTTTCTTTCTCTCAAATCCTAATTAAATCATTGGAAAGAAAGAAAATTCCAAATGATGGTAGAACAAGAGCCTGCAAGCCCAGAGACGAGTGAGTTTGGCAAGTTCAGCAACCCCCAGTAACCACACAGTGGCTTCAGGGAGATGTCACTCTGGTGTGACGGCAGTGATGACACTAGGGGTTGGAAGAGCTTTTGGGGGGAACCTCAGATCATCCTCTTCCTGTTTGGATTCCTATTACATAGCCAGGTCCTTTGGATCTGCTTTAGACAGAAAGTTAACAAATTAGGAGTAAGAGAAATCTTGAATGTTTTTTGGTTGTGCCAGAGAGAAGTAAGACATTTAGGGTCTCTTCAGATAGATGCATCAGAAAGGTGTTTGATGGTTTATAATGTGCTGTGCTTGAATAAAATGCCAGCCAACCAGTTAGTAAAGTGACAAGGTAGAAAACTACAAAGTTAGCAGTGAGATTTGTCTGCTTCCCTTTGTGGCTTAGCTGTGGTGAAGATGGTGGAAGGGCTTAATTTCACTAACTCAGCAACTCTGCTGCACTTTATTAAAAAAAACAACAAAAACAAAACAAAACAGTGTAAAAATAAGCTGAAAGCTTCACTTTTGGGGGGAAGGAGAGAAGAAACATTATTCTTAAGACTGAAACCTATTTTCTTGTTTAAGTTAAAGAATCTGGACTGAACCAGTTCAAATAATAAAGATGAAACACTTATTACTTTGTTTTTCTCAAATTTTGTAAGAGCTGATGTGCAACTAACTTGAAAAATGAGTGAAAAGTCTCCTTGAAATCCAGATGTTTTTCTAAATTCTATATGTTTAGGAAATACAGGTGGTGATCAAGGCAAGAGAGAGGTCCAAACTCCTGCTGTGCAGAAGGCTGCGCTGTGAATTTAATTGCAGACTGTTAGACAGCAAAGAATCTTCCTAAGCAGCAGCAGGTGCTTGCTTAGGTTTGACACCAGGGCCTTCCAGAAGAAAAAAGGTCTTAGAGAACATTCAGGGGTACCAAAAGGTTTAATCAGACATTGTTAAACATGAGGTAATCCAGATATCAGACACAAAGTCACCGGACTAGTGAGTGCTGCTGCTCAGGAAAGGCTTTGTTCCTAATGTCTCAGGGTTTAATACCTTTTGTGTTCTAATTAACCTTCTGTGTTTCATCTCCCTCAGCTGATGTCAGGAAGGTTCATTGTTACTCTTATATTGCATTATGGATTGGAATGGAGTAAACCATTTCTACAGGAGTTCCAAAAACCCCAGTCTACAGTAGTTATTGTGCCGGTTTAGGATCTGCTAAAAATATTTGAATTTAATCGTGGTTAATGCAAGATCTAACTTTCTCTTGTTCGCATTTTTAAATTCCTCTGAAGCTGGACTTTTCTTTTGCTTGGGACTTCATGAAATTTTTAAATCACTTTATAATAAAACCAAACAAATTTGAGACCCTTCTGCTGCAGAGGGGCTGGCAGTGCCACCTGAGGGAAAGGAACATCCTTACAGAATTAATAATCACCTCAGGCAGGGGGGTGTACTTGAGGAGCTCTGACCCTTTGCAGGAGAGAATTGCATTTTCATACCAGGTTTTTAATATTAATATGTGAAGAAGGATTGCCCTTGCTGTCTAGCAAAACAATAGCTAATTAGGTATTTGGGTTTTAATAACGATGAAAGTTAGTGTTAGACAATCATTTGAGGATTCGGAATGTTTAGAAAACAAAAAGCCTAGTTGAATTTTCTCCTACTCGTGGTCACTGTTGTTTTTTAAATATTGCTTCTGCAGACATCTGTAGAGACATGTTTTATTTTGTCATGGATTGATTAGAAAATAAGGAGGTAAGAATACCTATGGTTTTTGCATGTGAGTGGGAGTGATTTTGGAAATGTTTAGATCAACATGATCCTGAATGTTCCTATTTGTGTTACCAATCTAGCTAAAAAAAATGGATAAAAAATATTGATTTGAGTATTCTCTTTAGCAGAACAAACTAACCAAAATAAGCAGCTAAATGCTTTTTTCCCCTTAATAATGATTTAAAGACTGGAAATTGGCAAGCGAAAGGAGACCTGTGGGGATATATGCAAATAACTTTGTTTTCCCATATGTCTTAGGTGGGAGGATGGCTGCTTTCTATTTAGCTAATTCTTTATGTGTTAAAGAGATGTGGTGTTAGGGGAAAGTATCTGTCTTTATTTATTTAAAGGAAAAATGAAAGAATCTGATGATGATCTGAAAGAAATATTTTAAGCGTTAAATGTTTATTGCTGTTAATTACTGTGGTAATTGTATAGAAGTGGTAATGTGTGATGTCAAACTAATAGTAGTTTGTTT
Organism: Cinclus cinclus; assembly: GCF_963662255.1. Taxonomy (NCBI): domain Eukaryota; kingdom Metazoa; phylum Chordata; class Aves; order Passeriformes; family Cinclidae; genus Cinclus; species Cinclus cinclus. Next base: position 31,700,436 of record NC_085052.1, on the reverse strand, counting down.
ATTTGAAACATGTTAATGTTTCAAACACGAGCCAGTGTTTCATTAGCAAGTCTTGTGTAGGATGTAGCCCTGTTGTCAGACACCAGACTCTGCCCACAGCCTGTCTCATGGTGGGGTGTCTCTTACAGAACTTGACTTACTGATGTGAAGTATCATATGTATAAAACAAAATTAAGCCCAAATAGTCATTCAGCTTAAAGACCACAGAAGCTGGCAAGATGCTTCATCTCTATGCTTTGAACTTCAATTGCCAAGGGGAAGTAGTTGGAGTTTCAGCGAGATAACCAATTTTAATTGGCTTTTAAAGCAATCTCTGAGCTTGGTCTACAGACTGTTTTGCCTTTTGAATACATTTTTACCAAGACCTTTTTGAATAATAAGACAAGACTTAATTTTACTGAAATTTAAGGGAATCTTCCATATATCAGTTTAACCTGTCCAGAGACTGCAGGCCCTTAAGGACAAGGATTTATAAAATACTCCTTCCAAGTACAATTGCATGTACATATCCTCATCAGTCATAAACCCAATCCCATGCGTCAATCAGACTTTAATGCATCTTGCTCTTACCAATCAGAGTAATTTGCACATGGCCTTCATCAGTCAGGTTTACGCTCATGGCCTTCCAGTCTCTGCCTGGCTTGCAGCAGCAAGCAGTGTTCGTGTCCCCGTGGCTTTTCCACAGCTTTTCTGATCAAAATGTTCAGGTCACAGGTTGTGCGTGTGGTTTAGATTGGTTTGCTTTTTACAAAATGGCAAATACTTACCACAAAGGAGGTTCATGGCTGTGGCTAGGGTTGAGCTGAAGTCCCGTCCCTAATGTCTCTTACAAAATGTCAGTAAGAGAAGCCAACCTAAAATCTAGTTTTTCACACCTTTCATACGAATACTTTCAAAGAAAAGGTGGTGTGCCCCACTTTGTCATCGGTTTTGAAGAGAAACTGTAATTATTGATTCATAACAGGGGTTGTATTTGCTAGCATTTCTGTTGGAGTAGGCACTTCGTCCTCTCTTTTACACCTCGACCCAAAGGGCTTAATTAGGCAGGAGCTTAGTGAACCAGTGGGGATTATTTTTTTCTGACCTACAAGCTTCAGGAGGGGCCTCGCTGTTGTTGCAGGCAGTTTGGTTCTCCTTGTGCTTTGGGTGAGGAAGCTGGATCAGTACTTAGTAAGTCGGAAGTGGCTTCTGTGTTCCTTTGTGGTCCATCTGACAGTCATGCACTTTGCAGTTAGTGTTTCTATTTAAGATACAGGCTTTGTCTGTCTGCTGCTTCGCACGACAACAGGGAAATGGAACCACCCCTATTAGAGGTAATTGGTAAAAAGCCATAACTACTGCCACGCTATGCACTGAGCCTTAAATCTCACTTTACTTGCTGAGACTGCAAGTCAGAGCCTTGGAAATGATTTGCCTTTCTCCCTTTGTAACCACTTGCTGCCTCTGAGGCTTCACTGGAATGCAAGTTGTGAGGACTGGGTTGCTATTCTGTTCTCTTGTGAGCTTTCTCTCATGATGGGAAGAAATATGGAGTCATTTGGGCAAAATTAATTGTGGGCTAATCAGGATCTGGTTGTCTTCCTTCCCTGCAGTCTTCCCTCTTAGGGACGCAACAGCTGCCTGTACGGCGGCGTGGCAGCTAATAAAGCAGAGCCAGCTTTTTGGGAGAGCTCTGTTGATTTTTCTGTCAGTTCTTACAGCTGCCCACCTGCTCCTGAGTCTGATTGGTGATGGAAAGAATGGGAGAAAAACACATGAAACACCCATGAACATGTGTGTTGAGACTATTTCAAAGGGGCATTTTCTGTGTTTGTATTCATGTCCTCTTGGTGGCACCAAGTTTTGTCACTTATTGCTCTACATATGTGTGTGTATATATTCAAATATGTACATCTGTGTGTAAATGAAGAGCAAATACAGTTTTTGCTTGTCTTGGTGAATGTCACTTACCTGGAACCTGTGATTAGAAATAGAGATTTAAATACAGAGGTAGCATAAATACAAAAAAAAAAACAACCCCAAAACAAAACTATGTGGAAATAGGAGTTTGGTTTGGCACCATTTACACACATAAAAAAAGGTTTGGGTTTGGTTTTTTTTTTTTTTTTTTTTGGGGGGGGGGGTGGGGAAAGAAATACAAATTTTTTGGGATTTTTTTTTTTGTTTGTTTGTTTTTGTTCGTGTTTTTTGCAAATCAGCCTCTAGCTTTTCAGGCTCCCAAGCAAGTCAGTTTTATGAAGTTGGAGGGTAAGAACTAATGCACGGCACTCAGTCTTTGGAGGAACTTATCTTCATGGAAAGTGCACAATTCCTTGTGCTATTTCCTTTGTGTGCACACAGCACAAATGTGAGGTGTGTGTCCTGCCTGCAGCTGTAGAGCTATAAACGTTTTGAAGTTACAACTTTGTTTCCAGGTAACCCTGTTAGCTCTGTTTACCGTTTAGCTTTTCAGATTTTATTTGTTGTGTGTGGTCTGTCCTGAAGAGTGAGTGGTTTTGGCAAGGTCAGGTTATGTAGGTAATGTGATGTTGATTTGTAAACACCAAGTATGTGGCAAACCCAGAGGAGTTTGTGTGTTTGAGTGCTGTGAGCTGACTATCTCTTAGTATTTTCTTCTCTTCTTGCTTTCCCTTCTCTTTCTCTGGTATCTCAGATGGAAAGCTTAAGATTTCCATCACACCACACAGGTGCTGCCTTCACCATATATGAGGTGTCTTGTCCTTACCATCTCCTTGTTCAGTCAGCACTCTGTTATTAGTGGATGATACAAACTGGGAAGTGCAAGGAAATCCACGTTGCCTGAGTTAGCATTCATGCTTAGGGTTTGCTAAGGGCTTCTGAGAACTGAGTCTGATACATGTGGTGTTGGAAGTTAGCTCCATTAGCTCCATGCATATTATAATTAAAGTCAGACAAGCTGATAAATATTGAAGATGGTTGGCTGTAAATCCTGATGATAGTCAAGGTATAATATGTTCTAACTTACATGATACTGAAGTAAAATTACCTGAAGGACTTGTCTCAAGGACGAATTCAACTCCTTTTTAAGGACTAACATATCTCCTAAGTTAAATTAAAATATAAAAATCAGATGTGATGTTAAGATGTTCGAAATTGTGAGAGCGTAAAATATTTTTGTGTGAATTTAATCCCATTTTGAAGGACTTCAACCTGAATGTCCATATGTTAGAAGAATGAGCATTAGGGAAACCGTGGAGAGACATTTGCTTTGCTGTGCTGATCTTCCTGTTTAAACACTCTTGTTTACTGTTGGAAGCTTAAAATGATTGATAATAAAGCCCTCCACAATTTTATTTGTCATATGTAGTGTTTGATATTGCTATTAAGGCAAGTGACAAAAGGTATACAGGCCTGAAGAGATGTAAGTGTAATACAGCAGTGAGGCTTTCTCACTCCCTGAGACATTTTGATAATTGAGAGCTTGTTTCTGCTTTCCAGTGTGTATTAAAATGGTAATAATTGCATAATCTCAGTCCTATCATGCCATATTCATTTTGAGTTCCCATTGTATTGGTCTCTGTTTCATTGTACCCAGATGCTTATATGGCAAACATTATGACTGGAAGGTAATTCTGCCTTAGGTAATGCTCTTTTTCTCTAATGTCTTTGTATACTGATGATTGAAAGTTTAATATGTTTATATCTAGAGGATTCTTGCGTGAAAGTGGTAGTTGTCTTTTGAGAGTGGGATATGTATATAGCAAGTGTTTAATTCATCTTCTTATTTTCTTCTCATGATTAAAGATTTTTTTTTTTTAACTGAAGATGTCTCTCAGTGAAAGCAGGGAGAAGAGACAGCAGGAGAGGAGGGTTATTATTTTTGTGTCTGTTGATTTTAAGAGTGTATTGGGGTTGGAATTGTTTCATAGCACCGTGGAGGATGGTTTATTTATTAGGCTCTTCTGAACAGCATTATCCCTGGACAATGGGAGATCTTTTGGTACCTTGGGAATGAAAGTTGGGATGCCACTGCTGACAGCACTCTGCTGCAGTACTGGGGAAAGGGTTTGGCTTTGGGCAGTGTCAGAAGGCTCCAGAAGGAGTGCTAGGAGACCCAAACAGCAGGTACCAGGTTATGGAAAAACAGCTTTACATCTTGGTTAAAAAATGGTCCCCTTCCCATAGCTCTGCTCTCCTCTGCCTCAGGTTATTAGGGGTTACATGGATTCAATGCAAATGGCCAGCAAAAATGGGAATGTTCTGCTCTCCAGTGGTAACTGTGGCTGGGTTTGGGGATTTGTACAGGACAGGTCTCTCCTTCCAATGGTTTCTTTCAAGTTAGGGCTGGTGAGAAAACAGCTACAATGTATTGCAGAATTATTGAGATCTGGGTCGTTTCTGTGCTGCGCAATGTCTTGAAAATTGTTAATATTTTTCTTTCACAAAAGTGAGAAATAGTTTTTCATAGTAACTTTGTCCATTAGAAATGGAGGGACACCGATATCTTCAGACATTAGCAAGGAGATGAAACTCCAGAAATGCTGGTTTTATTGTGACAATATCAACCTGCTGCTGATAAACACTTGGTGCAGCTGGGCCTATTTGGTCCAAAGAAAACAATTTAATACCTTGATCATGAGTTCAAAATATAAAAATACTTGTATTTTACTTATTTTTTGTTTTATTTTGGGACATTTTGAGTTGGTGTATGCAATGAAGTGTTTCAATAGATGCGGTTTTCATCTTTAGAGGTAAATATTATATTTTTTTTTTTTTTTTTTGTGGGATGTTGACCTTCCCAGAACAGCCGTAATGATTAGTGGTGTTTTGAAGGCAGGCATCTCATTTTATCTCTAGAGATTTTCTGTATTTTTGAAATGTTAAATTGAAACATAAATGGAAAGTGTTTACTTTTATCTCTGTAATTATTTCTATGTAGTTTTCTGTTTGTTGGCAGGCAGGCACTTTGTGTTTCAGCCCTGCACTGCTCCAGTCAGCACAATGATCTTTATAGTCACTTTGTGCACACCTTACCAATATTTTGACATAATTTTCCTTCCTTGTTTCCTTTTAACCCTTGTATTTATTAAAAAGCCTGTTCTGTATATCAAGACCTTATTATCTTTACTAATAAAATGGTGATAATCTCTGACCTTAGCAAAACAACACTGTTTGGGGACTTGGTTCAGCTAGACTTCTACATCAGGAACTCATTGTTTTACTCTATTTTAAATGAGAAAATTACTCTTCAGGTTGGTACACAGGAGTATAACCTGAGGTATTTATGAAAGATGACATTAAACCTTGGTGTGCTTCATTTTCTATGGGCTTGTCAATGTATTTATGTCCAGTTTGGACATTTGCTACTTTAAAAAACCCCTCCAAAAAACCAAAAATAAAAGACCCAGAAGAAAATGTGTTTTCTCTGTATAAGTTCAAGTTTTTGTTTCCAGTTTGGGCATTCCAGTTTTAACTATTTGAACATCTTATTAGTATTGACTGAATATTAACAGAAAACATTGACTACAAAGGGTTTTCTATTTTATGCCTTTTGTATTACAATTCCTAAAAAGCACTTAAAAATTGCTTTTGTTCAGAAATGTTCCCAGTTTTTCCATACCTTTATAGAACCATTTCCTTTTGATCTTCAATTTTTCAGTTATTTTAAATTCTGTTGAAATTAGGTGGCCACACAGATATCTTCTAAAAGTGTATTTGAGGATTTTTTTTTTGTTTATGTGAACTTGCATATGCATGTGAATGTATTTATAACTGATGTTATTTGATGGGTTTGTTAAACTCTTTCTCATACTTTTATGTTTTTCAGAAACAATAAATCTTTATTAGGAAATGCTTGGGTGGTACCTGATTTTTTTGTAGGTTTGGTCTTTGGAAACCAATAATTACTGTCGATAAAAGCAGATTCAAAGATATTCTGAAGAGCTAGGAGATATTTATTTATTCTCAATACAGATTCCAAAGTTTTGGCCTGAGTCTGTTGAGTCATGTGCTTCTGCCTGTGGCAGAACACTTTCTTGAGGCTGTTCAACACCTGCCCATCAGTCTTTGCTGTTAACCTGTTGTCGATGAGATCATGCAGTGGTGGATTCCTTGACAGTTCTCAAATTACTGTGTAAAGAGACAAAATGTATTGCCAGAGAATGAAAGATCACCTAATGTTTTCACTCTCTAGGGGGCCAGAGTGCTCTGCATTTCCTTTAGAAACCTGTGTTTCATGTCTGTAGCTGATGTGCCACCTCAGCTCAGACCAGATTTGTGTGGTTGTTTTTCACCTGCTGGATTTGAAAACGTTGGAGACTTTCTCCTCTGAACTTTGTGAAGGTGATCAAGTATTGGTATATTAAACTGCAATAGTTCCCAATCCCCTTAATGTGATCACCTTAGTGTTACCAACAAACAAAACCTGCAAACGTGGTAGGCATAAAGTAGTAAGGTAAGTCTGTGTTGGGGCGTCTCAAAGTGCTGCCTGTGGATGTAGCCTGCACTATGAGATGAAATTATTATTGCCATATCAATAGGGCTGTGTCCTTTAAAGAATTTAGTTCCTTAAAACTGTTTGGAAGTTAGTTCTCTGCTAATTACTAGTTAGCTGAGGGAAGCCTTTGATAAAAAATGAAAACACAAGAGTGAGAACTTACTCTGTAGAATATAATAGAAGCATCCTTGTAAATCTGTTGTTTTTTGGCTCAACACCTCTTGTGTTGTCTTCTACAATTTGTGTATATTACCTATCTCCTTCTGAGTATTGACATTCACAATCAAAACTAGTCTGCTGGTACTGTAAAAATGAGTCAAATCAGTGTTGAGATTTCTAGCAATAATGCAGTACAAATACTTTTAATAATTCTGTGGACCCTCTGTGTGTATTATGATTTCTGCACTGAGGCAGTGAGGTGCTTTGTGAGTCACACTATCTGAGAGAAGCCTCAGGAAATCCCAAGATCCCACTCTCTGTGTGTATAAATATATTTATTTTCAAGTAAGGCTCTGGACTTGAATACTGAGGTACAATGCTGAAGTGTTTGGTTTTTTTTTTTTTTTTTTTGGAGTGATATGACAGCAGTACCATCCTTTAATTTCATGCCTACATATGAGTAGATGTTGAGAGAAGACATGGAGTTACAGAATGATTTGGGTTGGAAGGGACTTCAAAGCACATCTGGTTCCAACCACCTGCCATGAGCAGGAACACCTTCCACTCAGAACCCCATCCAACGTGGCCTTTAACACTGCCTGGGATGGGGGGCACCCATAACTTCTCTGGGCAGTTTGTTCCAGAGCCTCACAACCTCACAGTAAAAAATAATTTCTTAATATCTTATCAAAACCTGCTCTCAGTGTGAAGCCATTTCCCCCTTGTCCTGTCATGATGTGCTCTTGCAGATACTCTACATGCAGAAGAACTTCTAGTTAGGAAACTAATGGCAATATTTTTTTCTGGAGAATATTTTTACTGATTTTCTTCTAGGAAAGATGTAATTTCTTATTTACAATCTGTGGGAACTTGATGTTGCTGAAACACCTTGGCCTTCCAGACCAGAGCCCAGAGTGAGGGGTAGAAAGGGGGAAAGCTCCCCTAATTAGGGTAAAGGTATCGTGGAAGAAAATATAACAATTAGTTTGTCCCTCTTTTCCACTCAGAGTACAGAAGGAAATGGAGCAAGCTTGGGATGTTATGGAAAGTTAGTTTTTGGACAGCCTATACTCAAAAATTATTTAATTGGAAGAAGTCTGTTTTAATATGGTAATTACTAGTCATTTGCTGAGACTGATTATACTGTAAAGGAGCAGTTTAAAGGCCCAAGGAGAAACAAATGACTCAGAAGGAAAAAGTTGTCATCCACCCATGCAATCACCAGAAATAGAGAAAACTTTTACACAATAACAGGTACAATTGTGGGTTAAGGAGCCAGAAGCCAAGGAGCTGTCAGCCTGGAAGGCAGCAGGAGCAGAGCCTGCTGTGAGCAGCTACTCCTGACAAATCCCTCTCTGCCTCCATTCTCAGAAATGAGACAGCATTAAAATCATTTAATGCTCAGGAGATTCTACTTATTATATATATTTTAAGACCCACTAGATGAACTTGTTTGATTTGGTAATTTAGATGTAATACATTTTTTTGAATGGCTGGGAAAGGCTCTATGTTTCAAGAAATGCTCTTTGAAGTAGGATTTTTGGTACCACAGGTTTTGAAGGCACATCCAATTATTTATGTGATTAGCTCAGATACCAAGAACAGCACAAGCTTTATGAGGTCTCAGTGCTCTGCTTCTTTTAGCATGGTTTTCTCCAGCTGGTCTGTCTTGGTCACAGCAAAATTGGGATTTGAGTTTTTCACTTGGAAGCTAGTTCACATATGACTGAGAGCTATAGCCACACCTTTAACTGCAGTGCAAGCAAACTAAACAGAATCACTGCAGATCCAGCTGCTATCACACAGCATTCCTGTGGGGCTCAATTAGACCTGCCAGGTTTGTTCCCACCACTTCCCAGCTCCCTGAATTGCTCTCTGTCACTTGCTTTACTTGTGTGAGAAGGAAGCTTCCCAACAGTGTTCTCACTGACTCACTTTAGGAGTTGCAGCCAACACCCAGAAAACACTTGAGATGTAAAAGAGATAGGTTGGTCCCATGCATGGCTTGAATAATACTTTATTTGTGAAAGCCATGTTCAAGGCACAGAAGTTTCTCATGCTAGGAGATATTTCTCAGAATATAACTTGAAATCTCAAAGCTGCTACGTAATATGGTCACTAATGGACAAGTTTGGGGAGAGACAGATAAGCAGTACCATGATCATCTCTTCAATGAATGAACTTCACCTCTCCATGATTTATAAACTGAGTAGAGCCTCAAAGGTTTCAGTAGGAAATACTGTTCCTGAAGTTAATCTGTAAGTTTTTCTTAATGCTTGATAGATGAATTTTGTTCCAGTTGGAATTGTTGAGTAAAGAAGCCATTTATTTCAATCCTCAACCTGACCCTTCCTCCCCCCCACTACAGAACTAGAATTTAACTTGGTGTGTTAGTGAGACTTAATCCTACTGTTATGTGAGGAAAACAGCTCTTTACTTAAGTCACTTCAAAAAATGATAGAAAAAAAGTACCAATATAATACATTGATACATACATGTAATTCTTAAAATTTGCTTTGAGGTTGAGTATGGCAGTTTTGGGTAGCCATCAGTTAAGACAGGTGACACAACTAATTAAATTCCACTTTCAGAGATTAAATTGATTCCCAACAGCAGCAAAAGTGTCAGGATAGAATGAAACTGTTTTCTCTTTTTCAGGGCTCTCATTCATTTTTAAAATTTTTTTTCCCTAAACTTGGCTGGTTGAGCATAATGGCTTATGTTGCAGGGAGCTTCAGGCATTTTCATAAAAACAGTCAAGAATGCACAGATCCTGTGACTGGAGTCAGTAAGGGAGAAATGTCATGCACTTGCAGTGTCTACAGGGGTTAGATATTGTTCCAGTACAGTAACAGTCCAGACTTGGAACCTCTGCTCTTGACTCTGGATTGTGTGCATTAATCTCACTAAAAATATTTTCACAGACAAAGAAGGGGAGGGAGTCAAAGGACCAAATGTTAAAAGAAAAATTATTTGTGATCCAAGGATAGTGATCTACCAGTGTGGAAATTAATGTTCAGGAACAAACATTGGCACTTTTTTTTAATTGATTAAGCTTTTGTATCTCTGTTGAGCTGGAGGAAGAGGTACTGCCTTTCCTTGTGCTCTCTATAAGAAGCCAGAGGAACAGGAGAACAGCAACAATATGCCTTGCTCAGCAGCCTAAGTTTGAGAATGTCTGGGCTTTGGTTCTTTATTTCATATTGGTTGTCCTTTGGTTTCCATCTGGGTGCTCCCTCACGTTTGAATATGCAGAAGCATGAATGGTTCTTCTAGGAAGCAGAATAATACAGGAGCACTTCTTATCAGAAAAAAAAAAAAAAAGATTATTATCCTGGACCAATCTCTGTCACAATGGCTTGAAGAAGGTTGAAAGTCTGGATCAGTCTGTTGGTTCTTTGTTTTGTGTCATTTTTGGTTGCTTGCACAAGGCAGGAACGAGAGCCCCTTTTAGGGTAACAGATGTCTTGCTGGTGAAGACTTGCAAGAAGTAGTCCTGTAATGTTTTCTGGTTTTACTTTTCAGAACAACTGTGAATAAAATGTACGTTTGGCCATGGCCTCTTAAGCAAAACCTTGCAATGCCATAAGCCTTTTGTTCCTTCAGTTGTGAAGGTTGCAAAGTCTAAATTTCTACATCAACTGTGTTCTGTGTTTTCATATTAACTGTCACATTAAAGAAAAAGATTATTGGCTACATTTATTGTACACTTTAATCTGCAGACATTTAGATCTGTATTTTCAACTTCAAAGGTTAGGTGTCAGGTTTTACAGTTGGGATAACTTGGACAGAATGCTAATCAGCAGTTCTAGAAACTCTCAGAAGAGTTTCTTATAGTTCACTGGAGGAGTAGTGGACCTTAGGATGTCATATTTCCTTCTGTGATCTTTTCTCATGCAATTCTCCCTCTGTGTTTTCCAAAACATGTTCAGATGTAGCTTGCCCTCACTGACTGTTTTGGTTCATGTGCTGTGTGAATCTATGTGACAGCTAAATATTCATGAAACACATTATTTTACTTGCCCACTCTGTTCATGCAGTGGGAACACCTTTCTGTATTCAGTCAACTGGAATTGCTTCACAGCTGAATGTGGAAATGTAACTTTCATGTGGATGTTGCTGACCTGCAAGCTCTCTAGCTGTAGAGCATTTTCTTAAAAAAAAAAAATAAACAAAACAGCTTTCTGATCAATCCTTTGATAATCCCTATCATTCTCTCTATGAAAGACTATTTTTATTTTCCTTTAAAAGTATAGGATGTGCAACCAGAGCAATTCTGATTTTAATTATTGATAACCTCTGGAGCCATTGGCAATCTAATCAAAACACAATAAGAGAGTCAAACTGTGGAGAAACTAGATGAAGTAACTTTCAGTGCATTGCATGACAAAATAACTCTGATACATACACTAAAATCTGTGGAAACTCCTTGATATGACTAGGATAGATACACACACCCTACCCCACCCCCAAAATCCTGGATATTTCATTGTCCTCAGCAAAACTCTGGGACTGTTCACCATTTAAGAAGAAGCTGCAAAAGACCGAGTTTTCTGTTTTATTTGTGTTTTTAAGTGGCTGCTGGTTATCACAGATAATCCTTGAAGTGTCCTTGGGAAGATGAACATTGACTTCCCTCTGAATGGATAATTATCCTACAGTAGCACGTTGGAATTCATATAGAGTGGGTGGGCTGTTAGGTGTCTGTGACAAAGAGCCGATGTAATAGCTTCAGGCAGGATGCTTTGTAACTGAATGCAAGAGAGTTCAAATGTACTGAGGACCATTAATATGTGTCAAACTTCTCTGCTAACTCTCCTGGGTAATGAGGTGGAAATTAAGAGAGATCATTCTGAACAGTCAATTGCTAAGCCATTTTTTGTTGTTTCAAACTGTTGCTTATTTTCTTTTCTCTTTTGTTTGTTTAGTTTGGTTTGTTTTGTATGATGGAGATTGTCATCTTCTAAAAGTGACTTCTCTCTTTTCCCATATGTTCTTTTCTTTATTTGTTGGTGTAATTTGGATTTCGTTTGTTCTTTTTTTCATTTGTAGGATGATGCTTTAGATATCACAGACTTTTTAGGCTGTCTCTGACAAAAAAAAAATTAAACTGTGCGGGTAAAAGATCAAATCCCAATTAGATTGCTGTGAAATGGAAATGTCTTGCACAGGTGGACTCACATAGCTGACTTCACACTGCTCTCGTGCTTCTGCCCACAAGTTGTGCTTCTGTTTTGATCCAAGTGTACTGAGAGAAGGGGGCAAGCTGACTGAAGCAGGATGGACTGTGTAGAGTAGCTGGCTCAATTAATTCCAAAGGTGATGGGGAACATTTTCAGCGTCTTCTTTCATACTATTCTGCAAATTGATAGAAATATTTTTGCGCTGTGACTTTGGAAGTTTTTTTACACTGTTTTGCTTCCCAGGAGTGCTACAGCAAATATTCAGAGGCTTTACAATATTCTGGTGCTTTTAATTCCAGTTGGGCATAGAGCAGTGGTGCTCTAATCAGGCTTGCCATGTCTGATCCTCCTTCTACAGGTGATAGTTTATGAGAAGGAACAGGGCTGGACTTGTGGGCAAAGCGAACCTCCACTGTTTTGATGTACAAAGAATCCCATGCCAAAAGAAAGAAATTTGTCTGGACATGACAGGCGCCTGCATTGTGGTTTGTTTTCTCCCACAGTTTATCAATCTTCTGCTCTAAGCACAGCTCCAGCAAGGAGTCAGGTCTGTTCTCTCCTGGTGAGAGGATATACAGCAAGCTAACAAACTGATTCTACTCTGCCACTGTTAAGAAGCAGAACTCCTACTTGACTTAATTTAAAACAAAAACAAGCTACAAACCCAGAGCAGCATAACAACCACAAATGGTTGGTATCTCACAGTACTCCTTTGCTTCTTTGTCTCTTAAGACACCATGGCACTGTTTCACTGTTTTTCTTCTGAAGAAATTGACTTCATCCCAGCTTTTATTGTTACTTTGCTTTAGAAACAAAAGGTAGTAAATAGCCTGTTTCCTTCTGATAACCTGATCTCCTCATGTTCTAAGCCATAAATGTGCTTAAGTGATGTCATACTGATGAACTCAGCATCTTGGTCACCATGCAGGAGTTTTTGTCACAAGGGGTTAGGTAAAATTTCTCACTATTTTTAATAGTATCAAAGGACTTAATTTTTATTTTATTTTTTTTTAACTTTAGCTCTGCTAGTTTTTAGCCCATATACAAAACAAGTATCTTCCACTGACTGACAGAGACAAAGCAATATGCATATATTTTCCAAGCTTATTAAGATATTCTTAATCAAGATTTTAAAATTTTTAATTTAGTAACTCAGTCTTCAGGAGAGAATAGATCTGCTGTCTTAAAAACCCCATAAAGCACTCTGAAAAAAAGTCTGTAGCCCTGTAAAATTTGAAAATAAATGAAAATTTATGGTTTTTATTGGAAGACAAATTAAGCAGCACAGCAGAGGTGTTGTGCAAAGAAAGAAAGAAAGGTCTTGTGAATAAAAGACTGTGCAGTAGTGAATAAGTCATTGGCTCCTTTTCAGTGGATACCTTGGGAAATTCTAAATGAGCCAGAGACTGAAATCATCACCAAGTCCCTGTCGTACGAGAGTCTCCGTAATCTGCGTAAAGACGTTGTACGAAGGGGCCGTGAGGCTTTTACAACGTGGTTACTGCGGGTCTGGGACCTTATGGGTACAGGTGTGCAGCTGGATGGTACTGAGGCAAGGAATTTGGGACCCCTAACCCAGGACTCAGGTGTGGATCACGTATTCGTAAGGGAACGAGGCCCCCTTTCCCTCTGGGAGCGGCTTTTAATGAGTGTAAGAGAGAGGTTTGTCCATAGAGAGAGAATGCAGGAGCACCACCATAGAATGCGCTGGAAGACCGCTGAGGAGGGGATCCAACAGCTGAGAGAAGTGGCAATACTGGAAGTACTCTTTGGGAGGGGTGGACAACATGACAATGACCCCGACAAGGTCAGGTGCACAGGGCAGATGTTGTGGAATCTGGCACACCTGGGGCCATCTCAATACACCACATTCATTGCAGCCATTAATGCTGACACCAACCACGAGACAGTGGGTTCTGTTGCCAATAGGCTCAGAAATTTTGAGAGTATAATGAATGGTCCAATGCAGGCTCAGGTCTCTGCCGTGATTAGGGAACTCAGAGAGGAGTTCAAGGAGGAGATAAGAGGGGTGAGGGAGGAGATGAGGGAGGTCAATGCAGCACTAGTGCGAGTCACAGATCCCAGAGTTAGAGCCAAACATCCCCCAGCTAGGGAAAAAAGGTACACCCCACAAGGTGACCTGTGGTTCTTTCTGCGTGACCATGGGGAAGACATGAGGAGGTGGGATGGGAAACCCACTTCTGCCCTGGCAGCGCGGGTGCATCAACTCAGGGAGGGAAACACTAACCAAAGGAGCTCCACTAAAGTGAAGGTAGCCTCAACTTCCCATAACCAAGATGCAGGGTATTACAAAAGGGAGGATGATTTGTCAGATCCCCTTGAGGGAACCTCCAACATGTATGCCCAGGAAGGAAATAATAACCAGTGCTAGAGGGGCCCTGCCTCTAGCCAGGGAGAGGCATGGGAAAACCGGGTCTTTTGGACGGTGTGGATCCGATGGCCTGGCACATCAGAGCCACAAAAACATAGGGCATTAGTTGATACTGGTTCACAGTGCACCCTAATATCATCAGAACATGTGGGGGAAGAACCTGTTTCTATTGCTGGGGTGACAGGGGGATCACAGGAATTGACTTTGCTGGAGGCTGAGGTGAGCCTGACAGGGAAGGAGTGGCAGAAGCATCCAATTGTGACTGGCCCAGAGGCACCGTGTATTCTAGGCATAGACTTCCTCAGGAATGGCTATTACAAAGACCCAAAGGGACTCAGGTGGGCTTTTGGAATAGCTGCTGTAGAGGCAGAAAACATTAAGCAATTGAACACCTTGCTTGGACTGTCAGAGAACCCATCTGTAGTGGGACTCCTGAAGGTGAAGGAGCAGCAAGTGCCAATTGCCACCTCCACAGTGCACCACCGGCAGTACAGGACAAATGGAGATGCCGTGATCCCCATCCACAAGATGATCCGTGAGCTGGAGGGCCAAGGGGTGGTCAGCAAAACCCACTCACCCTTCAACAGCCCCATCTGGCCTGTGTGCAAGTCTGATGGAGAATGGAGATTGACTGTGGACTATCGTGCATTGAATGAAGTGACTCCACCGCTGAGCGCTGCCGTGCCGGACATGCTGGAACTCCAGTACGAGCTGGAGTCCAAGGCAGCAAAGTGGTACACCACCATTGACATTGCCAATGCATTTTTCTCCATTCCTCTGGCAGCAGAGTGCAGGCCTCAGTTTGCTTTCACCTGGAGGGGCGTGCAGTACACCTGGAACCGACTGCCCCAGGGGTGTAAACACAGCCCCACCATCTGCCATGGACTGATCCAGGCTGCACTGGAAAAGGGTGAAGCTCCAGAACATCTGCAATACATCGATGACATCATTGTGTGGGGGAACACGGCAATGGAAGTATTTGAGAAAGGAGAGAAGATCATCCAGATTCTGCTGGGAGCCGGTTTTGCCATCAAGAGGAGCAAAGTCAAAGGTCCTGCCCGAGAGATCCAGTTCCTGGGAGTAAAGTGGCAAGACAGGCGGCGCCAAATCCCCACTGAGGTCATCAATAAGATCACCGCGATGTCTCCACCAACCAACAAGAAGGAAACACAAGCTTTCCTAGGTGCCATAGGCTTTTGGAGAATGCACATTCCTGAGTACAGCCAGATCGTGAGCCCTCTCTACCTGGTCACCCGGAAGAAGAACGAATTCCACTGGGGCCCTGAGCAGCAGCAAGCCTTTGCCCAGATCAAGCAGGAGATCGCTCATGCTGTAGCCCTCGGCCCAGTCAGGACAGGACCAGAGGTGAAGAATGTGCTCTACTCTGCAGCCGGGAACAAGGGCTTGTCCTGGAGCCTTTGGCAGAAGGTACCTGGTGAGACCCGAGGCTGACCTCTGGGATTCTGGAGCCGAAGTTACAGAGGGTCTGAAGCCAACTACACCCCAACAGAGAAGGAGATCTTGGCTGCTTATGAAGGAGTTCAAGCTGCCTCAGAAGTGATTGGCACAGAAGCACAGCTCCTCCTGGCACCCCGACTACCAGTGCTGGGGTGGATGTTTAAAGGGAAGGTCCCCTCTACCCACCACGCCACTGATGCCACATGGAGCAAGTAGATCGCCCTCATCACACAGCGCGCCCGTATCGGAAACCCAAATCGCCCTGGGATTTTGGAAATAATTACAAACTGGCCAGAAGGTGAAAATTTTGGTCTTGCCGATGAGGAGGAGCAAGAACAAGTGACCCGGGCTGATGAAGCCCCGCCATACAACCAACTGCCAGCAGATGAAACCCGCTACGCTCTTTTCACTGACGGTTCCTGTCGCATCGTGGGGATGAACCGGAAGTGGAAAGCAGCCGTATGGAGCCCCACACGACAGGTTGCACAAGCTACTGAAGGAGAAGGTGGATCAAGTCAACTTGCTGAACTCAAAGCCGTTCAGCTGGCCCTGGACATTGCTGAAAGAGAGAAGTGGCCAAAGCTTTACCTTTACACTGATTCATGGATGGTAGCCAATGCTCTGTGGGGCTGGCTGGAAAGATGGAAAAAAGCTAACTGGCAATGTAGGGGAAAACCAACCTGGGCTGCTGATGAGTGGAAAGACATTGCCAGTCGGGTAGAGAAGCTACCTGTAAAGGTCCGTCATGTAGATGCCCATGTCCCCAAGAGTCGGGCTAATGAGGAGCACCAACACAATGAGCAAGTAGATCAGGCTGCAAGAATAGAGGTGTCACAGATAGACTTAGACTGGCAACACAAGGGAGAGTTGTTCCTGGCTCGATGGGCCCATGATGCCTCAGGTCACCAAGGCAGAGATGCTACCTATAAGTGGGCACGAGACGGAGGGGTGGATCTCACCATGGACAGCATTTCCCAGGTTATCCATGACTGTGAGACGTGTGCTGCCATCAAGCAAGCCAAGCGAGTGAAGCCCCTCTGGTATGGGGGGCGGTGGTCCAAATATAAGTATGGGGAGGCCTGGCAGATTGACTACATCACACTGCCTCAGACACGCCAAGGCAAGCGCTACGTGCTGACCATGGTGGAAGCCACCACTGGATGGTTGGAGACCTACCCTGTGCCTCATGCCACTGCCCGCAACACCATCCTGGGCCTGGAAAAACAAGTCCTTTGGAGACATGGTACCCCTGAGAGAATTGAGTCAGACAATGGGACTCATTTCAAGAACAGCCTCATAAGCACCTGGGCCAGAGAACACGGCATCGAGTGGGTGTGCCACATTCCTTATCACGCACCAGCGGCTGGGAAAGTGGAACGGTGCAATGGACTGCTTAAAACCTCCTTGAAGGCACTGGGTGGGGGGACTTTCAAAAACTGGGAGATTAATCTACCAAAGGCCACATGGTTAGTGAACACCCGAGGTTCCACTAATCGAGCAGGCCCTGCCCAGTCTGAGCCCTTGAGAACACCAGATGGGGACAAGGTTCCAGTGGTGCACTTGAGAGGTATGCTAGGAAAAACTGTTTGGGTGAGCTCTGCCTCCAGCAAAGACAATCCAATTCGTGGGGTGGTCTTTGCTCAAGGGCCAGGTTGTACCTGGTGGATCATGCAAAGGGATGGAAAGACCCGATGCATACCCCGTGGAGACCTTGTTTTAGGGTGAACTACCTATGATACTGTGCCTGTATCTGTAACTGTATGGATGTCTATAATTTGAAGATTTTAATTTGATGTAAGATATTGGTATTGGAAAAAAATTGAAGTGGATAATGTTGAGGGTTGTTTTTTCCTTTCTGCCTGTGGAATTTTTTCCCATTGATATCCTAAGGGACACTGATAGCTACATCCTTGAGACCCTGAGATGGGGGAGGGAGAGCCTCCCTGCTTTTTTAGGAGTTTCTCTTGGAGGGCAGGGGGAAGTGGGGGTTAGAAGACTAGAAGAAGGTAAAGGAGGCTGGGAGGCACTGGAGCAGGAAGGCTGCTGCTGCTACAGCCCCCCACCACCCCAGCACTGGGGGCTGCCTCTTCTGTGGTTGGACCCCACACTTCTGCCCTGCTTGGATGCTTTCTCACTTCAGCCTGCCATCTCCAGGCACTCTGCTGAGCACCAGGACCCACACCGTGAGCAGAGGGCTCTCTCTCTCCATCTCTCTCTCCCCCTGGGACAGCGCTGCCATCACCCCCAGCCCTCCTGCAGCTCTGCGGGACCCGCCCGCCCCCAGCACCGGGAACTGCAGCTCAGGGAAAAGGTGCCTGCAGCCAAAAAACACTGGGACTGAGTTACTGTTCTGTTTGTGGGTAATTTCATAGCTGGTTTTGTTTCGTTTGTATTGTTAGAGATATTAGTTAAAAACTCTTCTTCCTATCCCTATATCTTTGCCTGAGAGCTCTTTAATTCCAAAATTCTACTAATTCAGAGGGAGGGGTTTATTATCTCCATATCGAGGGAAGGCCCTGCTCTTCCCTAGCACACCTTTCTTTTCAAACCAGGACACTAACTGTTGTCCCAAATTGAGGATATGGTCACCCAAACAATCAGAAAACAAAGGCAGATAACTAGAGCAGGAAGGCATATCCAGGGGTGTCAGTGTCTGGTATAAAAATTTACCTGACAATCACAACTTTGGAGCTAAAAGATGGTAGTTTACATTCTGTCTTGCAAGATGTATTGCCACAAATAGAAAAGCAGGCTTGAGTGTCATTGGCATAACTGTGATACAATTACAATGATATATTACAGACATGCAAAATCATTGAGAAATGCCAAGGAGTTTTAGTCTTCTTTTAGTGCCTGTAATTGTTTTTCAGCCTCAGTGATTGCTAACGTAAGATTACAATCTAATATAATTTGAAGGATTTTGCATGTTTGTGAAATGTGTTAACATTGAAATTAGTGTTTATTAAAGTTAGGAACTAGCGGATATTTTTGCATGTTCAAACCAGCTGATCTCATATTTTTACATTAGGATTCTTTGAAAATAAGAAGCAGAGTCCTTTTTATGCATAAAAACAGAGAACAGGTGAAACCCACCCCATTCCTTTCTACTTCTGATATAAATAAGAGTTTGCACAATTCCTTTGGGGTTGGGATGGCTGCGGTTGGGAGCTGCTGAGGCGATCTGGAGTGTTCTGGGGAGGGATCAGCCCCTGAGTCACTGAGCTTTCAATAGCAGCAGGGTCTTTTGGTATACAGATATTTAAGGGACTGTAAACCATCAGTTGTAATCCCATGTATTGGTTATTTGAGAAGGTTGGATACTACCACGGGCCCGGAACCAGAAGTATGTATCCTGGCAAACCTGCGCTCTCCGTTCATTCCTGCATCCAGGAATGAGCACAGGCTGCTGCTGCTGCCACTCATTCACCTCCACAGGCAGAGCTGTCACTAAGACACCCTCCTTCACCCTTTCCAACACTTTCCTCCTCTTTCAGAGCTGTTAGAAAAGGCACTTTAATACAAACCTTGAAGGATAGTATGTACAAGCGAATATAATGTCCTTTCATGTGCGGATTTGCAAAAATGGTGCTGAAAATATTTGTGGGACCTTTTCCCCCTCTCTTCCTCCACTGTGATTAACCACAATTTAAGAAAAATCCTGCATGTCAGGTATATTTTCCACTTTGATCATGAAAGAAACTAGAATGAATGCTTTGTAGTACTGTGTTTATAAAAGACACCAAGTTAAAATATTTTCCTGGAAGTAAAAGTAATTCATATAAAGTAACGGTTTGGGTTTTATTCTTGGGTCCTCTGTTGTCCTGCTGCTAGCCTCTCTCTGTCTTGCAATGCATTGACTTTTTTGTCTGAAAACTGGGACCTTATTTTTCTTTCAGATGTCTGGGGTCTGTTGAGTAGGAGCTTTATGTCAGTGTTTGGGAAATAAAAATCTTTTGTAATCAGTTAATTTGCATTTCATGTTTGAGATCTATGTTGCTTTCATGTTGTTTATTTTGAAAGAAAATGAATATACAAATTGAAAGCAGATCAAATACTTCAGTATCCAGCTCCTGACTTTTTTTCTTTTTTCTGTCTTTTGAAAGAATTTATGGTTTTCAACATGGGTGTTTTGCTTAAGTGTGGAAATAATAGCTTTTTCTTGTATTTAATTTGCTTGAAGGCACATGATTTAGATACCTGGGCTTTAGTGACCATTGCAGCTTGAAATCCAGATCATTTGCCACCCATATTGAGATTGACTACAACAAAGTCTGTTTGTCCAGCAAGACTGAATTCTGATCCAGATTGCACAATTCCTTTGTGAATATAGCACTGCAGATGAATCACTTGTAAACTAAACAAAAGCAAAACCAAAAGAAGAAAAATAAAATAAACCTTTCCTCCAAATCTCACTGTTGTCAGGAAAGAGGATGAGTAAATATAATCAGTATTTCTTCACAGAAAACTGCCGTCATCAGGTGGTGTAGATAAAGTAGAAATTCATTTTCTAAACCATCATACTTGTTTCAGATGTTCCTAACTTCCTTAGATAAGATTTCAGAGAGCATATTACTCATAATGATAATATGAATCTATATCATTTGAACAAAGTGGGCTTTTTTCTACATAAATGTACTTCTGAATTTCTTTAGTAACCCTCTGCCCCCCTCATTATTAAATTAAGGATAAAATAATTATGTGTGCTTAGGGTATAAATATGATCTTATATGTGCAGATCTATTGAGCAGAGGCTATGTCCTTGTGGGTTCATTTTTCAGTAAACTGGAATGACAATATCAAGCCTTGCTCAGCTCAACAGAGGCAGTGTGGAGCTGGAAATTGTAGATGATTTTCAGCATACACAAATTTCAGTGTCTTCCACTGTGCCCTTAAAGCTGTTGCATGTATTAAATGTCTCACATTATCTTTTCATATTTTCAGCTTGATCCTGCAATTTGTGAAGGGCACTCAACATTTTGCTGACTGCGTGTGATGTCTTTAGTATCTGCTATGTGTATTGAGTGGCCTTTAAAATATTATACTGTTTATTGCTTGAGCTGGGTTTTGAATAGTCTTAGAAAAGCCTTATTCCCAGGTTTTTTTTTTCTGTCTCCTTTTACTGTGTGTGAAAGCAGCACTGCTCCTTCAAGGACTGAGACTAAAATCATAGGGTGAAGTTACCACCTTACTAGTAGTACTCGTTGGGCTTTCAATCATTTTATCAGCATTCAGTTTTTATGAGTCTCCTTTGCTCCGTTTCCCACAATTTGTTTGTGCATGTTTGCTTAAACTTTTTATCTACGTGTTCAAGTAAATTATTTTTCTCTGGCAGTATGAGAGGAATAATAGGTACTGATAGATTCAAAGGAGTATCTTAGCAGTGAAAAGTGGAGACAAAAGAATAGGATGTTCAGGTAGCTGTGTCTGAACACTGCAAGGAGGCATTTTTAAAGACAGTATGCTGGCATCAAATTCCCCATCAGATTTGTTTGTAAATTTATTTGGTGATACAAATTAAATTCATGACTTTTTCCAGTCTGGTCAACACAGCAGAGATCTGAGTGACCCCAAACAGAATGCAAAGTTCCTTAAGTTTGAGGTTTTTGACTCACAGTGAGTATTTGCAGTGAAATATGATGTGGAGATGTTTTGGCATGCTCAGATGGGAACTGATCTGGTGAGCTTTTCACCAAATACGTTTCAGCTCCTGGTTTTAACTTGTGTAGTGCTGCTGCAATGACCTGACCTTATTCAGAGCGCTGCCACAGTCAGTCTCTTCAGTAATGGGGCCTTCAGTAATGTGGGGAGAACATTATTAGTTAGGTGACAACTGGGGTGTTCTATGATGGAAGTCTGGCTTCTTACTCTGCGAGTGCTGGCATTTGGAGCTGTGCACAGTCCGAGAATTTGGGCAGCTACTGAGACCTGGGAGGTGGCAGAAGCTGGCTGGATACAGCCTGCCTTGGGGCAATGGCCCATCTTCTGATACTGAGTGCTCAGTGTCTAAATTCCCGCAGTTTTTGAAAACATCAAGCTGATTTCTCAGCAATTCTCACCTTTGAGATGGGACTGAGGAAAAGTCTCTGGTACAGAACAGTGCTGTGAGAACCCAGGTAGGGCTTCTGCAAGGGGCTTTCAATCTGCTGCTGAGGCAGGTTCTAAATGTGTTTCATGTCATTTCAAATGTATTATTTATTGAGCTAATATTTTTCTTGTATGCTACCCTTGTCATTATGGTAAATTCTTCAGAAAAATTATTGTATTTCAGTTTGGTGCTACTTGTTTCACCATCATTTGTTCTGTGCTAACATAATGACTTTGAGAGGAAATGCATTTATATTGAGGCTTTGCTTTGTTGGACATGCTTTCCTAGACTCCGGGTAATATTTTTCTTAAATTCTTTGCTAAGCCTTTCAACAATTTAAGTAATACATTTAAAGAACTTCTATCACACTGTGACCATGATATTTAACAAAGAAAAGTCCTTTTTGTGAATAAGGAGATTTGAACATTAAAATGTTGTTTCATTGCTTAGTGCCTAATTTTCAACATGCCAATATCAGGCTGAGGAACTTCAAATACAAATAGCAGTGGTAACATGTGGAATAACAACATCCATGGCTGTCTTGGGAGTTCTGTGAGTTGAAATGAACTCAAATGATGCAGTTTTGCCTCTAAAATATAAGAATATTTTTGTGTGCCATCTATTTTATTCTAATGTTCTGATCTTTGTCTTAGGCTTGAGTAACAGGCTGCTGCATGTCTAACTAAATGTGCAGTTCTGCAAATCTCAGTTGCACATTCAGTGTTCGTATTTCTACCAGTGCATCGTCTTTCCAGCTTTGTTTTGTTGCTTTACTTTGTTAGACAAAACATCACACAAGGAGACTCAGTGTAAAAAGATGGTAGAAAAATTAACATTGACTCATTCAGTAGCTGTAGTGTAACTTTACAAGAGATAGATATTCAAGCATAAATTTAAACTCACATTAACATTGAAACATGAAATGTTCTGAGGCAACTTTCAGTGCTCGTAATAGCTGCTTCATTGCTATTTTTTGTGCTTGAAGTGTCTGCCACTGGGTTATGTCTTTTTATATTAAATATAAATTTTCTGTCGTGAAAATTGCAATCATGGGCGCAATGGATTCTCAGGCAAAATAGCTGTGTAATTACAAACTTGAACTGAAAAAAATCTGCTGTCATAAAAATACCTGCTAAATTTGAAAATACAAAGGCCTGAATCTGTTTTCTGAGGACTTGTGTTTGTTCAGAGTTGTTTGTCTTCCCTATAGAGGAATATCCTTGAACTTTAGGATTAAATTAAATTATTTAGCTTTAATTGTAAATAGGAAATATTTGGAAAACTCTGAAAACTTCCAGGTACTATTTAATATCTTCTTTGAATGGTGAAGAATGTCACAGAAAGCTGCATTTTAAGATTTTTTTTTTTTTTAGCCAAAACAATATAGCTAGTGGTATTTATTTGAGGTGTTGGGAAGAGAGTAATATTGGAGAGTACAGATACATATGAAAACAAGGATTAGGTACTTAAAATTCCCGGTATGGTTGCACATTTGTTTTGAAGCTGGAAAACAGTGTGAATTTATTTCTTACTCTTTTTTGCAATATGTTACATCATTCTATAAGTTTTGCCCTTTCTGTTCTGTAACCTCTGCTCACTTCCTTCCTTATCTGAGCCTTTCAGAAATTCACGTATTTTAGGGCCGGAGAGGATTGTTTGATTTGATCTATCTGCAATATCACTAAGGTAGCAGACTGAGTTCTAGCAGATTGCTTGGAGAGTTACTCACCTTAAACAAAGGGTCTCAAATGAAGGAGAAGCTGCCATTTGCCTCAGGGAGATGGTTCTCATAGTGTCACTAGTCTGATTCTCACTTCCTTTTCCTGCTTTTTTTTGTCTTGCCTTTTTAGGCTTTGCATTTGGTTCTCTCCTGAACAGAAAAAGGCAACCGAACCGAACCAAACCAATGATGTCTTCTTTCTCACCTATTTAATTCCTTCTTTCTGCCTTTTTTCTGTTAACTTCTCTACACATCTCTAATGTTTACTTGAATGCATCTTTTATCTTCCTCATTCCAATAAGGAAGAGGAATTGATAGATATTGCTGATTTTTGGACCTTTTCTTCCTGCTCTGCTCTTGTTCTTGAATGTTTGGGTCTGCATGTTGGTCAAGGCAGGGCAGCTGCACTCCTTTTAAAGGTTCCTGGAAGGCATTGTTAAAAACGGTGTTCTCATTGAATTGTTTCTGTGTTCATCTGTTTTCATCTGAATCTGGGAGCATGACACAAGGAGAAACAGGCCACTGTGTGGCAGGATCTTGGAGGTCTAATGAAATGAGAGGGACATTGGCAGAAACGTCATAAAACTCATCACAATGTGAGAGGCTTCAGAGAAAGTTTAGAAATCTTTTACAGGAGCCACTAATTGTGGTTCTTTTACTGCACGTAAAAGCAAATGAATTGTGGAAAGGTCACAAAAGAGCATTTTTATCCCCTTAAGCTTATTGCCAACATTATTGCTGAAAATCCACAGATTTCTTTTCATCCTGCTCTTTGGAATTTGTACATTATCATGAGTCATTCTGCTCAGGTGGTTGTCTTGTACTCCTTTCATGGCCCTTTTACAGTGGCATAAGCTTTTCTATGAAACTAAGGAAATGTCCTTTCCTGAGTTGTGCAGACTGTACAGGGAAGTGATCTTGTGCACAAAGATTTATTAGCAGAGTCCCTTAACTGATGTCATACTTTTGTTGTAGTGAAGAAAATTAGTTTTGAGGAAAAATAAGAACAAAAGCAATGTGTGAGGAAAGGGTGTGGGGTGGCTGAATTACTGTTTGTAAATATTTAGCAAACTTCCAACAGAGGTGCACTAGACAACACCCAAGGTTAAAATGTATAAAACATACAGTTTGTATATGTAAACAGTGAATTAGTGTAGCCTCTATCATGCCAAAATTAAGAGACTTATTGCATGGAAAAAAATTGGTAAGATATTTCTCCTGTTCTTTTTTTTAATGTTCTTTATAATTTTTATTTTTCTTTCTGTTATTGGCTTGTTTTGTTTTGGGATTTTTTTATTGCCCTGATTTCACTTTTCTCTTTTCCTGCATCAGGTCAGGTACAGCAGCTGCTAAGGAATTGCAGCAGAAGTGGCAGTTGTGCTCACGAGTGTTGTACTGTAGGACTTGCTCCAGCTGGTCCATGGCTGGCTTCTTCTAGAAATTGCTTCTTTCTCTCTGTGTCACTTCTTCCCCTGCTGTACAGCCTTGCTGATCTTCCAAAGCACTGTGTGTGGTAGGCTGGTCATCAGGAGATGTGGTGCTTGTATATGTGTGATCTTTTGAGAAAATGCTGCTGCATTGCTGCTTGAGAACAAAACTGCAATCCAGGATACCAGAAGCTGCTTTTCCACTAAACACATCCAAGGTGTCTTGGTCTAGACAGACCTCTAAAATGCACACTGCAATGCCACAGTAGACTCTCATCTCATCTGATTGCTGCATCGTATCTGCTGTGTTACAGTTTTCCTGTGACAGCATTTCACTTTGTGGCAGTAATGCTTCTAGTATTTGGCAAAAGGTATTTTATGTTCTAGGACCACCTTCAAATTATTTGATTTCAACTTTGAAAGTCTTCCTAGCTTGCTAAGAGCAGTACAGGTAGAAAAATGATGGTATTTCTGTCTGCATGCTGGAAAATGTGAGTGGAGTTGAAAATGTGTGGGATAATTTGTGAGCACCTCTGTGAAATATGATCATCATGTAGATGCCTGATAACTGTCAGTGTTGATCTCCTGGGCTGCTGATGTACTGATCTAGCTGAGATCAAGGTAAGTGTTGTACTTGTGAGTTATGTTGCTGTGCACTGAACTGCACAGAATGAAGGAACTGTGCTTTTGAAAGGATAAATGACTATTACTTTTTCCCCAAGTATCTTATCACTTATATCTGCACACAGTAAAGCATGAGTCAAGAATAGTTTGGTTGGATATTAAGCATTCCCCTGCCATGTCCATATACTGCTTTTTCAGAAAGTGCTTCAACTTCTAAAAAGAGTGAATGTGGATTAGATTAGTGTTTTTCAGCTGTAGCTTTGAATACAGACTTATGTAGGTATGAGGACTTTCTTGATGCTTGTTAAATTAATTATTTCAGAGTGATTTCATGCAGATTTCATAACTCATGGCAGTGTAAAAACTAAATAAACATTTGTTTAGAAGCAAATACAATAGAAGTTACAATAGGAGCATTGAGTTTATTCTCTTGGCAGGGGGAAGGGGAGAGTTTTATCTTCCTCACGTTTGAGAATCAACTGACTTGTCAGGTGACACTTTGAGTGAACACTCTAAAAACCCTCTGATACTTTTTCTTAAGAGTTATTTTATAAAATGCTCAAATATCTAATACAAAGTGTTTCTTTAAAGCCTAATTTAATAAGCAGCATTAATAGAAAATGTAGATTTTGTTTTGAAAGCGTTTTGCTACAGAGCCTGATAGAAAGAGAAATTGAATTTTTCTCAAGGACAGTAGAGAGGAAACACTAAGTCCTATAATTTCAATCTCTTTTAAAACACAGTTGTATATAATCCAAGTATCAAAGAAAGAAATGAAAACTGGCTTTCAACATTGTGTTGATTCAGCACAAAACCTTTTTGAAGTACCCCTGGAAGCGTCGCTACCCCAAGATTACTGGAAGGAAACTGAAGCCTGAAGTTTCCTGTTCAAGTGCACGAACCGAGGTATCCTTGAGCTGAGCATCCTCGCCCAGCCTATTGTTGCAATGGTGTTAGTCCCCCCATGCAATCTGCTAGTGACCAGAGTGACAGCAAAGAAGCCAGCTGCACCTTCCCAAGAATAGCAACGCTATTTCTGGTCAGGCCGACTGAAGCCCAGGGCACAGATTTAACTGGTGATTGGCCCTGAGCCCAGAGCTTACGCAATCGCCAACCTCCTCCCAAAGCTTTTTCTGATCTTCATATTTTCTTAGTTTGAAGCAAGATACGGTCTCATTCTCCTGTCTGTTCATATTTTTCACTTTTTCTTGGCCTTATCAAGATCAGGCAGGTAGGGCGTTTGGGTCTCCGTGGTCCATCCAAACTGAAAGTCAGTAGACACAGCCATATGGTGTGTTTTATCTCAAGAAAGAGGACATTACTTACATGTGCACTGGGCCAACAAAATACTTCAGATTTTCTTCAGGCAATAATACATATATTACAAAGGAATTAGGCAAAGAAAAAGCTTGGACAGCAAGCAAAAATAAAAATAATAACTGAAGGTGTAGTTGTGAGAAAGTAAAGCATGTAATTCTCAAATGCTGCTGAACTAAACAGCTCAAGAACTAACATGGAGGAAGTATGAGAATTCTTTAAGGAAACAATACACACACCCATTAACCTGGATTAATTATTTGCTTTAGAAGTTTGTGGTGGAGGTGCAGAGGGGAGAGAGAAATAGTAATACAGAGAAGGGTAGACTTTATAATTCTACATCAAAAAGAGTGTTAGAATTTGGAGGGGGGAGGGTATTTTTTTAATGGTTTTACATGCATTTTTATGTATGTAAAAAAAAGAAATTTCTGATCACATTTCTGAGGGTAATGTGTACTAACTTGAGATCTTCCCTTGCTAAGCCCACTAATTGCTTAGGTGCAAGAAATGCAACGGTTCTTACAAGTGTGTGTTTTGGCAAAGCTTTCTGTGTGATGTCATGTGGAGAACTGTTGGTTTCGAAGGGGGCTGATACAGGAATGGCATCAGTGGCTCAGGAGGAAGGGGTAACCTGTTGAGCTGAAAGTGATGTGCATAGGTCACAGAGCTGAGGGGTCTTTCTGGAACCAGCCTTATTTTCTTTACTGACTTTATCATGAGGGGCAGCGTGGTGTGTTTTTACAGTGGAGAATGATGTGAGTTAGTGGGTATGTGAACGGCCCTCGCTGTGTGCAGTACCCTTCCTGCCTCCAAAACCAGGCTGAAGCACCTGCCCAGCCCCTGGAACAGGCAGCTGGCCTCTTCTTGGGGCTCCTGAGCCTTCTCCTGCTCTGAGTCACTTGCAATTTTTATGGTGATCTTTGCCATTGCTCTCTACAGAAGAGCTGAATGGGAGCCAGGATGGGAAATGTGGAACCGACATATTTCTAACAAAAGTGCTTGGGAAGATCCTGATGAACTTTTTCCATCATGTGTTTTGTGAGATGTCTAGAAATAGGCCTTCCGTTTTTTCCTGTGTTAGGATATATGTATTATAGAGTAAGGAAGTAAGTACTCCAATATATTTTGAAAACAGGGCTATTAATCTCTAATCTTCCTTAAAGGGATGTGTAACAGCTGGTATGTTGATGACAATGGAAAGATAAAAATAAACCAGCTTTCAAAAAAAATAATGCTAACTGATTTTTCCTTTGTGGGGTTGTATGTAACAACTTTTTCTTTTCCACGTGGGAGAGTTGTTGCAGGTGCTGCTTGCACAAAACCTGATAGCTATTATTAGAGTAAAAGAGTTCTTACATGTGGTAGAGTTCATAAAGAATGTAGATTGATGACATCTTTCTCTCAGGAAATTTATAATCAAAAGCGTAATCCCAACCCATGGGATTTTTCCTTCTCTCTACTGCTGATAAGCTCCTGTCTTGAAGATGTTATCATGGGAGATTTAGATGACTGCTTTGTGCTTTATAAGTACAGGAATGGGCAGCAAGGCATTATTGCAATAAATTTTAATGCATTTTAAAAGCAACCATTTGGGATGGAGTGTTGAGGATTCAGTAAAATTCAGGTTGTTATCATCAGAGGAATTGTTTTGGTCTTTTCAAAGTCTCCTGTCTTGTCAGCAGTGTATTGTCAAGCTCTGTGAATTCATCAAGGATACTGTGCTATTTGGTTCCTTCTCTTCCCATTCCAACTCCAGGATTTATAACAGAATGTGATCACTGTAACTCTTATTTGCTTGTTTATTTAACATGAATATCTCCTGTGAGATATGACTTTTTAGGGAAGTGAAAAACTTCAATGCTAGGAAATCTATCTGTGAGATAAGCTAAAAGTAGAAATAATTTTGCACGTCTCCCACAACTATCTGTGTTTTTCCAGTAAGCACTCTGGGTTTTGGAGTCCTTATTCTTGGATGGTTGAGACTAGAAATACAGACTGTGCAAAATCACAAAGCTAAAAATGAAAATATTGATACTAGGAAACACAAACAGAAAAAAATACCTCGGGGATGTCCCCTGCCAGCGAGTAACCAGAGGGTGGTGTGACATCTTAGGTGTTTGCTGCATCCATGGCTAAAAACAGTGAGGCAGGGCCATGCCAGAGAGCCAGGGAATTTTCAGATAGCTATGCAGTGTTTCTGTAGGTCTCTACATTTTTATTTGGTGTACGCCTGGAGGAATGTTCCTCCAGTGAATATTGACTGCAGCATTTCCGCTTGTCAGCACCCAGTGTACTCCTCTGGTTCCGTAAAACTTCCTGGGTATCTCTGCAGCCACTTTTGAGGAGCTCTGAAACAGGGGTGGTGGTGTAGGCCACATCAGAAATGCATTCATAGCTGTGGATCCTACTTTCCTGATGAATGTAAAAACCTCCCTGTGTTTCCTTGGGGTTGCTGGTGCTCATCCGTTGTTTATGGCTCACTGTAGCCCAGCCTGTGGACAGTAACCTACAGGTGAAGCCAGTGATGCACCTTGTACTAGGCAGGTGTTTGTACCTTGCGTAGGGAAGTGCACATTGCAGCAGCCCAAGTCCTTCAGCAGCATCCAGGTGAGCTGGAGCTGAGGTGCTGGGTGGGGGAGAGGAGCAGCAAAACATTGGGACCTCTATGCCTTTGCAGGTTCCTTCAAGAAAGTCAGCTGCACGGGAAGCTGCTGCTTGCTAAGGCTGCTGGGTATTTCATCTGTGCTATTCAGTGGAATTACACGTGATTAACCCATCCCTCCCTGCCCAGTTCTTGTGGAGAGGTTCAGCAATGGTTACTCACCATTACATCAAAGTGATTTTATCAGTTCCTTGGATTCTCAGCCGCTAATGTTAATTTTATGCTTCTGTTCACAATCTGAACAATTGAAGCCATTGATTGGCACTGAAACTGAATCATCTATGAGATGATTGTGAGACTTGGAATAGACTTAGAAATACCTGAAATTATTCAGGAGCAGTCATCTCTGAGGGGTGAATATGAGCTGCTTGTGTGTAGATAATTTTGAAGTGGCAAACTTTTGTCAAAACAGTCTGGACTGTGACTACCTTCCTAGTGATTTTGAAGCAGATATTAAAAGCATGAAACAAGTGATGTATCCATTCTCCTTGAAGTTTATTTTTCTCTTCCAGTTTTTACAATAGAGAAAGAAATTTTAGCAACTGTGCATTAGGAAATGATAGCTATACAGGCAGAGGCAGTCCAGATGTTAATTTGTCTGGAAACAATTGTCATATGATGTAAGTCTATGATGCATAAAACTTTTTAAAAAACCCACAGACAGCCTTTTTATGTTAGCTCTGTAGAGAGGAAGACAATCTACTTTAAAACGTCCTTTTATGTTGAAGATATGGAAAAGTCATAGTAATAATGATGTGGTATAGTTTTAAATATTTTTCTACATCAATTTACTTATACCCTTTTGAAAGTTCTCTTTGCTTGGTTATGCCTGTTTTCCTATAGGGGAGACTAATGCTACAGGAATTGCTCTATTTCTTTTTGTGGAATGGTTGCAATGATGGTTACAGTACAGTTACAGTTTTTTTTTTTTTTTTTTTTAGCTTTAGGGGGACTCAGGTACTAAAACGTGAGTGGAGCTGAGCACCCCATCAGTATAAACAAATCTGAGCAGTTTGTGGGGACGAGCCATAATTGCCACCTGTGTTTTCAGTTCACATGTCACAGCCCATGCTAATGTCCCCAAAAGCACACCCAAGCTACCATGACAGAGGAGGAACTGCATGCCATGTGTGAGCCCAGATTAGGTGAGTTTGTGATGAAAATGCAGGATTTAACTCTACTCTGGTGCAACCTCAAGCAGGCATTTCCAGTGATAAGAGGCTTGTGAATGCCCAGAGGCAGACGAGAGCCTGCTGCACCTACTGTGATCATTTGATTTCTTGCTTGCCTGGGCTCTGGGAATCTGTAGGCATTTCATCAGTAATAGTAAAACTGCTGAATTCATTAGGAAAGAGAAGAGAGTTCTCCTCATGTATCAATGAAATTAAATGTAGAAAAGAGTATTTAAAAAGTGATAATAGATTTAAACAGACTCATAATTTGGTAGGAGGTACAGGGCATGACGCTATCGCACAGCAAGATCACTGACTTTTGTAGTATGTTCAGATCATTCCTGTGCTTAGTGCAATTGCCTTTCCTTCATGCTTCATTTGCTTTAAAGAGCTGTATATTTGTGGAAGTAAACATTAATTGTTGTCCTGAAATTTCATGGAGCAGACATTCTTGATCACAGTGCACTAGACTGCTTTTTCCAGAAGTGTTCTTCCTTATTTCTTGATTGTTGTGCTTCTAACTTGCTTCACACCACTCACAGGTGGGTGTATTTTTCTTGCACGCTCACTTTTTTTTTTTTTTTTTTTGTTTTGTTTTTTCCATGCGTGGCTAAAACCCTTAGCTAGCCTGTTTCAGCACATTATGTATTCTTCATTTTTCCTCTCTGTTTAATTAAGTATCTCTTGATTGAAAAAGCAGCTGCTCCAACTGAACACCATGTACAACCTCTCTGCCTTCTCCAGGAAGAATTGACATCATTCATAAAGCTCCAGTTAAGCTCATAACCGAGCCAATGAAGCACATAAATAAGGTTCCAGCCTTAACTCCAATGGGTTTTGAATATTTTTAAAGCCTGAGTAGAAATCTCTTGGCTGGATGGAGTCAACATGAGCAGAACGGATGCTGTATCAGGAATACACACTGAAAACTCCCGATGTTTTCACCAGTTTCCCAGGCACAAAACGTTCCCTTCCAGCACATGCCCATATGTCCCAGTCTTCATAGAACTGAGCATTTGGGCTCATATCAGCTTAGGCTTGTTTTGGGGTCCCAAACTAGTGCTTTCTGAGAGGCACAGCCTCGCTGCTGCCCTGCTAGCAGTGGCAGCCAGTGCTGTGGCTTTGGGCACTGGATTGTTCCCCACTGCCCAAAGGAGCAGGGCACACCTGGGGCTCGGACCTGGGGCTGGAGTCACGCCCTGGCAGAGAGGAAATTGTGCAGTCTTTGTACTCCTAATCACTTGTCCCTTGTTTCAGAGTAGAGTTTTGCCTCCTGATGGGTTAAAATGACTGTGCTTTCTCTCTTTGGATCAGTGTATCCTGCCTACTTTTCACTGCGGTGGAACACCCTTGGCACAGGGGATGGGGAGGGGGTAGAACCAAAGCAATAAAAATGAAGCTTGACAGGGTTGCAAGCAGGCTCAGAAGTTGCTTTTCCCCTTGCTGAGATGTGAAGATGTTTCAGTGACTGTACAGTGAATAGACCAACTTATTATTTCTGTAAAGCCCTTTGCAGAAAGCACACCAAAAATGGGGCTTGTGCTCAAGGATCTAATTATTTAAAGGCCTAATCTGACAGCTGTTGAGGGAAATAAGACATTCCCAGGTAAATACATGGCAGGAGAGAGATCTCACGGCTTCATCCATGTTATGCACTAATGAGGTGGGTTAGAGGAATGGAATTGCCCAGGTATTAAATTTAGATGCATACAGAAAATGATAACAGCTTTTAGCTTGTCTGGTGGAAATGTGGGCTTCAGTTTGTTTTGGTGTTTGTCTCAGGAAAAATTAAATGCTGGTGCCTTCCCTGGCTGCTGCATCATGGTGGGAATGGTGTGCTGCATGCAGTTACCTGTGCACTGAAGAGAGGGCACTGTCTACCACGTTCATAATTTATTATTTCCATGGCAACTAGCAACCAGTGTCACTCTCAGAATATTTCCCCAGCATAAACTTTGTGCTTCATATACCACCTGAATCAGACTAAGGGAAAGGAACTTGTCTGTCAAAGAAATATAGCTGGATTCTTATTAGACTGTGATGTATCATGTTGAAATCAGTCAAAGGCTTTTTCCAGTCTGTGCATGGATTACTGGGTTCAATTATTTTATCTGACAGTGACATTTATACTGTAAAGGTCAAAAAAAAAAAGAAAGAAATCAATGTATTTTAAAGGATAAAAATCAATGGTAAAAGAACCCCACCAAACTGAACTCATGCTTTGAGAAGCAGATACTACTATTAGTGCATTTGCTGAAAGCCATCTACCAGTTTTTAAGGGCAGAGGTTTTTTCCATTAGAATGAAAGGAATTTCTCTAGTGAAGTTTATGGAGAGAAAATTCAGTTATATTGACTTTAGAGACAAACCAGTGGAACCAGGTTGTGAATTTCAAACTAGAAAAATCACCAGAAAATATGCTGCCATTATTAATAATAATTTAGTCTGCATTAATTGATTTGCGATAATACATTTTTATATACTCACAATATATACATTTTGAATTGCTAATTCAGATTTGAATTTGGGGAGGGTTTTTCTTTATGCACTCATTTTTTTCATGCTGAAATGCAGTGTTAGTAATTAACCTGTTGCTGTAGAAATGCAAGATGACTGGATGGAAAGCTACCTTTCTGGTAGACAGCTCTCTGCCCAGCCATTGTCACGAAAACTCTGAATTAGGATGTCCAGGATTTGGAAGAGGCAGGTTAATGTGAGTTGCTCTCACTTTGCCTTTTTCAGTGTAGGTAGGGCAGTGTGTCTTCTACATCCACTAACATGTTGAGTTAAAATCTGCTGGGCTATTTACATAGTGGCTAATACCTCCCAAATCCTGGTTTAGAGAAACCAGTATGGGGCATTAGAGGGAACTAATCTTTTGTCCCAGAAATAAGCTTATCTGAACAAATGAGACAGTCTTCATGCTGTTCCAGCTTCAATTCCCCTGCCAGCGTCCCCTGCAGGTCTGCTCTAAAACATTGACATCACTGTCAATCAAACATCTTTCATCTATCCCAAACTGGCTTAAAAGTCATCACCAATTTGCATGAAAGTCATCCCAAAAAGAATTAGGAACCTGGCATGCCAGAATTGTTGAGGCCAGAATTAGAGCATATTGGCAATATTTGTGTTATGGAATCCTTTATGCTGTAGAAGACCCTTTAGATCAGCCAGCCCAGCTGTGAGGGGTCCTGTCTCCCACGTGCTGCCCTTTAGACCATTCTTACAATGCCACACAGGGCAGCTCCACCTTCAGCCTGGCAGCAATTTATCCCCTATTAGCCACAGATTCTTTGAGCTGACACATGGCTTGTCTTGTGGAATGAATATAGAGAATTATGTAGCTCTTATTCTGAAAACGATTTCAGAAGACAAAGTTTAGCTGATTAGATTATAAAAGTGACCCAGCTGAAAATAGTAAAACGTGAATAATGCCAAATTCTTGGTGTACTTGAATTACTTTCAAGTGTCTGCTCAGACTATCAAAAAGCTTGGTGGAGGGAGTATTTTCTTTTTCTTTTTTTTTTTTTTTTTGTGTATGTGTGATTATTTTGCTCTCTGACCAGAGGATTAAACCTCCAGACTCAGGACCAGACATTTCTGCCCTCGTGTTGTGCATATGTACTGATGAAGAGGTTGTAGTTACCTTTCTGTCAGAGGTGACTGCTACAAAGGTACCAGTAAAAAGTAAACAGAACAACAGATGTTCTTTTTAAGTCAGATTTGATTCATTAAGCAAGAAGTCATCAAAGTATACAAATGAAAAATGATTCTGCTTGAGGGAAAGCTCTTTAATTTTTGGTTCCAAGAGACTTTTTCAATGAAATAAAATTATTAGCAAAGAACTGAAGATAGTGATGGATTAGGTCCTGAATGTTCAGACTCTGGGGATTCAGAAGGTGTGCATAACTTCAACACAATCTGGCATTTTGTTTTGATTTTTATTAGCTGGGTTATCAGCCAGTCTAGAATGTGCTCCTTTCCTCTTCTTCACTGAACAAGAACGTGTTCTTTCTTTAGAAAGAAATAGTTCTTTAGAGTTGCATTATATAGAGAAAAAATGAGAGGAGAGATGCATCTGTAGAGGTGGTAACCATGTATGTGGTACTTACTGTACTTGGACTTGTTTTCCAACTTTTTTTTCTTCACCTTCCAGTACTTTTTCTGCTGTTAAAGAGCAATGAATCGTAGAATGGCAACTTTGCTGCATATCCCTCTGTCATGGGAGAATTTTTTCTGCTTCAGAATCTGATGAAACCCTGATGAAACCCTGAAAGTTTGAACATTTGACAAATTTGGTTTTTCCCAGTGAGGCAGCAAGTGGGGATTGACTCTTTGTAACTTACAATTTTTGCATAAAGTTGGTTCATTTTGGGACCAAAATAAGTAAATTCATACATTCCCAATAATTTATTTTCTAAGTATAGAAAAAATTATGTTATTCTGAAAGTAATTGGAGAGCACTAATTATCCCTTACTTTACATTATTAATGACAGAATGCTTTTTCCATCACCATCTTAATTTGGATTTCCATGGACCCTTAAATTAGAGACTACTTTGAGTGCATTATTAATACCACTGTTTAATCAAGCTGTGACACGTAGAGTGGAGTTTTGTCATTGATGGTTCTGTGAACTGAGGTTCTGTTGAGCTGGTTTTGTATAACCTGTGAAAATATGGAGATAGTAACTCTGTACTTAAAAATAGCTGGTTTTAGATATCTGGGGTGTCTACAGTGGCCACCTGCCTCATTTTCCATTAGGCCACCACAAAACAGGCAGGGGTCACTTGCAGACCTCGTGCTTTATCTCAAATGTTGTGAGACACCTATTTGCAGATGTTTGAATTGCTCCTAAAGGGATTGACAATCAAAAGCTTCAGTTGAGGATGGGGAGCAGATGGGAATAGTTAATTAGCCTTTTTTTTTGTTTTGTTTTGTTTTGTTGTTGTTTTGGTTTTTCTTTTGTGTGGAAATTAACTTTAGAGACTACAGAAAGTGCTGAATGAGATCCACAAGTAAAAGTTTCAAGTAGTAACACTATTTGTTTCTTAGATAAGATATGATTGCATAATTCCTTAGTTCTTCGAGGTGCTCTGGATTTTCCATAATATTTAAATGAATGTCCAAGTACCTTCAGAAAATGGTTTGAATTTTGGACTCTGAGCAACTCCAGGCTTTTTTGTCCTTACTCCTGTTAAAGTTGGTAGTAATGTTTCAAAGGTACAAGCTATGAGTATTTCTGTGCCTCTTCTGGTGATGGCTGTGCAAGTGGGAATGTGGCAATCCTAAATAAACAGTCCTGACATTGTGTGCAACAGAACTACTGTGTTCACCTTGGGCAGTATAATGTGCTGACCTGTTTCCACAGAACTTCTTGTGGCTCTCTACAACCCAGCTAAGTAGGGAAGGGCATGGAGTTCATGTAGGTCTGGCCACTGCACTGGGGTGTGTAGAGCAGTTGAAGGCATAAGTAAAAGCAAATTCTTCCAGTTCTCAAAGTAATTCCACTGGAAATTTAATTGCATGGATCGTAGACAGAAACAGCAGAATATAAGGGGATTCTTTCAAACAACAAGGGACAAGTGTCAAATATTTTCAGCTGTAGAATGTTAAATAGCAAGAAGTTTATTATAGCCATTCAAACTAGTAAATGGCAAATGTGTCAGACCTAGCATTAGCCTTTTTCTTTCCTTCTTTTGTCTTTCTCTCTTGTTCTTCAGGAGAATGCTGCATCCTTGCACTGATGTGTGCTCTGTTCAGAGCACACAGTGCACAAGGATGTTGGCTGGCTAACTACCTTGTTCGGTCTCAGGGAAAGAAATACAAAGAAAGCATCCTTCCAAATCTGACTTGCTCATCATGCCAAAAAGGAAAGATAGGTGTGTAAATAACACCTCAAACTAGGAAGGAATACAAAAGAGGGCATTGGCATTTGAAACTTTTCCAACTTAATAATACTGGTACAAAGTAATTTTATACATCACTTGCATACCACAGCCCATTTGAATCCAAGAATTGTCCAGCTATTAGAAATAAAGGAATTAATCTTGATCATCTGCTGTTGTGCATTCACTGATGTAATTTTGATGGAGGCTGAATAGGTATGTTGTGAAAATCTGAAGGGGAATAAAAGCCAGGGTAAATGCTTAGCCTCAGGCAAGGACACTTTATTGGAAGATTTTTATAATGCAGTCCCATAAAATTTTATTTTTATTTTGAATTCTTATTGGAAAAAACATTCTAAGGTATTAAACAAAGAAAGGAGTGATAACCTACCCAAACACTGGTTTTCTAATAACCACACTAGAAGGAGAACTTGTGGAGGTAAGAAAGTGTGCTGCTAGAGACACACTGAAAAAAACAAAAAACAAAAAACCAAACCAACCAACCAAACAAAAAAAACAAAAAAAAAAAACCCAAAAAAACCAAACAAAAGAAATGCCAACCCCTCCCCAATCCAAAAATATTTTTTGATCATCTGTTAAATTAAAAGGAAGTTGAGATGTACTCACCCTTGTACTCACTACTGGGTCTTTTTTTTAGAAATATGATTGGTAATATTCTGTATGTCTTTTAATATGTTAGAGCTTGTTATCATTATGTTAATGGTAATGTGGACATGAATATAAATAATTGCATTGAAAAGTGGCTTATGCTTGCCTGCTTGGCAAGATGGACTGTGTTGCTGTATGCAAGGTGTTCATTTTCTGAAGGGATGCTGAAAGCAAAGGCCTTTGGAGATGTCTGTTTGCTGCAGGTGTCTGAGGAAGGTGTGGTGCTGCAGTGAGGCACCTGTGAGTGCATTGTACATTTTCTGCAGTGCCACTCGGTCTCTGAGCTCTGAGCTCTTGTTTTTGACTGCTTGACTTGGGGAAGAGCCATAAATCAAACCACACCCACTGTTTTCCAGAGTTCCGGGGTGTCTTCAGATAATTTGGCAGTGTTGAGAGGAAGGAGTGTTGGTGATAGGATATGTGAGATCAGTGTCTGTTCCCTGCCTTTGAGGCTGAATGGATAGGAGGAGAAGATACAAATTTTTCTTGGTATCGTACGAACACAGTGCTTCCTGCTAGGTCCTGGTCGTTAAAAGACATTTAAAAAAGTCTTATTGCACCTGTTAAACCAGATGTCCAATTTTGACATATCTAAAGAACAAACAGAGCTGCGAGCATTCCTCTGGTTTTTGAGTGTGACCACATGGCTCCATCACAGTTATATCACTAGGAACTTTAGTGACTGAAAAACTGGAATTCTGAGTTATACAGGGTAGGGGTGTGGAAAGTGAAAGTCCTACCTCGACGAGCCACCACCACCCTTGGTGTCCCTTTGGAACACTGCAAGTATTTGCTGAAGTAACTAAATAGGTAAAGCGGGCTGTGGAACAAGGTTAGTTTGTTAAAATTGAATTTAGTTTTATGTACATACCTTTATGCTCACTGAAGAGGTCTTCACACTATCTGTCCTGTCCCTGTCTCAGTGCTTGCTGTTTCCTCAGCAGTATGAAGGCTGGTGCAGGCAGCTGTCTAGCTCTGACATCTGTCTTGTTTGCCTGAAAGGCACCGTGCACACCTGGGGTATGAGCTGAGTAATAAATAATGGTAATAGCTGTGATTAGAAGCAGTTGTCACAAAATCACAAACCCACTGAATATAGCACAAACTTCCATTTAGGCATTTGCATATACATGTGCAGAAATGTGTGTGAGCAAACACAAGCAATCTGGATGATGTATAATTGGTAGAGTGTGGAGAGGAACACATTGGCTTGAATAAAGCAAACCAAAATTTAGGACCAGTATTGTTTGTTTAAGTTCGCTAAACACGTTTCACAAAATTTGACATGTGTTTTTCAAATGTGCTAAATATTTATGTACTGCTTTCCTAAATACTAAAATATGGAATCAGACAAACTGTGTAGAGATCTAATTTAATGTGAAATGTATGCATCTACCAAAGAGGGTGTTGTTTCATTTTGTGAGGTAGTTTCAGACATAGAAGGTGATTTTATTTGGTTTTGTTCACTTCTCTCCTTGTTCAGCTGTGGGTTTAGCCCTCAGAGGTGAACCGAAATTCTCACCACTGGTTTGACTTTGAAGCCATTAAATTAAAAAAAAACCAAGGACATGTAGGGATCTACTCCATGAGGCAGTTCTGTGTAACTAAAGCAATAAAGTCTTGCTATATTTGCTGGTGTCTGAGAAGGTAAGACCCTTTCAAGTTCCTTTCAGCTCTGTTTGGTTTTAATATTAAAAACACCTGAGAGTCTGTAAATACATACAGTTGCCTTTGAGTTTTTCCTACTGATGATTTTTAAGGTTGTTTTATTTTGTTTGAGTTTTTTTCTTTGTTTGTTTGTTTGTTTTTTGGTCTTCCTTTTCCTGATTTTTTGGGGTTATTTACATTCAACTTGTTGATAAATAGTGGTTTACAGCCCTATGATAACCTTGGGTTAAGCATTTATCTATCTGTGATTCATCCAAATAGTGTACAGGAATCTTTTGATAATTAGGACAGTTTGTAACAGCTCATAAAGATTTTTATAGCAGTTTTTACTACTGAGGTGGATTGCTGGCTCTGCTCTGTCTACTTTAAACAGCTGGTGTGAATTAGAAAATTCCATATTCTTCAAATGCCCATGTAACTGGTCTGAGTACTGTTATTTTGGGCAAAAGATACAAACTCTTTGGTGTATGAATGCTTTTAAATTTTCATTTGCAGCACTGAACATTCTATTATCAACTGCATAGCTTCTTGTGGAAGTGATAGCTTCTTGAAGGCAGTGGTAAACACTAATATTTGAAGTATGTGAACACAGGTTTAATCATCCATGTGAATTTTGCTTTCTGTAAAAAACGTCATAGTAGAAATTAACCTGGAGCTAAATATGTGTTGGATCCTTAACTTAGCTGAATAAATGGACTTTGTACAAAATGATCCTTGTGGTTTAAAACTGAGGCATGGAGAACAGCACAGAAGCAGCATGCACTAGAGCATTTTATGCTGTATTTATTCAGGGAGTAAGTGGAAATCTTTAATCTTTGAACGCTTTGGTTTTTTGTCATTTTGGGTTTTGCTAGCTGAGATTTGAGGAACGCTGATCGAAGTCATGACTTTTAAAACAGTCACTTGAAACTCAGTAGCTGCCTCTAATCTTGCTGCAGCCTGGCACAATGAAACAGTTGCACTTTGACACGGTGGGTTAATGTGAAATTCAGGATCAAGATCAGGACTTAGTGGGTTGAAGCATTAAAATAGGTTGAAATGTGGGGGGGGGGGGGGGGGGGGGGTGGAATTCCTCTCACCCTTTTCCAAAGTTTTGTGTTGCTGTAATGAGTGGCTGCTGTTATAAATTCCTCACCTGAAGTCATAGATGTCACTTAGTGGCATCATTGGTTAGAGCTAAAATAATGACCGTGTCAAAATACAGGAGTGTAACTACAGGGGAGGGAATCAGGAGCAGCAGATTGCAGCTTGCCTCTTAAATCAGATCCAATTGTTTTGCAAATATCCTTTGCAATATTAATAATTTAAGACCTAAACTGTGGTTAAATGCTTGGGGAATGCTAGAACCCTTAAATATCCTCTTAGATGAAATTGTTTGTTGTTTATTCTTCCCTTGAACTGTCAGTAGCCTCTAATAAATGTGTGCTGGTTTGTATACCAACCTGCCAAGCAGAAGAAGCATTTTGATATACTCAGTGAGGCTTTGGTCTTTTGAACAGGAGGAGGATGCTGTGGAATGAAATGGATGGATTTTGTCTTTGGAAGGGTGAGTTTTGGCTGCTTCACATTGCAGCCTTCAGTGTGGACAGGGTAGACAGTCAAATGCCTTTTCTTTATAGACATCTGCTCAATCATGGCCTGCCCAGCCTCTGAGCTGGAGAGCTGCTCCTGCCAACAGAGCCTCCCATTTTGTGCAGTGCAAAAAGGACTTTTCAATTTTTGTTTTAATGCAGGTGCACATGGAAATACACTTTGTGTGCCCGGGAAGGTGGGTGCCTTATAGGCAACATAATTTGAATCCAGCTGTGCAGGCATTTTACAAAAGACAACATAGACACATAGTCTTGTCAAAACAGAGGAGCAACTTCTCTGATTGCCTCAAGTGTATGATTTTTCTTCTTATGGGGGCTGCCTGCTAACTCCAAAGGAGAATTAGCACACGTGCATGAAAACAGATCAGAGCAGAGCTTCCAAAACCATGTCTGTTATTTGTAGTTGTCAAATGGTATGTGCTTGTTGTCTTCTTCTTTTTGAAGTCAGCATTGTTCTTGCATCTGTCCTGTCCAAAATCCGAATGCTGTCGGAGAATTGTGGAATATGATCTATCGTGCTAACACAACCAGTTTCTTTCCTTGAGAAGCAGGTTTGTTTCACACAGAGGTAACAGTACCAGTTTTAATTCTGTATTTTGGCTTGAGAGTCTCAGTGGGCTGTGGGACAGAGGTGGTTTTGGACCTGAATGAGCGTGAAGATACAGATGGAGCAGGAGCAGGAGGCAAGGTGGGAGGCCAGGAATCCCTGGAGGGACAGGGAGCATGATAAGGATGGGATTCAGTAAAGAGAGAGGGGACTATGCTGATGGGGGCTGGAGAAGGCTCCAGAAACTGAAATCCACAAGATGAAATGGTTGTCTCCATTGCTCAGTCTTTACCCTCAGATTTCTATGCTGGCTCACTACTGAAAAGGAAAAACTTAAGCCTTATTTTTGTAGCCAACCCCCCTGCCCCAAGACAGGAAGACATGAGCATGTATGAGACAACTTCAAAATTGCAAGTATGTTTTTTTGGTGCTATGGTGCATCTATTTCTGACTCCCTCGGAGAGGCCATCCTGATGGTTCTCCATTGACATTTTTATCTGTTCCAGTTTGTCCAAAGTTGACCCCTAAGTCTCTGACCTAAACTTTTCTATGTAGAAGGCTTGCTGCAAGACACTTGCTCCCCCTGGCACCTTCCCAGCCTGGGAAGATCCACCACAAGATGTGTTCCTTCTAGGACAGAAGAAACTAGAAAATACAGCTGGGGGGTTGTTTTTCCCCTTTCCCTGCACATCTTGCTAGTTTTTCTTCTGTGAGTTCTTTGTGCCACAAGACCCATTGGAGGCTATTGAAGCTAGTGGTTAACCATAGAAATAATTAATTTGGATACTGGAGACCACAGTAAACTGCTTTTAAGCTAGCTAGGAAACTGGAAAGGTTGTTTTGTATCTGGTGACAAGCTCCTCAAATTGAGTTTATTTCCAACAGCAAATATTATGCAAATATCCTCTGTAATTTCTTTTTTTTTTAAATTCATAGCCCCTCTTGCCTGGAGTGAGTGGGTCCTCAGCTGCAAAGTTGCATTCTGCACTTGTGTGTGCATTCTCTGCCATTGCATTTAGAAGAGAATGATCTGGAAGCAAGTGCTAGGCAGATTTTAGAAGTGGAGGTCAGACTGACCTTTCCCTATGTCTGAGTTATCCTTGCTCCGATAGCAAGATGTTACAGCAGCAATTGAATGGTTCTCAGTGAATAATAGGAAGTGAATCATGCTTTTAAAATTTTTTTTAAAACTCTCCACCAGCCTGAAAAGAAATAAATCTGGCAGAAGTTGCACATATTACCTTTTTCCTTTTCTCCTGAGTTCCTGCCTTCCATGATTATTATGACAGGGCATAAAAATATGAAAGATGAAGGATTCCTGAGCGCCTGCTGCACATTTGGGAGCATGGCAGTCCCACACTGCCATGTGGGAATTGGAGTGCATTGAGAGGGGAGTGGGTGAGCAGCTATGTGTACAGCTGTGCTGGGACAGGTGACTGCACAGCCCTGCTTCCCTGCTCTTGAAATGATATTGTCCTGTCTGAGGCACTGCATAGGTCCGTACCATAGAGAAAAATGGGTCTTTTTTCTGTTAAGACTGGCCTCATTTTGGGAAAAGAGACAGGGAGAAAAAGGAGATTGATTTAGTTTCTGTGTATCTGCCATATGCTGAGGGAGCATTAGTCTGCACCTGTGAGGTGGCAGAGGTTGAAGGATCTGAAGACTAAGTTAGTGGAGTGATGGGGGAAAGGGATGGAGGCTGTAAAACAATTTGTTTAGGAAACCCATGCAAGATGTTGGCACTGAGGGGAAAATCTAATTTTATCTGTGTTACTTGTTTACTGAATCATTTGGCGTGCTCCCGTTTATCTTCAGGATAATATACTATAGAGGGTGTTTTTCTAGCACTACTGAAAAGTGGTTGCATGCTCAGAGGCTGTTTCACATCCTGCAGTAAGAGCTGATGTGGTTGGACAAGTGATATCAGCCTCGCATTTTCAAAACTCT
Source organism: Cinclus cinclus (assembly GCF_963662255.1). NCBI lineage: Eukaryota > Metazoa > Chordata > Aves > Passeriformes > Cinclidae > Cinclus > Cinclus cinclus. The sequence continues at coordinate 31,657,471 of NC_085052.1, read as the reverse complement.
GCCTTCTTTTTTAAATGTACAAATCAGTGGAAACTAGAACTAGGTGTTTGTGAGCTAGTGTTGAAATTTTCAGGATTACATGGTCAAGCCAGCAAAAAGAATTTGCTTCATGAATGCTGGACCGGCATGCTTGAAATAAGTAAACAGGAAGAAATTATCAAATAGATGATTGGGATGTCTTGGGTACCATGGTGACAAGGACAGCATTGATGTTTCAGTTCAAACCATTACTTAGTTGCAGAATTCCTGGAGTGTGCATGGCTTTTCCAAATAAATAAAACTTTTAAGGAGAAATAGTTTAAAAAACAACTGTTAAGGCCCCTTATTAAAAAGACTCCAGTCAGTGGTGAGCTCTGTATTTTAACTCACAGGTTTGTTCTTAAATGATTAGAAATGGGACATGGAGCAGGGTGTCTCAGCAGCAGGGCCTGAATTCTCAAGCTGGATGTCAGCCTGGGCCAGGACTGCTGATGGATTGGTATCTGATCCTGAAGGAAGGGAGTTTGTTCCTCGGAGAGGTCGGGGTTGTGATGGGCTGTGGCTGCTGCAGAGTTCCTTGCTAACCCAAGGAACAGAGCAGCTCACTGTTAGTCCCCTGTCACTGATGATGTGCTGCTCCTGCTGGGGGTGATACTTCCTTCCAGGAGTTTCTCAGTGCAGGGCTATTTTCAGGAAAAATCCACTGGAAATTGCACACTGAGCCAAAGCCAGTAAGATAATAAGCAGATAATAGGTCTTTCAAGTGGTCCTGTTTACCCTTTATTTTTCCTGTTCCATCTAAAATAGAAAAAAAAAACCCAAAACAATGAAAGAATCAAGGTATCTGATTGAGGGGAGATTAAAGGCCTTGTCAGGCAGAGACATCTTTGTGATTCTGTACAGTGTAGTTTTCAAAATGAAGACTTTATTGCTCATATCGCTGTGTTATTTTTTCAAGTGAGTACGTATGAAAAGCTAGGATCTCACAAAATCCCTTTATTTGGTGCATTTAATGCAATTTGATTAGTCAAATAAGCTTTGTGCTACCTTTCTACAAACTTCTCTGAGCTGTAAAATTGGATGCTCTCCTAGGTGCATCTTTACTGAGTTTCTGCCTTGCTGAGGACAGGTCTAAACACTGTGGTGCAAAACTGTCGTGAGCTTTACACTACAAGAACAGCAAAAGCTAAGGGATGTGCACTGGACCATATCCCAGACAGTTCAGGTGCCTTTCTGGTCAGTGTTACAGGTGGGCCATGAAGTGATACCCTCTGATAGCAGCTGAAATCTCACTCATTCTGCATTGGGGGTGGCAGTAGCTTTTGTTCATCTCAAATTGCTGTTGAGTTCCCAAATGTTAAATAACTGTTACCAGACTTTCTTTTGAACTTTTAAAAGTAACACAAAAATGTGGTGAGAGAATGCCTGTGTGTATATAGACATGTATAAATTAAATACATGGGAGTGTAATAATTTTCTTGTTTCTGCATCTGTAATTAACGATGAAAATTCTCAGAGATTTCTGGCTTTTCTGTAAGCAAGACTCATGTAAAGAAAGTGTTCTAGTCTGAGAGGATAAAATTCTAGTGTTTGAAATTTCTAATTTTAGAAGTTCCTGAAGGTGCAGCAAAAGGCACAGGTGGGTAGATATCAGGAACTTGCACACTGGCAGAGGAAACTGATGGTTTTGGTGTAGCACATCCAGGATTACACTGCAGAAGAGTAGAGTGGGAAACAGGGAGCAGCCTGAGGAAGGACACTGCTCCAAGCTTGAACTAACAGACTGTCACTTGTGCTGCTGAAAGTTTTCTCACAGGGGTGATAGAGTCTAGCAGGAAAATAAGCAGCATTTTTTGTGGACTGGAAAAAGTACAGTGGCTGTTAGAAAAGCTCAAAAGAGTAGCATATTCAACATCAAAAATAGGAGAAAAAAATCACAGTGTTGACAGGGGTTAGTAAAAATATTACGAAGAAAGGGGCAGCTACTTTTTGGCTGACCCAATGTACAGACATTAAAGTCCCCGGGAAAGAGGATGGAGAAACTGCTTCTGCAGTTCAGCCAGAGAGAGGGGGATGAAAGAAATACCACATGGGAAGGATACTGGAAGACAGGTTAGCATTTGAGCAGGTCAGAAATGTTAAGGCTTGTCTGCAGAAAAATGTCTCATTAGAACATGCCAATTTGCTTAAATTCATGAGCATGTATCACTTTGGACAGCAAATTCTCTTACACTCTTATTCTAGTCAAAATGACAAGCAGAATTTTCCAAGACAGCCCTTCCAAAGGTGATGAGAGTTTGATGCTCAGGTTGTTGTTTGGTTGGATTCCCTAAACTCCTATTAATATTGAAGCTTATTGTGTGCAGTAATTGGAGACAGAGTTGAAATGGCATTTAGCTCTCTTATTATGTTTGAACTGTGTACTTTGTCTGTTCTCAAATGTCTCATTTTGAATTAGAAAAGGAAGAGGTAAGATGACCTTTATGCAGACAGAGGGTTTGCAGTTTCTTCTTACCTTAAAATAGAGTGGTACTCCTCACTGATATTTACACTTGGAATTTGAAGAAAGCAAATGTACAGAACAACTATGTTGGCACCATAATTTAACTGATCTATAGTTTATGAGGGAAAGCAGCAGAGCTGAAATTGGAATTTTAGAACTCTGTTAAGGACTTTGATACCTTACTCTGGTGAGCTACTGCCAAATAAATATGCAATGGAATCTTTTTTTTTTTTAATTCTAGATTACAAGATTTGAAGTGAAATAATCGTATTTCACTCCTAAGTGAATTTTAGTGCTACTTCTGAAGGGAAGGATTAATTTTAAATGCTTTCTTGGATATTCATTTCCTTTAAACTGGAAATTGCTTTAATTAAAGTGAAAATTCTTGACATTGAATTTAAATGTTCATCTTCTGTTTCCCACCATAACTTTGTTTAATAGACATCTACAGTGTACTGGAGGAAAGCCATTCTAATTCCTCACAGGAAATGATAGCAATTCCTCTATTGAAAGTTCAGCCTCTGTGGTGAATGCAGGTTAGGCTACTTTGAAATGGTGCTTCGTGATTTGCCTCTCACGATTTATTGCATGCAAGAGGAAGACTTCAGATAGATTGCCTGAAATATATGAGCACATCCTGAAGAAGATTTATTCCAATTATTGAATTTAGATTTACTTTTTGATAATGCAAGTACAGAATCATCTATCTTGGTAAAGTCTTTGCATGAGGTGTTTGTCTAAAGCAACTTTGTCTGTGGTGGTTCTTCAACACAGCAACTGAGACTGCCAAAATGTTTTCTAGTAGCAAGATACATAGTTGTAGACATGAAAATGCAGGTTAAAAAGTCTCAGGAATAACTTGGCTGATACTCTAATATTGATGTTACTTGTGGATTTTTTTGGACATAAATAGTGACATTTTCTTTTGCTATAGGCTAGCATTAGACTTCAACTGTATTATGGGCCTAACTGAGTGTGATTTTTAAAATTGAATTCTTGTCTGTAAGTATGAGTAACCTGAAATGGACCTTTTGCAAGCAGAAAAAATGGGCAAATAACTTGGTTCCTGTATAAAATCCATTCCCAGGACCTTCACTTTTTGAGCCTCCTGCAAAAGAGCCACCAATTATATTCTGGTAATTGGTATTTTTTTTTTTTTCCTACCTGAATAACTCTTTCACAGCTAGAACTTCTTCCAAGGTCATCTGCTTCCTCTGATGGAGTGGTATATAGCATCTCTTTTGAGAAAGCTTTTAATTCCCAGTGTCTGAGTGACCACGCTCTCCCATCCACCTTAGGCTGTGCAGCTTTGCTTCAGCTGCATCTCTGTGCTGCTCTTCTGTCTTTTCCAGTCTGCTTTAATTGGTTGTTGAGTAAGGTTTTATTAGCCCTGTGCGTTCTCTCTCAACTTTTTGTTTGCTGTTTACTAACACACCCTTCATCGTGAATAATCTGAAATGCATGTACTGGACATGGCAGCACCATTTGCTTTCAAAAGATTGATTGTAACCGTTGAATCGTAGCTTTGATTTATTGTGGGTCTGGGCAGTGACTGTGGGTGATGGATCATGATGGTCATGATATTTCAGAAGTAAAGTTCAAATTATATTTTAAAAGAATTTTCCCCTCCTTTGAAGCATCACATTTGTAATCTTCCCATAGAGTTTATGGCAGCAGATGATTATAGTGATTGATTCCTCCAGGATCCGTTTAGGCCAGCTTTATTTTGCCAATATAGCTTTTAATTAGTGGGTTTTTTGATATTTTCAGCAAAAATTGATTTCTGAATGCAATCACTGGTAATATTTCTAATAAGTCACTCTAAAGACTAAGTTCCTTCATTCTGGCAGTAAACAATGTAAGGAAATAGATTTTGTCACAGGGTGCAAACGGTTTTAATCTATCAGTCTGTGGATATTAAAGATTTTTATATTCCTTAATTTTGCCTTAATAACTGAGACCTAGCTACTATTTAATTTTAAAATGTAGTTGATGCTGCTGTTTTGATATCTCTTAGTACTGTGGGGTTGAAAATCCATTCCTTTGGTTAAATTCTGGGGCTGTTCTAAGGCAGGTCAGGGAGTGGAACAGCAACAAATGCTGCCAAAAGCAAAATGCAGTGGATGACTTGTGTAGAAGGAGTCAGCTGGGAAGGAGTCAGCTTTCTTCAGTCCATACACTCCTGTACAGTAGCTTATGGCAGCACTTGCTGATACTCCAGGGCAGATCTGAAATAGGGACGTTGAGGTAAGAGAAAAATACTCCTTTGACTTAATTTTAAAATATCTCTGCGTGCAGTGCAGCACATTTCCCTGGTCCAGGACTAGCTGCTGAAGTGTTTTAGTAAAATGCATGGTAGTACAAAAGGAGAAGCCATATTCAGCTTTCAGCAGGGCAATGCAGGGAATACACTTGGTGGACAAGGCAGAGAAGACAAAACTATTGATGTATGAATGCCTTGCCTCTAATGTGGTTGGCCTGAAATGGAATCATTAAGGTTGGAAAAGACCTCTAAGATCATCATGTTCAGCTATTAACCAAACACTGCCAGGTCCACAGATGCTTGGATGTTAATGAAGATAAAATGCAAGGGATTTCTGAGCCTTTGGATGTGTTTCTTAATGATCTATTTACATTAAGTGAATATTACTGCTGTTAATGTAGCGTCTGGATAATTTACTCACTTTAAAGCATTTTGCCCCTGCAATAACCATGTAAAATAATGCTTTAAATTATTTAGGTGGAGAGTGGAGACAAAGACATCCAGCATTAAATTTTAGCGTTTTGTTTCAGAATAGTATTAAAAGCATCCAGCAACTTAACAGTTTTATTGGGGAATAGACTGGAAAGTTCTGAAATTTTCACAAGTGTCACATCTTTACAGCATCAAACCTCTAAGTATATAAATGAATATGATCCTGTGAGACTTGTCAGAAGCCAGAAATGGAAGTGTAGGAGGCCTCTAAGATCTCCTCTGGTTTACTTCTAATGCAATTCCAAAGACTAAGTAAATTTACTCTATTTTTTTTTTTTTCATTTTTCCTTTTTGTTTGGATATGTAATTCCTCTGAGAATGAATCTTCTCTCATGAAGTGCTGACAAGACCTATCACTGGGTGGATGACGTGCAAGTTAGGCTTGCTCACAAAGAAGTAAATTCATGATAACTTGATAATGAAAAAAAAAACCAAAACTCGTGAAGAGCATTGGCAAGTTATTTATACAAATGTGCATGGATATTAAAATTTTTTTTTCAAGATAAAACTAAAAGCTAGAATATTGAAAATATATACTTATCTCCCAGTAGTAGTTGAGAATTACATATCTAAAATCACAGTTACAGCTATTACTTTGCATAATTTAGGCATTTTTAAGAGTAAAAATGGAGTCTGAAAGTGTTCCCTCTTGTTTTCTGGCTCATGCCCTTCAGGATTTTTTTTTAAATTAATAATGAGATGTAATAAACATACAAAATTTAGCTTTGTAATGTTACAGTTATTAGAATGGATTAAGACTTATCACTGTCAGTGATATAAATCACATTTTAATCACAAGTCCAATTTTTGCATTTCCAGGCATGTTATTACTGGTGGTCAGAATACTCAGCTCTCTCTAACTGTACCCTATCTGTATGTGATGAAAAGACTGAGTATTCTTATCATTTATATCATGGATCTATTCACCTGACAGCATTTTCAAAATTTTCCCTACATCTTTTTTATTTCTCTCACCGTAGCCCAAGCACTTGGTTAAGGTTAATATCAGAACATGACTATTTATATGCATGATAATACAATTCCTTAGCTGAATAATAAACCAGTGTGTGTCCATCAGATTTAATAAGCATTATCATGATCAAAGTCTGCTAGTACCAAAAGGTTCCTTGCCATTGCTTTCCTAATATTATTGCCTTTACAAAATAGGTGGATGATGCTTTCTGGTTTGGGCACCTGCAGGGAAGGGCATGTCAGCCTGACGAGCACAGGCTGATGAACACAGTTAGCTACAGATTCTTCAGGATCAAGACAGCAGGGAGCCATGAAAAAAAATCATCAGCTCCTGTATGGAGGGCTGGCAGTTTGTCTCTGTGAGCTGGCCATGCCACCTCTATTCAAATGGACTGGCTTTGCCTGCTTCTTTCTCCATCTGGAAACATCAGACCAAGCTGTCTTTTCCGATCTTGGCCTCTGTCAGGCAAATGAAGAGGAAGCCAAGGGGGACATTGAGCTAAGAACTTGCACACAGTGAGCCTCAGAATCCATGTGAAACAAAAAGTACTGCTAAACCTGGAGAAACACTTCTTCTGAATGTATTTGCTCTTGCAGAGAATAATCCTGGCCGGGTTATTATGAGTTATTCGTTCCTTGCCTGAGTTTGGTGCTGCTGAGGTGGAGCACTGGAGCCTCAGGAGCCGATTGTTCGCGTTCCAAGTCACGGCCAGCTCCCATCCTGCAAGGCAGTGGTTCTCCAGTCCAGGGGATGCCTTTGCAGAATAAACCCCTCTGCTTCCCTGCTCTCACAGGCCTCTCTTCTCCTCCTGTCCCCTGCCATCCCCTGCTGCAGCACTGCCGGGACGTGTGGGAAGCGCAAAGCTCGTGCGCAGCTGTCCGCAGCTGGGGGGACCTTCAGGGACACAGGATGGGATTCTGGCACCTCTGGTAATGAGTGCTGGAGTCACCTGCAGTGAGGGCAGGCCAGGGGTAAGGTGACCTGCAGGAGTGAGACCCTGGGAATTTGGAGGGGCTTTAGGGGCTCTCCAGCTCCCCTCCTGGCTGAGTTCATCCCAGGTCAGTGGCCATCCTGGCTGACTTGCAGTGCTCAGGCCAGCTCTGCCTGCTGTTCCACCGAGCCCCTAAGGGGACCATGCTCTGCTTCAGAGACACTTCAAAGGGTGAAGCGGTCTTTTCTGGCGGGGAAGGGGAGAAAATGGTAGACCATGAACGATTTCACGGGAGGGAATGACTGAAAGGTGAGTGAGGAACAAGGGTGAGGGTGCTCTGGGGTAGACATGAGGAGAAGGGGACAGTTGAATCCAGACAACTGCACCAAAAAATGACATTAAAATTTGATCACTGCATCTGTGAACAAAAACGAACTTTATTAAGTTGCCATTAGTTATATGTGCCCGTTGAAAACAAAATGAAAAATTACTGCTTTCCATGTAGCATAATCCATAAAAATGGTATCATTTAATGAACTTGCAGGATAGAATAACTTTCATTTTAACATCACTTTCAGCTACTTTCAGTAGAACCAAAAAGAAACCAGGCAACTTTAAGAGGAGCTTGACCCTTATGTTTGTAACAGTAATCAGATTATATGAAGTCTATAATTAGAGCACTAATAGGAGACATTCAAATTAGTTGAAGTGCAGACTGTAACAAAAATAGACATCAGACATCTGATGAGTCTGAGTGTGTATGTAGTCCTTTGGAAAGTCTTTAACAAGGAGAAAGTCATAGTATCTGTCTGAAAACAAAATTATATGAAACCTTGAGTTTTAAGTCTCCTTAATATAACTTATTCTTTTCACTCTCCAGTCATATTATTTATGCAGAAAATGCAACAAACAGCTGCTTGAATCTTTAAAGGCTATATTTGAAGCTTATTCTAATCTTCCCACTGACAGTGTCACACTAAAATTATAAACACAATTAGAAATTGAAAAAAGTTCAAACCCTTGTCTTAAATAAAGTACCTTATGAAATATGAACTTTCATTTTGTTTTTATTATTTTTTTTAATGTGTGTGTAAATATAGATAATCCTGCTCAGTTGGCTGAAGGGAATTATAAATCAAAGTGACTATTTATTGCAGTGGGAATAAGGGATAGGTTGGATAAAAAAAGGAAGAATAGAAATTAAGATAGAAAGCATCAAAGGCAGTGTCAGATAAACATCACCAAAAATAATTTGCAGGAGCGAATTATAAAATCAGAATTAAAAAGTTTTTAACAGTTCATCTTGATTATGCTCAACTCTTTTTTGTTTTGTGAGTGGTTTTGGATTTTGTTTGTTCATTTGTTTGTTTTCTTTCTTCAGAACCAGGTCAAAAAATGTAAATGAGGTAGCAGGCTTGAGGATACACTTCACTTTGTGTTGGTTCTTTCCTTTCTGTTCTTTAGTAGTTGCTGGGAGAATTTGCCTCAATATTCCCATGGCACTATTCAGTGTCCAGTTCTTTCATTTTCACAGTCAACCTTGCTATCTCTCTTCACATCTCTTTAGCCCATGGGACTGTGCACTTCACTAAATCCTCTGCAAATTTCACATGATTCATTTCCCTTCTTTCCTAAGTAGGTTTTTTCCTCACTGTCTCTTCAAATTGTCATCTGCATACTGCAAAGTTCAATAAGTCTTTTTTTTTTTTTCCCCTGGTATGTTTTTCCTCAATTAACTAGTCTATATTCGTTCTAATTCCTCTTTCAGCTTTTGCACTTAAACTGTACCATGGCTACTCAAGGGAAATGTTTTTACTGCTTGCTATTTATTGCAATAGCAATGGAATCCTATTACCTCCTCCTGCCTCTTGTGCTAACAGAGATTTTAGCAGATTTTCCTGGTTTTGGTCAAGCATATCCTTGTGGGGCTGGGAAAGACTCCTTGGAGATATATATTTATTTATTTATTTATTTACACACATATATGTATACACACCCACATGATATATATTTGTGTGTGTGTATATATATTCACTGTATTTATATATACCTATATAAACATATATATATTTGTATATACTTCCTATGTATATAAGTAAATCTCTCAACATTGTGGAATCAATAAATCAGTCATTGATCCTTTCATCTAGAGATAAGTGGGGTCTCTGTAAGAGGAGAACAGGGGTCTATTTCACTCATTAAAGGTCAATTAAAACTGTATGTTTCAATCATTGGAGTATAAATCAAAAAATATGATTTAAATTGAGAAAGCACAGGAAAATGTCTTTTTTTTTTATTTTTTTTATTTACTTGTAAGACTTAGTGAGAGGGGGTGAAAGAAAGCATAAATCAGAATACTATTATAATATAACCAGTAACTGATAAACTGATATTTTTAATGTTAGACTTTTTCCACATTAAAAAAAAAAAAGAGAGAGAGAAAAAAAAATGGTCCTGCTGCCTAAAGAATGCAATCAGTGACCTTCTAAGTCTCAAGAGCTCAACTTCCAGCTCTCTCTTTTTCCGGTGTTAAAGCACATTTTGCTGATCATCCATTCCACTGTTTTGAGCAAAAGACCTCTGCTCAAACAAACACCGAGCACTTGCTTCCAGGGGAAAAAAAAAAAAAGAATTCATGGAAAAAAGAATAAAGTGTAATAAAGCTGGGAGGTGGCTGGGGTGTGTGGTTTCCAGTGCTGTCACTGGATATGCACAGAGCTGTTTCTGGGGACGTGTCAGGAGAAATGAAGTGTGAAACTGTATGTGCAGCCTCTTGCTAGAAGGGTTTGAGTTCAGGGTGTTTCCAGCAGTTTACGTGGCTGTCTCATTCCCTGAAGTTTACAGCTATATTGTCTCTGCTGCTCTGCAGAGTCAGTGTAGTGCTGTGGCAGGAAGTGCATCTAAATAAATCCCAGAATATTCCGAGTTGGAAGGGACCCACAAGCATCTCAAGTGAATGGCCCATGCAGGGTTGTTTAGGGTGAGAAGGAAGATGCTGAAGATGAAATCTGTTCATGTACTCTGTGACCAAGAGCAACCTTTTGATAGTGAGAAAAATGATTGTATGAGTGAAAGAGGAGATCTGAAGAAATACCTGAACTGAAATGAGCCTTGTTTTTGCTCAAAGGAGGAAATTAGAAAGATAAAATGACAAGGAAATCCAAGCAAAACACCCCAACCATTCTGTGTTATTTTGCCTTCCAAAGATTTTTAGCTGGCATTCTGAAGTTGCCTTTCAGAGATCTGGGCCACATTCTCCTGACAAGAAGTCTCTAACCCTGCTTCTCCCTGCACCAAGTTATTGATTATATTAAACAAATATATATCAGATGAAGAAGTGCTTGAATATATCATGTAGGAACAAAGTACTGTGATTGTCATGATTAATAAACTGAAACCCTAAGACCACTGCAAGAGGCCTTACCTATACTTGATATATAAATGAACTAGTAGAATGTTAACTGTTAGTTCTCATCTGCTCCTTTTACGATTAATTAAATTATGTGGAAGTTTTCTTAAAGCTATGAAGAGGCAGAGATTGATGTGTTGTGTCCCCAGAATAAAAACCTGAGATTAATTCTGCCTGGAGTGAAGAGCGAAATAAAAGGTAAAAATAAAAATGCTGTATGGTTCATCTAGAGTTCAAATAGACTTTCCATGTCTTTATAAAACATCACATAGTTGAATTGTTCCTGTGAGCTCAGCAGATTTAGATTTTTTTTTTTTTCCCTCAGAAAATGGAATATGTGAAAGTAATGTGAATTTATTAGCTACAGTTTTAATATTTTTTGTTTTCCTTTCATGGCATTGTAGCAATTGTAATCTTTTCTTAAGGAGGGGCTTCTGTTTTCTCCTTTCCAGCTTCTCCACAAGAATAGAAGAAAAAAAAAAAGAGTAGTCAGTAATTACATTAGTCTTGTCTGTAGCTGATTGATGGATTTTGAGATGTCTGGCAGTAACATATTATCCTATCCTTTCTGGCACGACATCTTGTCCTCTTCCAAGCCATTGCTTTATTTAAAGGAACTGGAATTAGCACAGTGTCTGCTCCTGGGAGCTATGTTCAGATGTGTGCATTTGCCAGCACCCTCCAAAGGTAGCAGCACCTGCATGGTGCTGCTCAGCCAGGAATGTCCTTCACATCCTTTTATACTGATGACATTTCCTCTGGTGACTTCTGGAGTTGCCTGACTCCTTTCCAGTAAATTAGAAGACATTAACTAAAGAATTAAATTAATTAGAGGGAAAAAAGTAAGACCTCTTGAAATATTAACCTTAGGGTGTATTGAACTTCCTAAATGGCCTTCAGATTGATAGCTGTGATAAGTGGATAAAAGCTTGTCAGATTTTGGGGGAGTTGCTTCATCTCTGAGTCTTAGGATCAAATTTAAATTTACTGAGGCAGATAGATCTCTCAATTCATTTACTCACAAACACACATAAAGAAGATGATATGGGAAGCCCTAAATTCATATACATGCAAATAGACCTCCCCTGCTGCCACTGAAGTAGACTGAGAACCCCAAATATGTCTTGCTTTTGGATGTGAAGGGTTGACTCCTCAGGCATCCTCATTACCCTTTTCTACAGCTGAGTATTTAATGAGGAGACACTGTTGTCATAAGCCTGTAAATACTTCTCTTTACTGTTGCTCTGTAGAAATAAAGTTAAAAAAAAAAAAATTACAGTGCCTCGCAAAGGCCAGATATTCCACCATGAACATAAGCTGTTGAGCTATCAGAATTGCAGCTTGGAGAGGAGAGTTGCACAGGATTAAAAAACTGAAAAGCTTTTTTGCTTGTGCTTTTGATTGCTGTTTTGGGAAAAAATGGCTGCACATCCAGAAAGGTGCATGTCCTGTGTGGTTTAAATGTTCTTCCTGGTTTTCATCATCCAAGGAATAAATTGCAGTGTGTAGTAACTATGCACTATATTCCTATAAATTGCAGTGTGTAGTAACTATGCACTACATTCATATGTTAAGAGATCTTGTACGTGGGAGGAAACTTGGCATTGAGTTTCCTCACACAGAGCAAAATACAGACTTGAATATTTGTGGGACTAAGGCCTGCAACATCTCATCTATTCAGTTTGTAAAAATGTGCTTATTTTGTTTACAGTGTGATGAGTGGAGAATCTTCTGACAGTAGTCCTGCTGCAGTGTTCTACCTCAGAGTGACCAGTTGTCCTTTCAGTAATCATTACTCACTGTGTTCCTAAAGCATGGAGCTAAGGGAGGGATGCCTCAGGAGGTTTTAGCTGATGAAGAAAACCAAGATGTTCTATGCTTTTCTTCTCTAGCATGTTGGTTATGTGTTCTCTCACAGCCATCTCCAGGTTCGCAGTTCTGTTGTTAGAGAATGGAGTACTTGTATTTGCTGTTGTACTACAGTAGTTGTCATAATGCAAATGAATCATTGGCAATTGATTTTCTCTCTTTGTTATTGGCAGATTCCTACAAGAGGGAGTAATTGCTATTATATGTGACAGGAACTTAGTTTTTACTTTCAACTCTCTCTTTCTGCTGCCAAGAGATTTGTTATCTCAGTAGGGATCCTTCTCATCTTGCTTTTGTAAGAAAACACTGGAGAAGAGTCTACAATTGATTTTTATCCCTTTGCATTTTTCTGCAGAGTTTTATGGAAACTATATTGCAAAAAATGTGCTTTAAAAATAGTAGAAAAGTAAAGAAGGATGCATATTTTTTTCTCATTTTCCAAATTCAACATCTGTATAAAAATCCTCTTTGTGAGTCAAGCAGCTATCCAAGGAAATCAAACTGCCAATACTGCCACACTCATTACAGCCTGTTGGACATCATGTTAATAAAATAAAAGATTGTCCAAAGGGTCCTTCTTCCCTGTTTCTGAGCTAAAAATATGTGCACCGTTGTCCTTGCCTTGCCAGCATGTGAGCAAATATTGGCCAAGTTCAGGATGGGCTTGGCAGGGCCGTGAGCTCTGTGCAGCTCGGGCTCCTGCTGAGCCGTGCCCATCTGGTGCCTGTGCTTGGTGACACAGAGCCTTAGACAGAAAGGCAGCCAGGTGCTCACCCAGCCAGGGAGGGCTCCTGGGGACCGGGCTCCAGACAAGGACCAGGCTCAGTGGCCCTGAACCACCTTGAACTGAATGCCATTGGAAGTGGGCATTGGAGAGAAACCGTGGCACCTGCCCAAGGGGCAGTGCAGGAGATTGGAGATAGTACAAAGTTAACATCATTAAGGACTTGGTTATGAAAAATCTGAGGCTGGTAAAGAAATAGTAACCATTCACAGAATGTTTCCTCAGTGAAGACTCCATCCCTGGAGGGGTGGAGGGTGCCAACAGCATTAGAGCTGTCAGCTCTGACAGCCTCTCTGCTGTTTGTGTGCCCAGACACATAAATTTTACTTGAACCTACAGAAATGAGAGAAAGTTTCTCCACAGAATTACAGAATAAGCTGAGTTGAAAGGAGTCCACAAGGATCATCAAGTCCAACTCCTGGCCCTGCCCAGCAGCATCCCCAAGAGTCACACCACATGCCCAAGGGCTTTGCCCAAAAGCTTCTTGAGCTCAGCCAGCCTTGGAGCTGTGACCACTGCCCTGGGAGCCTGTTCCACTGCCCTGGGAGCCTGTTCCACTGCCCAGCCACCCTGTGGGGGAAGAACTTTTTCCTGACATCCAACCTCAGCCTCCCCTGACTCAACTTCAGGCCATTCCTTTGGGTCCTGTCCCTGTCACCACAGAGCAGAGATCAGTGCCTGTCCTCCTCTTCCCCTCACCACAAAGCTGTGACTGCACTGAGGTCTCTCCTTGGTCTCCTCCAGGCTGAGCACACCAAGGGACCTCAATCACTCCTCATCTGGCTTCCCCTCGAGGCCCTTCACCATCCTCATGGCCTCCTTTGGACACCTTCTGATGGCTTTATATGTTATATTTTGGTGCCCAAAATTGCACACAATATTCAAAGTGAGGGTGTACCAATAAATAGTTGAATTATTATTTCCTGATATGTAGTTAAGTAGACAAGAGCAGCTAGCTCCTGTGACATGTATTTATACTTTTTTTATACTGTCCAGGTGTTTATAAAGTACCCTGAGATCCTTAGCTGAAAGGTGTTGTATGAACACAAGCAATAATTACTGTCACACATGTGAAAGAATAAGGTCCTCCTGCCAGTAGCCTTTCCTCAAGGGGCAATTTAATTTCTTTATCTGCAGTAATTTCATTGCCCTCTCTCGGTATCAGAATGTGCAGTATTTAAAGCTGACTTAAACAAGAGAGAGACTCACTCTGTAAGCCATTAAATCCAAAGGGATGAGCTTCTGACTTCTCTGCTGCACACTTAGCTATACACACACAAAACAAATCTCTCAGATTCTTAGGTGACTTCTGATTTTCTCCGAATGAGAAGAGAGAACCTTTGCCTCTCTATTTCAGGTCTGCCCTTTGCATGTTTGGTTTGTTTCGGGATGCTTTTATTTGCATTTGCTTATCCCTAGTTTAGGGTTACTGGTCTTATTTCTGAATGTCACTGTTTTTCAAATGTCAAAATATCAAAGTTACTACACAGTAATGGCTACATTTGTGTGAAAGCTGGCAGACTTACAGTCCCAACATCTTAAATGGCTACTGTTAATTCAGATATTAACATAATATGGCTTCAGAAAGCTGCATCTCAGCCCTTCAAGAGAAAAAAAGATATGTTTTCTTAAGGAACTGGTGGATCAATGTTTAGATTTCTGGTACTCATAGCAAATATTAAACTCAGCAATTTAATGCAATGATTACAATTAGTTTATATGAGAAAATATTTCTTTTCAACTGAGGCTATACATCAGCAAAAGCATGTTTTCTGCCAATACAGTTATCTTTGGTCTTACAAGAAGATACAGCAGTTGCACAGTGTAGTGTCTGGAAAGGTATTTTAATGTATAAAGAGCAGTAGTGAGGTAAGAAGCTATTGCAGCTCATTTCAGTGGTGTACCATTGGGCAAACAGTTGGCAATTATTGCACTTGGACAAATCAAATGGGTGATTTGAATAGAAATGCTGGTTCTTCAGTGAATTCCCCTTTTTACATCAATTGCAGCATATGTCCACATTTTTTTCCCACAGTAATGAATTTCCTGAGGTGCTTTCCCTTGTGCTTTTGAATGCTAAGTGTTAAAATCCAGCAGGAGAGACCTGTAGTTGACCTTTCCTGCTAAATGTGAAGGGGCTGCTGTAGCCTTTAAAAGGCTTATGTGCTTCTGGGCCTCCTGAGAAGCTTCAGTTACCTTCAGATTGGATCAGGTGTTTCAGGTGTGAAACATCAGTTGTGCAGAGTAACTTAAATATTTTAAACCTTTTATGATAAGTCTGGAAGCATCTGCTTACGCATGCAACACATCTGGCTTTATGGTGTATTCTGTCCCCTTTCCATCTGTTTGGGAGTGAAAATAACCTGTGATTTGACTCTGTTAAAAGCAGTTTTGATCTTTGA
Source organism: Cinclus cinclus (assembly GCF_963662255.1). NCBI lineage: Eukaryota > Metazoa > Chordata > Aves > Passeriformes > Cinclidae > Cinclus > Cinclus cinclus. The sequence goes on along the minus strand of NC_085052.1, from coordinate 31,641,866 downwards.
AAGTCTGAATATAATATTGACTTGGGCAGTATAGAAGATTTATGCCGCCATTATAGAAACTTCAACCTTTGATATTACAAGGACTTCAGAGTAGAAGTTTGGTTAATCCTGGTGCTCAGGTCGAAACACACGTGGTAGGACTTTCTGTTCCTATATAGAGGTGGTCAAATGTCAGTCTGTGATCTCGATTTAAATGGTTAATCAATATTCTCTGTGGTTTACAAAGTTTAAGTTTCTGATAGCCTGCTTTACGTTTTTCCCTGACATGTCTCATTTCTTGCTTTTCTCTCATGTCTTTGAGAAGGGACCATGATGCAGCTTCTCAGTCTGTTTGGTCAGGCAATGCAGGGGCTGGCATGTTGCTTTGTGTTTGATCCCTGTTTGTTGAACTGTCCAGGAGAGAAAGGTAAATTTGGGAAATGGCAGATACACTAGGACTCTGAAAATTCCCAAGTTTTTATGATGGTTGTCAGCTGATTTGGATGATCAAAGTTTACATTTGCATAAAGGAAGCTGGGCTACTCTGTGGAGGAAAAAGCTATGGAGGGTTACATGGACCATTAGTGCATAGAAATACAGAAAAACCACACCTGTCTGAGGAATTCCTTGTACTGCAAATGAAATTATTGGTAGAATATTCAAGGGAAATATCCACAATTACTCCTGGTTTTCACTCTGTGTATCAGAGACAGGTCATGGAGCTCAGCAGAACTTTCTTTCTAGTCTCATTTGGTCCAGCTGTTCTTAGCTAAGCTGAATAATTAAAAGTATCCAATTTAATTAATGGATTTACTGTACTTGATATAATATCTACTTGCTATAATAATGACTACTTAGTTACTGACTTAATTTCCTTATTTAAAAAAAAAACACAAAGAAATTGGGATATAATTGCAGAGGTGTTATTGTGAACTCTGGCATATCTGAAAGCATGCAAGAAGCCAAGGGTTTTTCTTTCAGTAGAAAGTTATTGAGTTGAAATTTAATTAGGAGTGAGGTAACTAAATTAGACACAGTTTGAAACTGTGAGTTCTATGTTTGTAGAAAACAGTTATCTTAGTACTGATTGTGGGAATATGGCAGACAAAGACACCTGAGGAAATTATGTAGGCGAAATGAGAAATACAAGCTTGGAGAGACACTGTAAGAATTTTTAAAAAAGTAGAAATATATTGTATTAATATCATTTCACACTTGTACTTGGCTCCAACAAGTATTTATGTTCTAATATTAATGCAGTCATATCTATTGTAACAGACAATCTTATAGTACTCTTTGGTCTCATCACTCTATTTGAGGAGTTAAGATCATTCTCTGAGTATTTTAGATTGGAAGTTTCAGTGCTCACTCAAAGTCATACTGATGATTTGGACAAAATAATTCCCTTTTGGAAACATTTATAGTAGTCCTCTTTCTAGTGTTTAGAGAAATAAAATTTTGTTATTTATTGACTGAAGAAGTATGTCCACTTCCAGTTTTCTAAAATTCTAGAATATGTTCAAATCCTTCAAGTAGGTTATTATCTGCAGCAAGGACACAAAGATGGTATTCAAAATCATTTATTCAGAAAGCTGACAATACAGCAGGAGTCTAATCATCAGGATATGCATATCTGTTTCTAACACCAGGCATATTATCCTTTATTTCTAATGCAAACAATTTGCAGTTGTGAGAATTAGGGACAATAGCCAATGTAAAACAAAAAGAATGAAACCCACGAAACTGAAGTGGTTTAGGAAACATGTTCGAGTGCTTATGTGTTATCTTTCAAATCAACGAAGACTAGAAATGTGTGTTTTATTCTGTGCCAAGAAATGAAATAATTGTCCAATTTGAAGAGAATCAAAATGACACAAAAGCATATCTTTGAACGAGAAAGAATAAACAGTGCTTTTTTTTTTTTTAATTCTCTTGGAATTTACATATAAAGAAGAATGCCTTGAAAATCCTTCCTCAATTTTTGGAAAAGATAAACTTATCTTTATAAGTGTATAAATGCTGAAATAATGAAACTATCTAAGGCTCCTTGATATTCTTCTCACTGCTTTAAATATTGTCAAAATAACGCTCAAATAAAACTGACACTGGGGAAAAAAAAAAAAGTGTGAAGTGTAGAGCCTGCAATGTGCAAATGAGAAAACTCCAAACCTCACCATCTCCTGCCTGATCTCATTGTTTTTCACACTCGCTTATTTTTCCCTTTTTCAAATGTATCAGTGAAAAGATTTGCGTAGGTTATTTGAAAACAGAACTCGGTGACGACACTTAGTCCTCCCTGAATCTGCTTGGATAAGGATGACAGGGTGTGAAATTATATCCTGGTGCTGCTTTAGCCCTGCCTTCAGCTTCAGCTTGGTACTTCAGTTTGCTTCCAGCTGTTTTCCACCCAAAGTAAAATGTTTCCTGGGCATGTGCTGCCTCTGTTTCTGTCAAGTGGGGTTAGGAACTGGTGTTGAAAAGATGATATAGTGCTCTTTACCTCCTGGAAATTCTTTTCTGCAGTGAACCATCCTAAAAGGCCAGCTGTGCCCAGCCACACAGCTGTTTCCCACAGAAATAATAGCTTCAAGCTCTTTTGTCAAGTCCAAGAATCAGATCCTGTAAATTCATGAAAGATGAATGCTACAGTAAATTCTAGGAACTTTTTTTTTGTATTAAAAAGATTATAAATAATGTAATAAAAATTAAGTGCTTTGTAGGTGTCAATAAGCTTTACAGGAAGCTAATGCCACATTTAATACTGTTCTTTTATGTTTGTGTTCCAATCAGCCAGCACAGTACCCAACCTAACCTCCAGCAGGAAATTATATATTCCATTATTACTTATAGTGCAATAAAGCCCTTTATTTATGACAAGCATTAGTTTTGTAGTCACAGTGACAGAATTCATATCTTAGCAGTGTATCAAGGCTTTCCTTCCCTCCCTGTAATGGTTATTCCCTAAAATTGTCCTGTTCTTCTGTCATCAGACCTGCACATGTGGTTTATCTGTCAGCATTAGGAGGAAGGCTCTCAGACACAGAGATTCTGTTCAGACATAACTGAAGGGGCACAAAGTTCATAAGGAATTTGCCTTCTTTTTTTTTTTTTTTCCCCTTTCTTTTCACCATTTTCTAGTTCCAGTTCCAACCTGCTGATTCCATGATTATGGTTGACACTAGAGTATTGTAAACAAGCCCAGTTGCTGTATGATGTTATGGATCCCTTTTATGAGAGGTGCATTTTCTCCAGCACAGTTTTCCTTCTGTAGTGCTTCATCCTCTTCAAGAAAGCCATGATTGCTAAGAGGAAATGTTCAAATATTGCCTCTGAAAGTCCTCATGCTGAGCATGCACAAATCAGAGGGGCAATTAGAAAATTAAGATATGATTATGTGATTTCAAAGGCAAAGTGCAGGCTACAACCTGAGAAAAGCAAGTAAATTTAAGACTGAAGGTAGAGGTAGCTGTAGGTTGTGTACCTAACAACAAACAGGTCCTTTCTGTCCTTTGTTCTAGACAGAAGTGAGAATTTGGATTGCTATACTTTGCCTACGAAGTGTGAAATGAATGGGTACAAGGAACTATTTCACTCATAATGGTCCAGGATAACTCTCTAATGTTAGAATCCAATCTTTTCAATAAAAAATTATTGCTAAGACTACAAGAGACAGGAAACAATTGTATTTTAACAGACAAAACTGTTTACACAACCCTTTATTTTAATCAAATTTTATGTGAGCTGTATCAGACTCCTTTTAGTTGAAAAAAATGAAGGTTTAGCAGTCCATGATTATGAGAAGTGGAAAGAAATTCGTAACTGTACCTGTGAATGTTTCTGTTTCAGCTGCTGTGGAGCAAAGCTCAGATTTTCTTTAATGTTGCACGGAGTTGTGATCTTCTAAATGGAGGGGATAAAAATGAGGGCACTCACTTCCTTGTGTGTTGTCAGATAAAATAAGGCTGAGCCTAATTTATTATGTCTTATAGACAGATACTCCTGCATATGGGTATGTGTTTGTGTATTTGTATACTGATACATTTTAAGAAATGATTGTCCTCTTGGTGATTGCCGTGAATAATTATTTGCAAAAAACCATTCCATTATGTGGGTACCAAAAGTTGTTAGTCACCTCTTCAAACAATTCTCTTTAGTTCCCACTTCCACGTTTGAGTTCCCACCAAGCCTCCTCCTTTGTCCTGGTGTCAAGTAGGAGCAGGAATGTTAGCGTTCAGGAAGATATAATCACACAGTTCTTTCTAATTGCCAACACTGAATAAATTCACATTCACTCCTATCTGTGAAAAACTCACAGACTGTGCTTGCACTGTTGAGCTTGGACAATCTCATCCATCTCCAGTTTTGCTTTCTCACCAAGCTGGAAAAACTCAGAATCCTTTCTATTTCTCAAACTGGAAAATACTGAGTTTTCCATGGGGGAAAGGTTTGTAAGGGAATATAAAATGCCCTTCCAAGTCCAGATAGTCTTACCTAGTGCATCAAGTATTTTGTATATGTCTACAAGAATATTTCTAACTGGTAGTTCATCAGGTCAGTTGAAAATGTGAGACACAAACCCCCCAGAGCAATAGCAGCACAGCTAATCTTTTGTAAACAGCTTTCCTTTGGAGGCTTGCACAAAAAGAGAAGTCATTACTGAACCATGAGAAAGGGAATTTTCTTACTGCTTGTCAAGTGCTGCAGTAATTTTGAAGGACTAAACGTCATTGAAAGAAAAATCTTTGTGTTTTGTGTCGCACGTACCCATAAAGTTTGCATGGGTGTAGTAATGAATGCTGTCTAATGAATTTAAATTCACAAAATCCAAACTTGCTTTGGCAACTGGAGCGAAATGCTTTAACCTGTAAATGATAGTTGTTTGTCGCTGTCATTATTTCAGCACACCTGCAATATTTAGCAGTTATGCACATGCTGGAGTCCTCTGTTGCTTTCAAGAAATGCCTGCATAACAATAAACCACTTCCTTCCTCATCTGACTGGGGATTTTGGATGATGAGCAAGGCTAAGGTTTATGACAGTGGCACAAAGCTGCTGTAGACTTGGCTAAGTTGAGCAGCAAAAGATCAGCACAGCCCTCATGAGTGCACCTTTCCTGATGGTCTGGCTGGTGGGCTGGATGATCACATCAACTAAACCAAAATTAAGAAGCTGTGCTTGGCACAACGCAAGCTTAATTGCTGCTATTTCTGACGTCTCTCTGCAATTCAGCTGATTTTTGAAGCCGAATTAATCACATTAACTCGAATTCTCGTGTTTGGATGTGAAGCTACTCAACGCAGCTTGTTTTTCTTCCGGATCTGATATTTGCTAGTTGGCCCTAACACATTGCACTTGTACATGACCTACACTGGTGTATCCTCACAAGACGTTGCTTACATGGGGTTTTGTATGTCATTTTTAAGGGAGATAAAAATGGCTTCATGCGTGTGTTCTGTGGCCGTGAAGCGCTGTGTTTAGGGATGGTCTAAGAGCCCACGCAGGTGTGGCAGCAGGGAGTGCCACTGGCTTCAGCAGTGTCACAACCTGGTTATTTCAGCATTTAAAAAAACCCCAAAACTGTCCACCAGCTGTTACAATGTAATTTGTAGAGATCCTTATTGCAGTGACATTTTCTGAAGAGGTTTCACTATGAGATCAGTAAGTGTGCTCTAACTTCCACCATTTGGCTTCACCCATGAGCTGAAATTTAATGACCAAAGCGTGAGAAATGATTATGAGAGGCTTCAGTACTTTCTTATTCATGACAAGTTAGACATTTTTGCCATAAAATTGAAGGTTTTTAAGGACACGGTACAGCTGTGATCAAATCACTGCTAATTTTGAAAGCAACTTGGTTCAATATAAGCTTTGACATTTTTCTTGTTCTAAATTTCATGACAAAATAAAACCTCAGACATTTATTGCAGACGAATGCTGATAGTCATCAAGATAGAGTACAGTTTGAACAAGCAGATTTCAGCATGAACATATGAAATGTATTCCTTCATGTTAATGCCCAAAAATGCGGTTAAGGGAATATATTTTTTCAAATCATCTGGAAGTTGGGTCACAGAACTCAAAGGAACATGTTTTGAAGGGGCTTGTTTGCATGATTTCTCTTCTTTGAACCACTTCTCAAATTTTTAAATTTTTTTTTAAACTCTTAAATATATTGTAATTTTACTGGGGCTTTGTCTATCCTTTTATGAGTTTATGGATAAATGGTGAACCTTTTGTTAGGCAAGTTATTTCTAGGACAGGGAATGAAGGGTAAGTCAAAAGCAAGGCTGGGTATATTCTGAATATTGTATTTTTTTCTTGGGAAAAGCAGCTGTGTGAACTTACGGGAAGGGAGGAATTTAGGCATGAGTGATTTATCCTCTGCTTATTTATCTGCTCCTGATTTCTGTGTTTGAACTGTGGTGCTGTTGGGGTGGATCTCTGTTGTTTGTGCAGTGTTACACCCCATAGCCTTGAGCCTCTGGGGAGGTTTGCAGAGCCACCCAAATGTGTGAACTGGCTCTTCCTAAGAGTTCTTCTCAGACTTCAGGGAAATGTAATTGATGGAGTTTCCCTGTTGGCACTCACTGTGAAAGAGAGCTCTGGAAAATAGCTGTGTGGAATACCCCCCTTCAGAGAGACCTGCAGGAAAAGAAAAAGAAAAAAAAAAAGTATTTTCTACCTAATTAGTGCTGCTTGCCTAACTGGAGGAGGTTGATGCAGTGGCTTTTTTTTTTTTTTTCTTCCCTTCTATTTTTTTTTTTTTTAATTTTTAATTTATTTTTACAATTTTCCCCTCCTCCTGTGTTACAGATATACGTGGACTACAGGGATTTCTTGATCAGGCCTCCAGACTGGGACTTGATGTATCATTACAAAAAGTGGACAGGAACATCAGCAGAGTATTTTCCAACCTTTTTACCACCATGAAAACGGAGGAGCTGAACCGCTATCGGGACACGTTGCGAAGGGCAATCTTACTCCTGAGCCCACGGGGAGCCCAGACTTTTATTAATGAGGTCAGTGCACAGGATTTTTAATTTTTGGGGTTTTTTTTTATCATCAACATTTCAGAAACACGTATTATGACCCATGCTTTGCCCTTTTGGCACTGCTGGTTGTTTAATGTCAAATAAGATTGTCAGACTCCAGTGCCAGGGAATTGAAATATCACATGCTCCATGGAATGCTTGCTTTGTGGTTAAAGCAAATGGGGCAACATGGGCCAGATATATAATATAATGTAATGTAATATATAATATAATATAATATAGTATAATATAATATAATATAACATAACATAACATAACATAATATAATATAATATAATATAATATAATATATAACATAAAATAATATACTCTGTTGGGGGTAATTATTTTTGCCTGGTTGTCTTCTGTATCAATACTTTTATCCTGGATTTCAACCACTGTTCACAAGTGACCAGAAAATCTGCAATAATCTATTAGAAATGAAACAAAATGAGCTTGAGAGAGCTGTCTTTGCTGTGTAAATCTGCAAATTTGTATTAAAGGGGCACATTGACATTTGAAAGTTGAATCAAAGAGATTTTTATGAAATATGAAGTTGGAATTATATGTTTGTCTTCTTTTCTTAGTGGTTTCTTGAAATCAGCGATGCTAATTAGGACAGGGAGGTAGCTGTTGGGCAAACTTTTAATTAATGTGCTGTGGGCTAAGTTTTGGCATTAATTAGTTTTATCCGGCTTTCTTAATATTAAATAATTAATTATTTTACAGTGCCTTATATGTCAGAGTTGAGAATAAGAGTTTGAGCCTCTCTTAAACTAAGTTTAAGTTTGTGTATTCATTAGCTGAGATTTTGGCAATAGAGTAGCTGTTTGAATTTTATTTAACTAACTAGGGATATGACTGAAACAAGAAATTAAAATGTGGATGTGACCTGTTTCCAATTATCAGTTTTGTTGCATCAAAGCATGTTAAACTAAAAAAAACTCAACTCAGATTAGCTCATTAGGGTTTTCTTTTACCACAACAGCCTTAGTAAACTATCTACATTTGTGTTCATTAGTGATTTTTTTAAAATAGCAAATTTTATCCTAAATAAATGAGGCAAATAGGTAGTTTGGAAAATAGTGACTAAACACAGCCATACATTCTCCTCAGGTTTGTGCACACACAAAGGTATTTCCAGTAGAAGGATGGCATTATGTGCCCTCAGAGTGCGTGCAGCTCTCCACAGCTCAGCCAGTTGTTTTTCTGGGAAACCTCCAGCAGAAATGCACTTTGCTTGGCTTTCCAGGGAGTCCTAAAGAAGTATCCAAACCAGGTTAAAAGACCCCAGCTGGGTGGGAGTTGTGTCCCCCTTGGGGGCACAGGGCTCTGGGATGGTTTGGTGCTCAGGTGAGTGCTCTGTCAGAACCCTCAGGTGTCTCTGGGGTAGGGGCCAGCATTAAACTGTATTAAACTCTTTTACTATTCACTTCACCTTAAAGCACTGTGTATTATAGGCATTAAGACTAATGACCCTGATATATTTCAAGCTCCCTGCAGGAGTTTAACAGTGGGCAGAAAAGAAAAGTAATTTATTTGGCAATCTTCCTATATTGAATCTTGATTGATTCAGAAAAGCTTTATAAGAGAAAATTTAAATCTTAGAAAGGAATTCTCAAAAGGCTCGAGATACGAGGAGCAGAGTGTAAGGGAGAATCTTTCCCAAATGCTGAACTTACATTGTGTGGAGAGTTACAGTGACTGCAGTTCTTCAATATCTCAGTCAATAAGTGCAACTAATTACTTACAGCATATTTTCAGGGAGTCTAGAGCAACAAGCTGCACCTTGAATGGAATACACGTGTTGCTGTATCTTACTGAAGCACGTCGTTCACAATGTGTGGCACTAAGTGCCTTTGATGGGTTTGCTCAGTTCCACAGTTGGTATTTTATACTATATGTACCATATAGCTCTATACTGACTGCTGTTGTTACCAGTCTCACTCTGCACCTTGGAAATTGTTTGAGGGTTTTTTTTTTTTTTTCAGTTTTTTTGGGGAAAAAAAAAAAAGCCCTCTAAAAAAATCTAAGTAGCAACCGTAGAAGAAAATATAAAATTTTTTAGATTTTGTACATATTTATTTTCTATTTTATTTAATTCCAGTTTAAAAAAAATAAAGAACAAAGAGGTTCTACAGCTCTGTTTCTGGAAATGGAAAATTTAATGTGAAAAAGAGGTTTCTTATTAAGATTTCCAGTTTTGTTAGGTTGATATTTCATAGTAGGGGAAAAAGAGCTGACAACCTTCAACCAGATTTTTGTTAAAATGTTTTGGTTAATAGTGTATCTTCATGAAAACAGGGTACTGAACCCCAACCCTCTGGTGAAATGGAGAACAAAAATGAGAACAGGGTTTGGATTGTGAAACCTGAAATAAACAGATTTAACAGGTTTTTCTTAGCACAAATCATAGATACCAGCCATAGGAAGCTGGTACAAGATCTATTTTGCCTAGTTTGATACTGCAAGTGATACATTTTTCTTCCTAAAAATACGGATCTGGGTTTCACTCTCATCATCTCTTGGGTGGGCCAGAGAGATGTCATCTGATTTTGGGTGTACGAAGTTAGGGGACTCTGCCATCTCATGTGTGAAAACCTTTTGAATCGTGGAAGAATTCCATTTCTTTAATTTTTATTTAGGCATGGTTTCCATTTAACTGCCTTAACATTTATTAGTGCCTGGTTCTGTCATGTGTCAAAGTTACTGAAGTAGAAATTATTGACTTTTTTGTAATTTTCAAGATTTAGTATTTTGCTATGAAACTGTTTTTACTGTAAGAACAGAGAGAAGAAGGAAAAAAAAAATCTTTCCAATGGTATTGCTATAAACCTGGAATCAGCCTTTAGTCAGAACAGGGATGGTAAATGCATTTATAAAATATTACATGTCTTAGATTATGCATTAAATGGGTGTTTAGGGACTGAAGCAAACCTAATCTAATGCGTGTCCCTCCTTAAACAGTTGAGAAAAACGTTCCTTTCTACATCTGCAGAAATCCCAGATATATTTGTCTCAATTGTAACAGGTGTACATGTGCCAGAAGACAATTTTATATTTTGAAAAGCACATGATCCTCTTGCAAGGCAGTAGGAAAACCTGGTAATTCAGAAATGGGAAGATTTAACCCTTTTGCCTTTTCTGTTAGTTTCTTTGGTCCAGACAGGAATCTGAGGCTCACAAGGCTCTCTCTCCTTGAGACAGTGAGGATTCACCTGCCCCTTTCACTTAGCAATGGATATGTTTTTTCCAATTGCAAGTAGAGGTATCATTTGTTTGGATTCCTTTTATGTACAGTGAAATGAATATATGGAAAACAGTTCACAGAGGTGACAAAAATGATGAAACGATGGGAGAGCAGGACCTCAGAGCAGAAGCCTCAGGAACGCTTTATGTACAACCTGCCTGAGGGAATAGAGCTGCCAGGTACTTGAGAGGAAGCAGGAGCAGAGGAGGAGGAATCCTTTGGGGTGATCATGGGTTGTCTAAGAGGAAGTGATGATCTGGAGCTGAACAGGGAATGCTTCCCACCAGGGAGCTCAGTGGGACAGCGCGAGCGCCGGGCACGAGAGTTCGGGGAGACGCCGTTCTGCAGGGCATGCAGGAGCTCACTGGACAGAACTCTGGTAAATCAGGACAGCAGTTTGTCCTGAGCTGCTGTGCAGGGTGTTCTAGGTGACCCAGGAGCCCTTCTGAAGACCTGCCAGGAAACATTTGTTGTGTGAGTAAGTTTAGACTTTGTACTTTTTATATACAACCTGTCTGAAGAGGAGGAGAAGATCTTATAGTTCAGCACTTCTCCAGTTTCCTGTGGCAGATGTGCAGTTCCTGACCTCTGTGGAGGGCTTGGTTTCTAAATTCTTCACAGAACACATGGTTTATTTGGAATACGTATTTTAAAGGGATTTGTCTTTATAAATATAGGCTATATCAATTGGTTCATAGACTTCAGTCTTCCTTCTTTGCGGTCTTTATATACAACCTTTGCTTTGCAACACAGCTTTGGAGGCTGTAACCCAGTTGCATGTAGTTACTGAGTTGAAAAAAGAAGGCATTATCAGCTTTACAAAACCTTTAACTCAGCATTACTTGTATTTTTGGCAGCTCCACTGAAGTGAAAAATGTTTTTGTTGAGGTGGATCTCTGAAAGTGCTGTAGCTCCTTGTGAGCCTGTCCTGCCTGTAAGCTGGTGAGCTGACTGCAGGAAGGTTAAATGCATATCCCTGCAGCATAGCAGCCTGAAGCAGAACACTTTGCATGCCTTGGATGGTAAGCAAGTTTTTTTAAAAAAGAAGACGATAAAAGAAAGCAGATTAATTCCTTTAAAAATGAATAAAAACTGCTGTATCAATGCAGCAGGGTTATGTGAATCACAGCAATTCCAAGCTGAGTTGAAGCTAAAATTTCCAGTCTAACACAGTGCTGAACAGCTGTAATTTATCTCTTCACTGTTTTTATAGTCACCTCTGTGTACTCATTGGAAAGCAAAACTTCTCTGTTTCTCTTTCACCCTAGTTCCTGCTAAGTGTTCTGCCTAAGTTTTTAAAATAAATATAGATATCCTGCTTTTGGTTTGGGCTTTTGGGATCATTTCACAGTGATTTGTGGCCTTCCTTAAATCCTGGTCACTGAAGATGCTGAGCTCCTTCCTCCCAGAGCACCCTCAGCTGGCAGCTGTTAGGGAAAAGTGCTCCAGCCTTCTCTTTTCCCTTCTGCAGTTGGTTACATTACTTGACTGGAGCTGAATGAATTATTTATGGCATCTTGAACAATTTGCACCCACAAGCAATTGTATGAAATGGTTTTCCAGGGACATTCACTTCTCAGAATTTAACAGGAAAAAAATTCAATATTAATTTTCTGGCACTTAGCATTTCATCTCGCTCTCTCTCTTTTTTTTTTAAATTTATGTTGCAAACGTTCAGCGTATTAGTCCATATCTCTGTTTTATATGCAGTGTATAAACATCTCGAAATATTGTTGAAGATTTTTGGGAAAAAAAATATTATGCCTCTTCTCTTTTATAAGGCAATTTCTATGTTTAAAGAGCTGCTAGTGATTTGTGAGTGCTGGTAACAGAACTATAGAAATAATACATTCTTCTTTCAATAGTTCAAGTTAAATTATGCCTGCCTTATTTCTTCTAAATCCTCCTCTGGTATTCTATTTCTTCCTTAGAGCTAAAATCTTGTCTGCTATTGTTGACATTTTCAATATGCTAAGACTCTTTGTGCTTAAAGAGAATAATAATTGTAATTAAAGCCCAAACAAACCTCATTGAATTGCTAAAACCTAAGTGAAAACAAAGCCCTCCCATTCTGGGATAAATTGACTTTGAAGCAAGTTTCTTTCCACTGGGCCAAAAAACCTCCCAAAACACAAACCCTCCTACTTTTTGCTACACTGTGACTAATCCAGGGGATGGGGTTATTCTCACAGGGATCCAAATCAAATGTGTTTGGAACACTCAATTACATGGATTTGTAGACACTGTGAAGGGGGGTGAATGAACAAATGACTTTATGAATTGCTTATTTAGCTTCATTTAAATGACATTCCTTTTACTACTGCAGGTAGAAGTGACAATAATTTTAAATTTCTTTGTTTTTTTTTTTTAACTCCACTAGAACGTTGCATGAGATTTTGAACCTAAATGTTGAAATCGTGAGAGACAGGAGACATGCACCCAGTTTTGTGTATCTAACAATAACTGATAGCAGTTTTGTGAGACTTTATGAGTCAATTAAAAAAAAATACAGAAATTGGATACACTGGCTAGAGGTACACAAAGCCCTTTTGAGTTTAAATAGTGCTTTACTGGCAGTTTTACCAAGTGTCTCCATGTCTGCAATGGTATCTGCTCTGAATGAACCTGATTTCTCAGCTCATGTTCTGAATCTGGTGACTGGGTGCATATACATAGAGGATCATGTATTTTTAAATGTCATTAAATCTGTATGTACAGGAACCAGGCATTCCTCCTGCTCCAAAATGCTTCATCCTTCAGTGCACTTTTGGGTCCTTGTTTCATTGCAGGTGTTCAGCTGCTAGAACATGAGTCATTTCAAAATTTGCTGCTGTCCACACGTGAGGCTGCCACGTCCAAAACAAGCTGTGCCAAAAATCTAGCTGAAAAAATTGTTAAAATATCTTGAATTAAGATTTGTGTTGTGAGCCTCACTAATTTTTTTAACATACCACTTTTTTCAACATATTTTGTTATTTTTCTTTGTGATCTAGAACTCTGAAGAGATTTAACCTCAAGATAAGGAAGATTCTAGCTGTCGGGAGAGGCCTTATTTATGTCTGGGTTTTTTTTGGAGGAACAGGACCTGTTAATGATTTGGAAACAGACATGTGTTGTACTGAGACACAGAAAATCCCCTTTCTTTAGTACTGCCTTTAAAGGACTCAGTGCTGGCTTTTGCAAGAGCTGAGAAAGGACGAATCTAGTGGGCACTGAAAAAACAAGGTTATCAAAAACTAACCCCCTCTCCACCTACCCTTGAGAGATCTGTTTTCCAAATTATTTTGCTTCAGGTTGTTTGGGTGACCCCTTGAATACTGTGTAATTTAAAGTTCCTATGCATTTGTATTTTTAGTATAGTGCGAAGTGGAATTAAATACTCTGACATATCTGTGGTCATTACAATACATAAATACATACAAAATGTTTCTGTGAAATACTGCAAAGCTGTAGATGACTTTATTATTCTCAGCAAGGATAATTTTCTGCAATTTAGGTATAATTTACCAGAAAGGAGATATTGCTAGTTAATTATGGATGATTAATTTTAAAACAGGCTTCTGCAGTTGCATTTCATCACTGTACCAGTGTTCGTCTATTGTAAAGCACAGGCAGAAGCAGCACAGGTACATGAGAGAATATGTTTGCCTTACAAAAGTCAGAAAAAGCAATGGCCATAAAAAAAGCTGTTTGCCATCTTCCAGTTTTACTTTTTCATATAAATTTAGTGAATTGTTTAGTTTGACTGTTCTGGGGATGCTTGGCTTTGAGGATTAAAAAATAAATGCTGTAATTATTCAATATGAAATTTTTGAACATACAATACCAGTGTGTACACACTGTAGGTACAGGTTGACTTTTTCCATGTTTCTAAGCACAGGGACTGACTTGGGAGCACAGGACTCTGCACAATCATCTCTTCCCTAAAATGCGCTTCTAGACCTGGGGGCTGGATTGAGAAAATCACTGATTCATTTTGTTTGTTGTCCCAGAGGTCACAGAAGAAGGCCATTATCCTTGGAAGGGATGAGTAATAATTGCTGATAATAATTTGCACCTGCTTGGCATCTTTTCACAGGAGGTTTTCAGCAACTTTAGCCAGTGAAATAAAATTATATTTACCCAAGACTTATTTTTAGTTTCAAACTAATTAAAAAAATCGATTTAAGCCTTTACTAATTGCTGGCAGCACACAATTTAGTGCCCTGTATGAGAGAAGAGCTCAGGTGAGATTTACGTGGTTTAAGATTAATCCCAGGGAAGGCATCCTGGGGCTGGTGCTGTGTTCCTCCTCCAGTTCTGCACCAGGCAGGCAGCACCCAGTGCAGGTGGGAGGGTGAGCCTTCCTGGGCTTGGCCCCTGCAAGGGGGGACAGCACTGAGTGCTGTATCTGCTCCTTCACAGTTCAAAGGGTGGAGTTCCCAAAAAATCCCAAGCACAGGGAAGAGGGAGCGCTCTGCAAATGCAAGGGGAGGAATGTTTGGGAGCCTTGTTCATCAAGGACAAGCAGTTAGATCTGATTAAATGAAGCTTATAACGTGAGATGGTGTGGTAACTGTGCAAAGAGATTGCCTTCTCCTGAGGCACAGAGTGCTCTGTGTCACAGGAATAGCGTGGAGGGTCGGCAGCTCAAAGTGCCAGGTGTCGCTTCATTTACCTGCTACCTTGGAGGGTGGCAAATACTGCAAAGCTAGCAAGGGTTTAAGGGCTCTTTTGGAAAGGGAGTGTAGTCCTATGCTAATAATGATTTTTCCTGGTGCTGTTAGAACTGGTGTGCTTATGCTTGCTGTACTTGAGTGGCTTGTTATGAACTGGGATGTTTTAGTGGGTGCTCTATGTGCCCCTAAAGACTTTTCAGTGTGCAAGAAATGACAGATAGAGACATCTGTGGAGTGAAAGGGATTGCTGATGAATGTTGCTATGCAGCACAAATAGTGTCCTCATTCCACAATCTTAGAAATAAGCCTTTTGAAAATAAAAGAAATTAACTAAACTAGACTAAGGATTTTAAAATATTTGTGGAAATATATTTTATTATATTATATAAATATAATAACATATAAAACATATATGAAGTATGAAGTAACACATATTGTTTTTTGTGGAAATATATTTTATGAATAGGGGTAGGTGAAGGATATTGACACCAATGCGAGAATCTTCAGGACGAGTTAGAGATAACCTGAAAGATTGGAATAAAAAGTGTGTGGTATTGGAAGTGAAGATCGTTAGCATATCTTTGATGTGACAGGTAACAAGGGAGCTATTGAAGCAATATGAAGAGTTGGGTGAAATGATCAAAGAAAGGGGTTAGAGATCCTCTTTGGAGCAGAAGTTTCACTGAGATATGAGAGGGGCTTGTGATTCTTAAGGTCAGAAAGATGAACTTGGAAGTAATCAATATGTAATATCATCAGAGCTGGGAAAGGAATTTCTGCATTACAGATGGGTTAAAGAAACCTGTTTATTAGAAAGACTATGACTAAAGAATCTCTGAGATTTTGGGCTTATCCTGGATGAGAAGTAAGAGTCAAAGATGGCACTTGTGTTGTAGTCCAGATTGGCAGGTCTGGTATTCTGGCTGTCCATTTTGACTGAAATAAAGGATTCTCTTTGCCTTTTGAAGGGAGAGAGTTGAGAAATCTTCTTATCAGCATGAAGCTTGCAGGGATATCCTGAAAGCAATCAGTTTAGACTGACTAGAATATGAAAAATGTCTCTCAGAGAAGTAGATCTAGACTTATCAGCATATGAATGACATACTGATTTTTTTTTTCTAATTTGCTTGCTGGATGGAGTTAATGTTAAAAAGAAAAGATTACAGAGTGAGTGGGTGTGGGACCCTCTATGGGAACATGTCGAATTTCACAGAAAGTATTCCCTGGAGAGACTGTGCTGGAGTTTCATAAGAGGAAAACCAGGAGAGAAGTGCTGGGAAGAGGTTTATCAAGAAGAAATGTGAACATCTCTATTAAAAGCATCTGGAGATTCCAACAGGAGACAAGTAACAATTTTAGATTGTGGCTAAAAATGTGAATGTGAGTAGCAACAGTTTCAGTCAAATGAACCATGTGTTAAAGGGTTTGCAAGTGGAAGGAACAGGAAGAATGGGGTGGTAGGTAGAGGGACTTGAAGGGAGTGAGAAAGGATAGTTCTAAAACACTATCTGGGAAGAGAAATAGGCTGAGACTTTAAAGGTATGTGGTGAGATCTTCTAATTCTTATGAGGGCAGCTGTTTGGAAGATGCCTTCAAAGGTTCCAAAGGCTGGAAGGCATTGGACACGTGGAATGAAGGGACAGGCTGGGTGGGAGCACTTTGTGTGGGCTGGGGTTTGCATCACCCTTCGGGGTGGGTGCTGTGTGAGCTCCAGGCTGACAAATTAGGAGTGAGCTCTGTTTGTCTTTGCAGTTCTTATCAGATGTGCAGCTGCTTTGTGTGCTGTCCTCCAGTCAAAGCTGTACATTGGTAGACAGTAGAAATTACATGGTTTTTTGCTGGTTCTTCTGCTATATGCAAAATTCCTTGAGAGAGAAAAGTGAGTTTTTCAGATCTTGGAGCATTTCCTTTGCAGTGTGAGGTCTAAGGGAATTAAAAGTGGCTAGTGGCTCTGACAGTATCCTCCGTGGGGAAGAACTTCATGTCCTAAGGATAATTTCTGATAGTTTTCATTCTTAGTAAAACCTTTCTACTGAATAAGTCTTCATGCTGAAATTTGCAGAGAAGGAAGGATAATCAGGTTTCTCTACTGATACAGAGATTTGCTGTTTTCACCTTTTTTTTTTTTTAACAGCTTGTTCAGGGATTTGTCGAGATATGTTTTCCTAGCTTTTATTCAAAGATCAATTTGCAAGGCTGATCCCTTTCTGTTGAGACAGGTACCTAATGATTATCGTTACAGAACATTAAATATGGAGGTAGAGGGTCATTAGTCTCTCTTTTACCATCTGGGGCGTGGGGTTACAGAGAAAGTAGGCAATTTACTGAGTTCTCCTGAAACAGGGATTGAAGTTCTAAATGTCAAACCAAAAACTTGCCCAAAAGGTCGTCCTTTCATTTGATACTGCCAGGTATGTCTTTGCCACCACTGACCTCTGGTTGTTTCATTTGAGAGAACTGATTGTCCTGTCACTCCAGTGCTCCTTTTTTCAGACATGCAGCCTTTAACCCCTACATGCTGTGTCAAATATTAAAACTCTCTTTGAATAGTGTGTATTTGCTTTAGTTTCAGGTAAACAGCCCAGCTTGCGCATACAGTCGTACAGAGCATTTAAAGGGGTGCTCAGGTAACTTTAAAAACCTGTATTTGATTTATTGAATTGAGTCCTTTCCTTGTTAGGGAGTTATAGTTCGCTATAGACCCTGCACTGTGAAAGACATCAATTTGTTTGGCACTGACCCATCCATTTAAGTTGAAGCAATCAGATTTAAAAGCTTTGCACTTTATTAATGTGTGTGCAAATAGCAACTGGGTTCCAAGGACACTCTTTAGGAAAGCACCTTGAGTGATTGATCTTGATATATAATTCATATTTTGCTTCCAGCTTTCCAAAGGAAAGAATCACATTAAAATTATTTTTAGATAATACTGTGAAGGGAAAAAAACTTAAGCCTTGGCATATGACGATGACTTTGTGTGTTTAATGGAAGTATATTGACTTGAAAACGTTGCAAGTTGCTTAACAGGTTTTTCCACAATTTTATTAAAGACTATAGAGATTATTTTGAGATGTACATCAACACACTAAAAAGTCCTCCAAACAAAACTCATTGCACCAGTGTGATCATTTTCTAAACTGTACTAGCATTCAAGGTATTTTAAAAATCAATGTCAGTTCTGAATGCAGCTCAATTGAGAGTAAGATAAAGTAAGCAAATAGAGCATTTCAGCCTGGATTCAGTTATGAATTCTTAATAAAAGCATGCAGTTCAAGACAGACTCATCCCTGTTGGCTCCCATAAACGTGAGGCACCCTAGCACTGGAAATGCCTCAGTGCAAGTAAGGTGGTTACAGCATCCAGGGCAAATAAGCCATGGAACTGTTCAATTTGAAAAGATAGGTGGCATGCAGAAGTGCTAAAAATATTACCAAGGAGACAAAATAGTAATAAAAGAAAGGCCCTAAACCCCCATAAACTTAATTTATAATTAATTACTTAATAGAACCAATTAATAGCTATTATATTTAATGCCCAGCATGTTTGAGTAAAACACGTGCTTATGTAATGTAAAGATATATAAACATAAAAATATGTATCTATTGTATGTATTTTATATATATATACACACATGCACAACTTGCACATTGTACGATGCCCAGGTCAGTCACTTAAGAAGGAATTTGTACGTCTAGAAATATAGAAGAACAGAGAGTAAATATTTGTGTTCTGTGCAGCTAAAAAGGAGAATAAAGATATTGGAGCAGAAATGAACCAAAAAGTGCAAGCTCTTCAGGGTTTTTCTGTTGCAGCTCATTAAGAACACTCAATTTTCTGATGTGCTCTACTGATATTTGCAAATAGCGTTGGCACCTTTGGGTGAAGAACTGTGTCTTTAAAAACCTTTTGGAACTGAGCATTATTCATGCAGGGGATTTGCAATGCTGACCAGATTGAACAGGAAAAGAGTAGAAAAAGTACCTCACTGAGGCTCATCAGTCCTGAGTGTTCTGTGAATGATGAAGGCACAAAAAGTAAAATAAAAAAAAAAGGTCAAACCCTTACTATAAGCGGGCAAGGAAAAGCTGTATCCTGGCAAAGTGCAGAGATCTCTAAGGGAACATGAGGAATGCTTCAGTGTGAGTGATAAAATCAGCCAGGCTTTGGTCCCAAAACTCTCCACAGTTGACTTAAGCAGAAACTGCTATTTTTAATTTCCAAATGGAATTTGTGGAATGCTGCAGTCCCAGATGATAAAGAAAGCAGTCCTGAATGAAATGACTCAGTGGCAGTGTCAAAGCATCAACAAAACTGTGAATAACCTGAAGCTGAATAGGCAATTTTGGCATTTCAAGGCTGGCCCTCATGGCATCTGCAGAGGAAAGGCCTGGTTGGCTACATGGAATTAGAAGTTACTGAGAAGGGGTGTTGAGCTCTGTAGTCTTTTAAGTAGAAAATGTATGGATGTACTTGAATCAACCTGGCTGTACTGGTGCTTGTGTTGCTGATAGCAGCTGCCTCATATGAGAGGGTATAGTCACACTGACATGGCCACAATGTGGTGTACATAATTCTTATCTCTGGTCTGGTTTTTTGCTACTTTAAATAATTAAATTCAGCTTTGCCAGAGAGTTTATATGTTTCTCTTGTTCCTTTTATTTCACTTATCTTTCCAGGGTTTCCCTTTGTAATAGATTTAACACACTCCTTGTGGTAAATAAAAGAGTTTCAGAGATCCTTACAGTAAATAATAGTGCTGCTGATGTTAAAATGATCTACATAGGCACTTAATGAGATATGTTTTCATTGTTGCAATTTTTAATCAAAAGTTAGAATTAGGAGTATATATAAATCTTTACAGAGAGGTAATGACCCAGTTGTGCTGTGTCCAGGAGCTTTGCTTATGTATAATGCTCAAGTAAATTCTTGTCACTTTGACCAAAAATTTATTAAAAAGAAACCTCTCCAAAACCACAAAACCCCACAAGACCTCACTAAACAATTGAAGCTTTCATGCTGGCTGCTGTAATTAAAAGTGGACACAGTGAACTGTGTTTTACCACAGCACTGGAGCTGAGAACACCCTCAGTGGCTGTGAGCAAACAGTTAAATCAAGAGACCAGAGGCTCTAGAGCATAATGGAACATCTCAATATCCCACTCTGGTACTGATTTGCAAATGAATGTACTTGTTTGTTTATTGGAATCACCATTACTTCTGCAAAGTGTTCCAGACAAGATGCAGCAACTTTCCGAGGGCTCTGGATTTCATCAATGCCAGTTATGTTTATCAATGTTTATCAATGATAGTTTCCTGTGGAAGGATCAGGAGCAATGGAGACTTGGAATAAGAAAAAGCAACCACCGAACAAAGAATAAAAAATTGTGAGCTAGAAAAGTAATTTGATACTTGATTTCTTAAAAAGACTAAATGAAATTTAGAAGAATTCTTATTTAACGAATAAGGATACAGCAATGTTTCAATAACTTTAGTAAGAACAAAGGAGTATGGGAAATCAGAGCATGTATGCTGCTGCTTTTGCTAATGCTCATTATTTACTCATTAATATAAGCAGTCCTAAACCAGTTGCTAATCTAGAGCAAGACTTGGGATACGGAGAATCTGTTTGCAGTAGATGTATAATTATATGACTATTTCAGGTATAACTTCTTCCTATCACAGGAAAAGTGTGAGGATAAAGTCCAGTGACGTTCAGAAGAAATCAGAGTAAAGTAATGAGAACAAGGCAAGCTAAGTGGATGGGGTAGTTTAGATGACTGGGCAAGTCAGATGTTTGTGTCGGTGTCTTGGGTTTGCATTATCCATATAATGAGTGTTTGAGAAAACTTTGAAAACCCTTTTTGCTAATCAACAAATTCTTCATTTATCTAGAATAACCAGTTTCCATGCAGTATGTTAATGTTAGGCAGAAAATTAGTATTCTGATGGACTGCCTTTCTCCTGAATGTGCCTGTTTGTTATTGTGCACATTGTCCCTCAGTTTTGTGCTGATCTCCCTTGGTCCTGCACAAGAATGAAGGCAAGGGAATGGGGTTTCTCTTTTAAAATCTGGGTAAACTAACATCATCAGCGTGTGAGACAAGAGAGAATGGAATGGGATAGTGGACTGCCACATGTGTCTTGCCTTCATTCAGATGGGGAATTTCCACTCATCAGCTGAATCTTCTAAAGAGTGTCAAAATGTTATTGATGAAAATCCCTTGCAAGCTTCCTCCAGCTCTTTGTTGCTCTTGACGAGAGTACATGAAGTCCTCTAATGTGCAAGGGAACTGTATCAAAATGGCTGGGTTTGTGCATTTCCTGCTGCTGTTTTTTGGCAATATGGAGTTCTGGAAAGGTTAAAGTAGAGCCTATTCATCCAGAATTCTGGCAGCAAAGGTAGCCAGAGTTTTGGTGCCAGTCCACTCATTTGAGTTTGACCTTGCTTTCCTCTTGGTGCTTGCTGTAAAACTTCTCTGTTCTGACACTCAAAATGTTCTTGGTTTGAGATGCTTCCAGACCTTGTGATAAAACAGATACTTCCCTGTTGACCTGTGTCCCTGCTCAGGCTCTTTAGCTGCACCAGGGCCTGTCACCAGGCTCCTGGGGTCAAGGACCACAGTTAGGCTGAACAAGGTGTAGAATGGCAGCAGATTTCTCAGTGGATCCGTGGAAAGTGCAAATTGCCGCTTCTGAATCTGGGCTGTACTGGGCTTTTGAAGTGCTCTCCATTGCTGTGAGGGCAGCCCTTTTATTTGATGCTGAAACAAGAGCTCTGTAGGCACAGGTGAGGACTATCTGTGTTTTCCTGCTCAAACTAGGAGCGTCTAGTCAAATGAGATTCTTAGACATCTATGTAAGCAGCCTTCTACTTGTGTATTTATTGCAGTTTTCTTCAAAACAAGGGCAGATTTTTTTCTGACAGCAAGAAAGGAGCTGTTTTTTCTCTTGTTCCCTTGAAAGTCTTCTAAATAATTTGGGAGAAAATATTTGGAAAAAAATTGACTGTACATCAAAGACAAAATCAGACCTCACGGGACATTAGCAAAAGAGGAAGTATAGAATAAAGACAAGATTTCAGATTCTGATGCTGAGGGCCCCTGATGGTGCTTAAAAATAAGTTCATAATAGGCTAAAGCGCATCAAGAGGGGCTGCAGAGTCACAGAATTTTGATAGAATTAGGGGAAATGCCATCTGCAGATTCATAATGTTAATATTACCATTATATCTCATTTCTTGAGTAGGTCAGCAGGATTAAGTGGAGGCTGTCTAAACAAGGATGAATTTCACCCTTGAGCCCTCAGGGATCAGTAGAAATCTGAAAGTGCAGAGACTGAAAATTGAGGACTACTTGTTTTGTGTAGAAGACATTAAGACTAATAGACGTGAACATTTTGAAGACATCAATTTATGTCTAAAAGCAAGTGTATCATGGAGGGAAGGGATAGAGCAAACATCTCGAATCTTCTGCTTCTCATAATTTGAATATTGCTGGAACTGATGTTCTTCTATTTTATCTATATTTCTACTGTATAACTCTACAGAACTGGGAAGGCAAACTTATGATGGAAAGCAAATGATAAATTTGGAGAGAGTATGCAAAGACTTGTAGTTGTTTCTGGGAGTGTTTTTGGTTTGCCTTGCAAGAATCCTGTTTGTATTTCATTTAAATATTTATAAGCAAACAGTGAATTTTAAATGCAATTCAATGAGAAGGGTTTGAGTTAGCTGCTAGCTCTGCCAGTAAATAGTAAATTCCCTTCAAGATTAGCAAATGAAGTATGATATAAGCTATTAAAAATACTACCAATAGAAATCTGGTTCATTAGCTGTGTTGCTAAGGTTACAAATGAGTTTCTTCAAATTGGCAAGCAAGTTTTATAAACATGTTTATGTAGAACTGAACTTCTGGTTTTGTGTATTTGCTATCCCTAGATATAATAAAAGTAATGCATTTGACTTTGATTGTAGTTAAATAGTATGAATATGAATTTATATGCATAGACTATAAGAAAGACTGTAAGAAAATCTTTTAATTTAGGGGTTTGATAGAGAAATTAATAAATGCAGCCAGTAAGGAGCTCTGTCCAATAAAATCTCTGAGTTTTGGTAAGGGCAATATTCTATTTTCCTCTGAAATTTTGGTTCAGCTTTACCTTGTTTGGTCTACTATTACTCCCTCCCTTAAGTGATCCCAGTCCTCATCCTTGTTCCCCAGACTCTGCAGCCCTCAGTACTTGGTTTGGAATAATTAATTAGCAAAGTATAACTTTGAGACTTCCACACTTTCTTTGTCTGGCTGGATCTCAAAATTGGATGGATGATCCTTATTTATAGGAGCAGAACCAGTTTTAGCCAAGAAAATGGTCCTTTTGAGAAAATTAGATGATTGAAAAATGCTAGGAGCTCTACTTAATGGCATGCCTCTCTCAGTGAAAATTGATAATAAGAATTTGATATTAGTTTATGAATGATTTAAGTCATACTTAGGATCAGATCACGCTTTCTGCCTTTAGATGTCAAAGAAACCAAGCAGCCAACATAACCTTGTCATATCTCTATTGAGTTACCTACAGAAGGTGTGCAGAGCACCAAAGTTATTGGACAGATTTTATTTTACTCTCCTACATTGCAGTTTTACCACAGATTGTTTTTTTTCCTAATGAGAAAGTTGATATCTAGGTTATACTAAACTGAACTAATCTCTGATTTAACTTCATGGCTTGTTATTTCAACTTGTTCCATGAGCCATTAGTTGTCCTGCCTGCCCGCAATAGCTCGGCCAGGTCGTGGGAGAATCAGATCAATAGGGAATACTTGGATGCAGGCTCATTTACAGATGCAGCTGTCTCTCACACATGCAGTTTGGAACGTTCTTGCAGGCCTTTCTATCACTTCATCTGTAAGAGGGCTATCATTCTTTCAAGTTCTTTCAACGATAAAGTGCAATTCAAATGCTCTATCTCTCTGTCAGTGAGTGCCACAGGCTTTGCACTGTGGGTTTTTGTTTTTGTTTTTTTCTTTTTTGATCCTGGGAAATCAAGGAGCTGGACTGTTGACTTAAGCCAGCTTAGCAATGGGCTTGTTTTGTGATGCTGAACCATGTGGTTATTGTGTAAGAGAATTAAGGTGAAAAGGAGCCCTCTATTAATAAAGCAGAACTCTATAATTCAATTGCTGCAGCTTACTTTGTTGTGAGGGCTTGGTTTTTAGTGCATTATACAAAAAGCTTAGGTCATGTATCTATTGGATAATTGGTTAAATCTGACTCCCTGACACTTAAAATCAACTCAGTTCGCCAATCAGAGGTAGATGCCATCGGAAGAAAACCCCAATGTAATCTTAGAGGAGGGAAAATTTAGATGAGATGTTGACTCTAGGGCCTTACAGAGCAGAGCTACATCACAAAGACCTTCTTTCTGTCGTGTGTAGAAGAAAAGTAATGGTTTATGAGGGTGCCAGCGGATGAACTCCTAGCACTTGGTCTGGAGCAGAACAGGTCATTAAGTAACACTCCTAATTTCCGTGATCAAGTTTTTCCTGTGCTGCTACCGGTGCATCCAGGGCTGTAGGTTCTAAAAATGCATAATCGGAAGAATGGATTCCCCAGGGGAATTCCCAGTGCCACTTCACTCTTCTGTGTTGAGGGCAGGCTCAGGGAAGCCTGTAACATCTCTTACCCTTGTGTCACAAACCGAAACATTGGGTTTTTTGTTGCAACTGGTAGAAATAAAAATTCACTGCAACTGTAGCACAGGGTTGGTTCTCTTTGTCCCTCAGACCCTGGACGTTTAAAAGACTTAGGAGTTTCTGCTTCTAGAGGCTGTAGGAAATTCTGCTCCTCCAGTCTTAGGTCTGTATGTTGACATCTACGTTAGCTCAAATCTGAGACAGACCCTGTACCTTTTGTTAGGCCAAAGTGCATTCATTTCTAAGGCTAAGTTTTCATTCCTAAAAATGGAGTTCAAATTAGAGCCCTCAAAAATCCTCTTAACTCTTTTCTTCTCATGACTGCTCCCAGCTTCCTTGTTGGTGCTCTCAGTTCCCCCGGAAAGCAAATTCCCAGCAGTGGTGTAGTGGGGACAGTGTTCCTTCCCCAACAATGGGAAAATAAGGTAATTGCTTTTTATCAGTGTGTTGTTTTTAGGCAAACACTTGCCAGACTGTAGCAAATAAGTTGGTATTGACCAAAAGTAATTACTTCCAGAGAGATGATCAGTGTGGCAGGCTGCTCATACATCTGAAATTACCCCTGCATTCCCTGGAGTGCATAAAGCAATTGCTGAGACCCAAGACGTGAATTATTACTGTGATCTCAGTTCTCCCTTCCTGATGGTCTCAGATGTCCTGGGATGGGTGAATTGATGCTTGGTGCTCTGAAGTCCTTGCCCTGCAGCCGTGGCTTGGCCACACCAGATCCCAGAGATGTACCAGCTGGGAAATGAAATGAAATGAAATGATACGAAATGATATGAAATGAAATTATATGAAATGATATGAAGCTTTGCTGTTGCCCAGCAGCACATGGGCCAAAGGAAATCAGAACTCTGGAGGTAAACCCACATCCTAAAGCTACTGATACTCTTTGAGAGAAGATCTGCAACATTAGATTTGCAATAACTTCCAAAGTATTTATTGCAATTAATTTTTCAAATTCTGCATTTTTTCTGAGTTAGTTATTTTTCATTTCTAGCTCATGAAATTCCTGATCTTGATGATTTCTGTAATAAAATTTTAGTTTACCTAATTTCATGTGAGAAAAATGTTCTATTATTGCACTATGAGGCAAAACAAACAAACAAACAAACAAACAAACAAAAAACAGTTGAAAGGCACCTGTCTCTAGATTCTTTGTTGTTCAGAGTATTTCTATTGCATCTCCTTTTACTGATCATCTTCCTGGATATGATTCCATCATTTAAGTTCTTCTTGCTACCAGTTTTCCTTGGCTTTTGAGAATTTCTCTCACTTGGAGTTCGAGTTCTTTTACTTAGTGTAGAAGTACTGTGACTTTGTCTGTGTTCTGCAAACTGACCCCATTGGTGAGCTCTAGAAAAAACATTTATTTTTTAAATATGCCAAGAAACTGAATAAAGGGAGGATAAGGTATGTCTGCAACTTATCTAATCATAAGGTGATGAAGCAAAGTGAGCAACAAGGCAAAAGGATATTACTGGATGGAAATGACCAGAAAGAAAGTGGTGAAACACAGAAGTGACCTCAGATAACTTTCTTAAACTCCCTTCTGATTTGAACTAGGAACAGCCTGCATTAACCAGCCAAAGACAAATTCAACCTTTCATTAAATATTCTGACTCTGTTTTAAATAACTCTGTAAAGACTGATGGACTCATTCAGATGTACTATTTGTCTTTGGGGTTTCTATCAATGAATCAATGTCCTTTATTTGACTGGCTGACACATATTTAATTTGGTGTAATATATGATACATGGAAAATGCCTTTCAGTTTGAAACATTAATGAATGATAGTTGCCATCGTTCAAGTTCTCCCTGTTACAATTTAGGTTTTTTTCTATACTCATCAAGTTTACTAATAATGGTTAAAGATTTTCTTAGTTACATTGTCTTTGACAGCAGTGATGATTAAAGACGTGGGCTACTTGTAGTATGGAAGAGTTCACTTCTGTCCATCATTGATCTTCCTTTGCAGATTATCTGCCAGTTAGATCTAAACAGAAGTGTGGAAGAGCAAGGTTATTCAGCACATTTGAATGAGTAATTGATGAGTAGACATCAGTTAACCCAATAATATATATACTTTAAAATATGTAATTGAGGGAAGGATATTTCATGCTTATGGGAATATTGGTATTGCTTTGGAAATTAGATACTTGCAATTAAGATGAATAATGTATTACATTGTAATAGATAATACAATAGTAGTGCATGGCTTTCAAATATTTAAAACTGATGCTTCGTTTGCAGTTTAGGACTTTTTTTGTGAATTCTCTATCTGGTTACATGGAGATTTTTTGTATATTTTTGTATGTTTTTGAGGGGGGTGAGAAGAAATACTTCTGTTTTTTAAACATAAAGACTTGAAAAATAAATGAGTACATTAGAAAAAAAAGCCCGAATTTGAGCAGGGCATACATAACTGATCTGGAATTTTATTTCTGCCTTGTGTGCCCTTGGTGAGTGTTTCTGAGCCGAGATCTTTGGCACTTGACTGGACTGAGCTGCCTTGTTTTCAGCTCCCAGCTGTGTGGCTCACTTGCTGGCTGACCCAGTGGTGGCCTGGCAGGCCATTGCTGTCCGTGTGCCTTAGTTTCCACTTTGTAAGAATTCACCTAGTGATACTGACTGGCTCCTGAAAACGTACTGAAGTTCAAACACGTTCCTATGGACAGCCAGAAGCAATGGCTGCTCTTTGCACCTCTAGTTCAAAGGAGACCATGCAATTCATCTCCACACCAGAAGTTTTCTGCTCGGTCCCAGGCTGTGGCAGGTCTAACTCCAGGAAATTACTTTATCTTGCTTCTGTTTCTTCTGTTCCCATCTTCCAAATAGGGATCATCACCTTCTTTTTGAACCTATAAGAAAAAAAATAATGTACAAGAGATACAATTTACTTGTGCTCTGTTTTCAGCGTTGTGCCCTAGAGTTGTCAATATTTGGGCAGGCTTCAATGAGGGTTTCAGTTATACTGGAGTAATGTACAAATATTAAATCTTAGTGTGTAAATGAGTTTCTACACCCCACTTCTCTATTTCTTTTGCCACTTGGTAATGGTAAATTTCAAAATTCACCATCAGCTATACTTCTAAGCCATCATTAATACTTCTAGTTCAATAGTTTCAGAGTGAGAAAAGTGTAGCTGTCTGGTTAATGATTTATATACAGTTTCATATCTTAAAACCCTATCTTATTTTTGTAAATATGCTTCCTAGCAAAATTGAAAAATAAATCAGAATAATTTAAGGGTTGTTTATCTGAAGTAATAATGTGCTTAATGAATTTAGATATCATTCATCATTTTCTTAGAGATATTTGATACCTCCTTTTGATATATGTATAAACTGTGATATATGTATGGAAGAATACTTTAAAATGTATTATATTCTTAGAGGTAGTGTTTTCATATTAAATAGACATCGTGCATGTATTAAACATTCTGTAGGGTACATGTAGTGAAATAATGTATGTTTTCCCATACATTTTTTACTGAATTAAATAAAAAATGCAATTAGGACAATAGGCAAGCCTGGCCATCCTCTATTGCTCAGCATCTCACAATCCATGTGTTGGATTAGGAACATTAAAGAGAAAAGGCAAGAATACTCTCTTCTCTCTCTCTCTCTTTTTTTTTTTAGCCTTTTATTTATTAATTTGAGCTTATTGGAAATGTTTGCCTCCACAGACTCCTCCAGCAACAAATTCTAGTTTGTGACCCAAGATGTAAAGCCCCTAAGGGTAAGAAAGGATATGTTACAAATTTATGGGTGTGTGACCTTAGCTGTCTGATCCTGATGGGGATGGGCCAGATGACACCTAGCAGAAGGACCTCAGTCACAAACAAAGTTTTCAGACACAAACAAAATAGAAATGTTAAAGGTGATGTCAGCCTGCAGGGTCAAAGTCGTCTTGGTTTTGGGAATAAGTGGATTCAGAAAGCGAAGAATAAAAACCCCAGCACGAGTGAATGATGTGGACACAGAATGGATTTCAGCAGTTTTCTGCCAAATCCTGAACAATGTTCAGCTGTGAAAATGTAAATGAGTTTCTCTGTAATTTGGAATAAGTTTCACTATATGCTTCATGAAGACTACATCACATGCTCATGTTCATTTGTGCTCAGCTGCCACTTCTGAACGTTTGTGACTAACTCAAGATGAAGAAAGGTAAAGAGGCTTATGGGTAAAGAAAGGGCTTGGCTTTTGGGATTCTGGTATCTGTGGGAAGATTTTGAGATTGCATTTTTTTTTTTTAATTAATGAAGCTGGAGGTTGTTATCCTCATCTAAGGCAATTAAGAAAACTCTTTTACAAAATAGTGTCCCACCTTGATCATTGGTTACCTGGCCAACCTTAAAACAACTTTTTCATTGATTTATAGGATGCAAGTGTATTTCCCAGAATTAGCCTTAGCTGTCATTCAGCTTTGTATGGTTTTTAAAAGACAGTTTTTAGGATGGAGGGATTCACAGTGTACAGTTCTGTAGTAATGTTCCAAAGGTAAATATCCTCATTGAAGAGCTCAACCTCCTGCTGTGAGTAAACTGTAGGGCATTTCTGCTTCAGTCCTTGATTTGTCTTTCCTAACTTTTCATGGTGGTCTTTTTGTGTAGTTTAGCTCTTTGTGGTTATAATTTGATTTTAATTTTTTCAAGTGCTGATGCTTTTGAGGCCTGTCATTCTTGTAAAATGGTATGATGCATGTGAGTTAATTAGGCTAGCAAAACCCTAGAAGAAGAAAAAAAGGAGAACAACGGGAGTATACCTGGAGATTCCTTCAATTGCTATTAGCAGGCTTTGAGGAAAACAGATGTTCATTTGAAGAGTTTAGAAGAAACCCAAAAATGTTTTAAATTCAGCTTTAAATTGGAAGTAATACTTGACCAAATTAATGTGAAGTGATAAAGAAGTAATTAATCTTTTGAAATAAGGGCAATAATTTGATAATATTAAAATGCACCTCCCTACACTAGTGAGGCATCTGGATAATTTGTTCTAATTGCCATTTCTTCTCCTACCCAATGCCAGGAATTAGGAAATCTGATTGTCTTTTTTCTTTCCCCCAAATCTGCATGCTTATAATATCATGCTCTCTCCATCCAAATTTGGAAATGAGAACAATGAAGCCAACAGTGGGTGATAACTTTCTCACTTTTTGCAGATAAACACATTGCAGAATTGGGATCCAGCTGCTCCCAGCTGTGTTTCAGCTATAGCTGTTTGTCTGCCAGTCTTTAACTCGTTGGACTGTACAGTGTTTTGACACGATTAAAGTAGGACTGGCTGCAAGGAAAAGAAAGACTTGCATATGTCTACCCTCTGTCTAAATAATGGACAAAATATTTATTCTCTTGGGCTACTCCTAAGTGCTGTGCTGTAGTAAAGATGAGGTAGAGAGGTGTGATTATATCCTGTAGTAGATAAATGGAGTTAAGCGCTTTCCTCTGTTCCCCTGGTTATTCTGGGAGAAATTCTTCTGAAAATATAGCACATGGATGGTATCCAGTGTCTAGAGCCCTTCCAAATGTACAAGCTTATTGCTTATTTTATCTTTTTGTGGAATAAATGCGGTTGTAAAGGGACTGATCATTCACTGAAGTGCTGTGATGGGTTAATGTATTGTAGGGACACAACAACGAGGTTCTCTGTCAATAAGGGGCATTGTTTAGGAGTTCATCCACAGCAGCAATGAAACAAAAAGACATTATTTTTCAGGCTGTAAACCTCCTTAGTGGTATTTCTCTATTTCAGTTGCAGGCTCTGCACTGAACAGTGTGAAAAAGAACCACTTGGGCTTTTGCTGTATCCCAAGTCTCATGACAAACTGTAAACTGCTCTGCACAGATACAGGGGAGAATGCAGTACACAAAATGCAGCTGTTGTGTTGTGAGTCTTATCAAGGCATTTCAAATCTGGGTTTGTAGCACTGACACAGCACAGCTGGGGTTCAGTTCAGCTGCTTATAAATGGTCTGGGGTGCAGCTGGTGGCCAAGTTGCCAGCACTGGTTTTTATAGGGCCTGCAAAATACTCAGCCAAGTTTGTTTTTTTGGGGGTGTGTGGGGGGATAAAAGTATTACAGAATGCCATGTATATGGATAAATATATATATATATATATATAAAATACATACAGATCTGTATGCTGATATTTTAGGTGATCATGATCTCCTTTTTGCTTATGCCTTCTTTTGGAAGAGTGTTTGATGTCAACAGCCTCACAATGACCATGTTCTAGTGTTCTAAGCTTATTTCCCTTGTGTTGTGATGTGTTTCTGATCCAGAATGTTTTACTTTGTCTGGAAGGATGTGAGGATACATGCTGCTCAAAAACCACAGAAACTCATGGGCAGACATACGCATGTTTCTCAAAACTGTCACAGCTGGCTTTATTCCCTTGATTCCAACAAAATTGGAGGAGAGCACACAGAGTTGCCCAGCCCTGTTCACTAGACCAGTGGCAGTCACAGAATCAGCTCTCAGCTATTTCATCTCAGCCCAAAGCAGTAACTGCTAGATTGTCTTGCCTTCTCAAAGAAACCTTTGCAAATTATATTAGAGCTCTTGGCAGACTTCAAGGATTTGACAAAAAGGATTTGTTGACTCTTTCCTAGAAGTGGTTTCCATGGCTTTCAGTGGGTATGTTTCTTTTCCTGATGGATCATGAAAGCTGCTACTGAGATAGTACTCTGCAGGCACCAATGTGTGTTCTTTTAAGTCCTGTTTTTGATGCTGACAACTGAATAATCATCTCTGTTATAACCATCCTCTGAAAAACTATCTGGTTCCCACGGCACTCTTGTCAATGCAATTCTACATTTTCTTGCTGCAGTGGAAACAAAACATGCATGCAGGGGTTACAGATATGGAAACCTAAAAATGTTAAATACCTCAGTCATTTCAGGTCATTTAAGATTGAAGTTTGTGTGCTAGAGGAGCACTGAAGTAGTTTAATGCCATCCTTTCCTGCAGGCTCTGCACAGGCAGAGGGACTTCTGTGATATTTGACTGTGACAGGGCACTGTCTTACCATGCAATGGATGTGTGGGTGTCCTCACTATGGAAACTCACTCAGTTGTTTATGTTCTCTTTTGGCTTTATTGAAGGGCTTAAGCTGTCATGGAGTCTGTTGAAAGACTGAACTGAGTAAATGGGCAGAATAATGAATATAGTTCAGTTTTTGCAATATAAAAGTTTTCCAGGGATTCAGTTGAATGCCCTTTACTCCAAAAAATTACGATGAGTCGGTCCTCATTTTTTACATCAATTATTTGTTTGATGCACACTGAGCTTTTGAGAGACTGCCTTTGATGTTCAGCAGTAGCTGTGTCTGGTATGACCCTTGATGCTTCTTCATGGGTGGAAAAAAATTTGGTTGTTAAAAGACGGACAAAATCCCATTTAAGGTCATTATGTTTCTATTGAATTTTATGTTGTACTTCTGTATGTGATCATTAGTCTAATAAAAAACAACCTCACAAGAAAGCTGAACATATTTGCATTTCTTTCTTCCTTCTGTGAACTCTGGACTCTTCCACCTTAGTTTAGTCTCTTCTTTACAAGAAGCAGCAGCTCAATGGGGCTTCATCAACTGACATTCATAAACTGTCTTGAAAGGTTTGGGGCCATCACAGATTTTAAGAATTGAATTTTGTATCACTGAAGTGGATTTGTGTTTTGTATTGGCCTCAGTATTCCTGGCTGAAGACAGCCATGTTCGCAGCATCGCATAAAGCCCTGCAAGAGGAAATGGAAACTAGTTTCCATCCATCTGCCTTGCTATTAGATTAATATTTTTAAATGAAGCCATAAATTAAACATTTATCACTATTAAAGTTTTCTGGGTAATAAATCTATGTTGAAGCATGTTGAGCAATGCTGAGACAGGTGCTGTGTGTTGTACAAAGACAGCATTACAAATAGTTGCAATTTCAGCCATGTAATGAGGTAGCCACAAGCAGCAAAAGCTCTCCCTTTTCTCCCCCCACATACTCATTCCATTTAAATATATCCTTGTAAAAATTATTTTCCTATAATAAAGAGCAAACTTCCAGCTTTCAAAGCTCAGGATGAGTGTAATTGAAAAGGATAGCTAGTTTTAGTAAATGCACCTGTAATAGCCTTCCTCCTTTCAGACAATAGTGGGGGAAATAAAATTAGCTGTGAATAACACATCCAGAGGATCTGAATGGAAAACAAAAAGATAATAAGCAGTTTCATGGCATTTAATTTATATCATGGATTTGTAAGCAGAAAAGCAGAAACCAGTGGACAACAGGGTATGAATCCCCTGTATAGAGATTGACAGCCCTATCTTGCAGCATGAGTTGTATTTTGGAAAGCTGAAAATAGAGAACAAACATGATAGCTTCAGATCTGGACATCTTTAGGAGCTCAGACAGTACCTGATTGAGTCTGTCAGGAACAAGACACTGGAAGAACAGCTGTCGAGTTTACTTAAAACCTGTCTGCAGTTTCCTTGAGCTGGGGTTCAGTTGAGTTTATTGCTATTTGCAAGCTTGTGTTGTAGTGCCCATCGCTGCAAAGGTTGGTTTACGGCAGAGTTTAGTACAAGATACTTCTTTTCAGTGTCCAACTTGTTATCCTCAGTTTTTAAATTACATATTTCTTTAAAGTGCACCTTTTATCTTTACAGACGATTTTCTTCCTGTTATGTTCAGTTGGGGTTATAGTGATGCAGTAAAATTGTTTTGATGCCACAGCTACATCCGTCACAAGCAGTGATGTGGAAACTGACTGGCTCCGTTGCTCAGGTTGTACTTTAATGAGGAATTAGTCTGTAGACAACCCTTACACATGGAATTTGGATATTTGTTTTGATGGAGCTTCACCAGGGAGAACTCAGATACTGTCAGGTAGCTGTATTCAACTGGGACTGAAAGGAGACCTGCTGTACTGGCATGTCTGGTAGATTATATGAGCTTTCCTAGCAGGCATTTCCTACAAATGTTACGACTTCAAACATAGATACATTGGCTAAATTCTGGTCAGAAACCATTTAGACTTAGCACTAACACTTTTACAGCGTTAATTCAAAAATTTGTTTTTATCAGGCTTCTCTCTTTGGCAGTTGTTCAGTTGTGTAAAGATCTCCTGGAGTACAAAAGCTCCAGAGAATATGAATTGCTCTGTCAGAGGGAAGGACTAGTTAATTTGATCTTTCTGGCTGCTCCTGTCCCACAGAGAGGCTGTCACAGTGTCCTGTGGTGCTGCAGCAGCCGGTGGTACCTGGGCTGGCCTTGGTGTGCACCAGAGAGGGGCAGGGGATGTGGCCTCAATACTGTGTGCCAGCCCAAACGGGCTGACGTGTCGGAGAGAGAGAGGTTCCCA
This sequence comes from Cinclus cinclus, assembly GCF_963662255.1. NCBI lineage: Eukaryota > Metazoa > Chordata > Aves > Passeriformes > Cinclidae > Cinclus > Cinclus cinclus. The sequence continues at coordinate 31,607,902 of NC_085052.1, read as the reverse complement.
TCCAAGGTAAAGCTCTTTTCTCCTGTGTCCTTCAAATTTTGGCATTTTTTGGGTCAATTTCTAAGTTGACACTTGAAAAAGACTCAGCTCGGGGTAGTGGCTGTGCTGCTGAGCCAGCTCAGGGGATGGATATGCAGTGGATATCCAGGGGGAGGCAACAAACCCGTAAGGAAATAAGCCATGTTATAAATGAGTTAATGCTCAGGGGCGGAGGTGTAAATGAATGTGATGACGTTATCAATTGTTCTAAGGTTATGAATTGTTAATTAACTGTTATGAAGTTATGAATAATTCTGGGTAAGACCAGATTGACGGGTTGGTGGCACTGCAGCGCGGGTGTGTGTGGACGCTGAGGGCAGTCACGGGTTTGCTTGGCCGGGTCTAGGGAACCTTCTAGAGCGGTACTGCGTGGGGTGGGGACAGCAGTTTGAGCCGCGATTGGACAATGCGCCAGCCCGTGAGAACAAAGGGCTTCAAAATGATTGGTCCAGAGTGCACCACCCCCCGTATGAACCAACCAGCAACCGAGAAATGAACCAATCACAGCGAGGAGTGCACAGCGCACCAATCCGCGAGGGGCCAAGGCTACAGAGGCTGCCCGGGTGCTCAGCACCGGGTCCCTCCATGGAGCTTGGCGTCCTGCGGCGCGCCCAGTGCAGAGCAAGGCCTGAGCTTACCGCGGGTTCTCACCTCCGGTGCTTTTAAATAAAGCAAAGTGGACTTCTCATTCGTTTACTACAGGTAAGACGCCCCCCCCCCCCCCCCCCCAAGAAACACTAATTTCCTAGGTTGTCTAGAATTGTTTTTATCTTCCCTTGTGAGATACGCCTAGTATACAAGTTTTTGATAAAGTCACAGAATGTTTGTGGTCTAAACAGATGACATTTTTATCTTGGGAAGCAGGAGTGGTGGCAGGAAGCAATTTTAAACATAGTCTGAACAATGAGCCTAAACAAACATCCCACCACTCCCACAAAAAAAAAAAAAAAAAAAAGGTGAATGCATCTTAAACTGAGACAAAATATATAGGAAGGAGAAGCCACCTGTCAAATACTGTTCAAGGAGACAGAGAAAGGGCTCATTGTAAGTGTGAACTGTCAAAAGGAATTTGGCTAAACTGCCTGCTTAGTCCATGTAGTTCTAATGTGAACAGGATATATGAGGAGTTGAAAATCTTAAGGTTTCAAGGACATCCTTGCTTCTTTTCCTCAACTGGCTCAGTTAGTTTAGATACCTTGACTCAGGTGTGGAGAGTACCTGCACTGTGGATATACCTGAATTTGATACCCTCCAGCACATACACAGCTAGTTCTGGGATATAGTTCTGTGTGTAATAAATATCTCCATGGACATTTTAACATTTTCCATTCTCAGTTTGGGAACAAGGAGTGGGATAAGATCTCTACCAGAAGATTGAAATTAGTGAGGAGAAAAAAAGGACAAAAAGCGAGATGCATTGAAAAGGCAATAAATGCTTCCAGAGCAATGCCCTGGCATGCAGGGAGGTCCTCAGGTAGAGGTAAGTACAGGGCTTAGTACCTGCTGTCTTCTATTGAATGTGAGTCTCTCTGAAGAATGTTTTCCTACTGCTCCTTCTGAAGGGCTCATGCCATGTTTATAATAGCTATAGAGGGGTGAAAAGGTTACACGTACTCTGTTATGCAACTGATTTTTGCATTCACTGAACTGGACTTGAGTGCGTGAAGAAGTGTGTGTGTGCTACATTTATACTTGAAGCTTACCTAGCACATAACCTTTATGGAAAACAAAACATCCCTAAAGTGGAATTTGTTTCCTCACATTAATTGGAGAGAAAGTTGTGTATAACACAATGGCAGATGCTCACTGCCATCACAAATCACTCCAGAAATAAAAAAATGTAGGCATAATTATCTAAGGAAATAATGAAGCTAGAAGTTTGAGGGAGCAATTTGTCAGGTAAATGAATCTCCACATGAACTGTATGAACATGGGCTGATGCCTTGTTTGTCAGAAAGCTGTTACCTATTGAGGAGGGTAACTGCTTCATTGCTGTTTTTCTTTGCTTCTTTTCCTGCCTTTCCCTTATACTCTTCCTTACCCAAAACACCCATCTTAAAGTAGTTAGCCAAACTGAATATCCAAGGTGGCAGGTGTGAAAAGTCTGGATGGCATTGAAATAAGCAGTGATGGAGAAGGAGATTCAGACTCTTCTAGCATTAAAAATTAAATTCTGCTTTTAACTGTTGAAGAGAATAACACAACTAAATAATACTACTTCTATTTTCTTATTTTTGCTGAAATATTACTCATAAGTAAATTTTTAAAATTGCCAAACCTCACCTAAAACCCATCCATTTACAGCTTTATTTCAAGTTCAATACACAGTTGATCATCTGACAGGGGAACTCTTGATCTGTAGCCTGAAAGTCAGATACAAAATCACTTCAAATTGAATCAAATAATCTTTTAAAAATTTCCCTAAAAAGGAAAAAAGAGAAAAAAAAGGCAGTCCACATAAATAATTGTGTTTTGCAAAAAAAAAAGTAAAAAAAAATTGTCATCTAACATAATTCTACACTTTTATTTGTCCTTTGAAACAGTCTCCCCTCCCCACCCACACAAACACAGACACACTTTTTAAGATTCTAAACAATCACAAGGAAGCAAGACTATGTAATGAAAGCACATGGGATTTGTCAGTCTGGAAATTTGAACTATTTTAGCCAGATTTGAGGTAGAAGCAGAAACATCAGAGCTGCTACTTTCTGACATGTCTTGTGGTTGGGAGCAGGGGCACAGCAGTGTTTCTAGACCTGGCCCTTCACTTGCAAAGTTAAAGCCAGAACAAATGTGTCAGTATTTGCCTTTTAGAATAAATGAACAAATCAATCCAGGGCTGAGGCCACAATAACCTAATGCACTTCCTCTAAGTATAGATGAATACAATTAATCAAAATCTTTATCTCGCATTAATCCAATTACATTGGCTTAAAAATGTAAATTGTTCATTTGTGTCAGTCTCCTGGTTTCCAGGAACTCAGACTCTGGGAATAGCAACATGTCAGTTAAGCTGCTCAGGAACAGACATGTTTAAGTGACTTCCTGACATTTGCCTCTTATGTAAGTTATTATGTAAATAGAAAAAGGTTATTTTAATGTACTCATGAAGTACACTGTGCATGTCCCTGTGTGTGAGCCACATTCCTCAGTCCAGCTTCCTTGAATGCTTGTTTTGGCACTTGTTCTAGAAGGGTGCTGCTGCTCCTAAGATCTTGTTGGGCTTTTCACACGAGTATGCTGTAGCTTCTTAGTGTGTGATTATATGCTGTGGTATCCCAGTCAATTCCTTTCAAACAAAGCAAAGGTTGCCCGTGTTGGGTTCCTAATTGTGGATGCTGCTGCTGCTCTGCTTGTAAACAGTTGCATTTTCCCCTGATTTGCCTAATAATAGAACAAATGTGTGCGTGTGGACATACTTTTGGAAGGAGAAAATGTGCATCTCAAATAAAAATGAATATTTAGATCTGTAGGCCCAGATATTTTTTAATTAAAAAGGGTAAATACACCATTTCTCACTTTCACCAAACCTGAGAAGTCAGTGGAGTGAGTCTTAGGAGCAGATGTAGCAGATGTGAACACAAGTGCAACAGAAATGGTGTTTGTAGAGAGGAGTGCAGCATCAATTCTTTTAGAGATTGCAAAGAATAGTAGATTTTTACAGAATAGAAAAATGTAGTTTTGAGTAATAAAGACTATAGTGGAAGGTATTTTGAATTGTAATGGTATCCATATCTGGAAGCAAAGTTTCCAGTTTTACACAGCTTGTTTTTTAAAATCAAGTGGCAGTATTAAACAACAACTAGAGCAAAATGATGCACGTAGTTGTATTTATAGGGTGTTATTACCTGTTTAATATAATGCTGATGGTAAGTTATTATAAGTTACTGATGTCATGAGACATAATGCTAGGTGTAACTTCATTTCATGGTGTGCAGACAGTCATCATTGAGGAAAAAAAAAACGAGTCAGGGGAGAATCATAATTGGGAAAAAAGAACAAAAGTTTTTGGAATTATTTTGGTAATTAACTCTAGTAGAATGAGGATGGGAAGGAGGACAGAATCCACTTCAAAAAAAAAAAAGGATGAAGCTGTTGCAAAAGAAGAAAAGTTGGGATGAACTCACCTGGGATCCAAATATTTTGAAACTTAAAAGGATTTCTTTTCTTTTGAGGTTCACTCAAAACAGTCTCTGGTGCATTTTAAAACCACGTTGCTAATTGTTTCTCCCACAATGCCTGACAGTCAGTCAGACTTTAAAATACTCTTTCCAATTACTGCCACAAACTCCTTTGTATTCTATTGGTACAGTGAAGCAGTTCTTCACCTGCTGTGATGTAGCAAATAAGGTTTCCTACATTTTCTCCTGTCCTGTGTCCTCAGTCAGTCACTGAAGTGATGTTTCAGAGAACCTGCCTTCAGGCCAGTGGAGGCACAGGCCTACAGGGGCTTTGGGATGTTACCAGTCAAGCCAATATTTGGGATCAGTTGGGAATATGGGGGAAAAGGAGTGACACATCTTTACGTACTCTCCTTCTGCTCTCCCCTCCTGTGGAGGTATGAGTATTTCAGGCACAGTGTAGGTCTGACTGCAGTCCATCACAGCTGCTGTCATTGCACTGGCCCTCTTTGAAGTGAAGCTTTCCTGGTAAAATGTTTTAGGAAATGTCTGGTGTGACATTCCTGGGGGAGCTCCCCACGATGTGCTGGGTTAATGCTGCAGGGAGCCATGAGGGAGCAAGGGCCCATCAGGGCAAGCACAGTCAAAATGCATAAACCAATCCCTGTTTCACATCTTTCCTAATTTGGTGTTTTGACAATGTGATGAAGACCTAAAAATTGGAGAAAGTAATTAATGATGGTATAGTAAAATGTGTATTCCCAGGAGGGGATCATGAAGCTACTGGTCAACAGTAAATCTAATCATTGCTCTGTTCAAATATTAAGAAGTCTATTATGTTCTTCATCTTCTGATGTGTTCAGAGAATCTTAGGAGAATATTGATCAGATTTTGATTCAGCTTTCTCTTTACTCTTCAGTTGGTTAAGGAGGGCAAGAGCAGCTGTCAGTTCAAACTTCCTATCTGATTTTAACATCAGTTTGTTGCAAAGGCATCTGACACTTAGGTCTGGGTGTTTGGTTTTTTTTGTTTTATTTTTTTTTTTTTAATTTACTCTATATTTCAATAAATGATTCAAATACAGGATTAAATGGGTTACTGGACACTTTGGAGTGGAGGCTTTGGATGTTAGAGGCACTAGTGAGTTGATGCAAAAAAGCAATTGGAGTCTCTTTTGTGCTTACCAAGAAAGGTGTGAGGGAAAAATGACCATTCTGAGCCTAAAAATGCATGTGAGCACAAAAAAATTATGAAATGCCCAGGATAATGTAGTATGCTCTAAATAGTTATAAAAATATTAGAAGCTGGTTCCTTGAATGTGTAGGCCCTCCTCCCTCACATTATATTAGCAAGCACTATTTTTATCTGATAAAAATACAATCCAATCAAATAATGTGCAAGATGTCAGGCAAGGGGGTATCTGTTGTTGCCTAGTATGTGCTAACATCTGTTTATCCCATATGGAAAGTTTTACAGCAGTCTATATACAAACGATTTTGGTAACCGAACATATTTTGTTTCTCCTGACTCATTATTTATTTTAAGAACTCCTGCTTGGTATAGCAGCTCTTTCTCAAGAGCTTCTTCCCTTATTTTAATTAATATTTATCTGTATTTTGGTTTAATTTGTGAGCTATTCTAGTTCCTATAGATGTTTAACTGTGACTTGCTGCAGAATGGCAGCTTCAGGTGAGGAGCAGGCAATGGGGAAAGACTTGAACATGGGCTGGTGTGAATGGCTCATGGCATGGGGCCAGTCCAAGGTGGGAGTTGGAGGCAGACCATGCAAGGGACGTAAAAGAAATGAGCTTTGTTTGCTGTGTCACCTATCTCAGCACCTTGGCCCTGATGCCAGTGGAAATGTTGTAAAACATGTTCAGTGCCTTGCGCAGGAGAAATTTTCACTCCTATCAAGGCCTTACATTTCAAACAGTGCAGTGGCAGAAGGAAAACACAGAGCGGGTCTCATTCCAAGTCTGACCGTGTTTTGTGTTGGACATTTGTCTGTGCTAAGAGTAAACAGAAAAAAGCCTGACAAGACTGCCAGGAAATAAGAGGGGAGTCCCTGGCAGGTGCGATGTCCCTGCAGTCCTGCGATGCTGGACTCAGATGGGGTCACAGCCACGTGTGCTGTGTCCCAGGTGGGGTCACAGCCACGTTTGGTGTGTCCCAGGCCATCTCAGAGTGTTCTGTGTGTGCCGTGGCTCGCAGCCACGTTTGGTGTGTCCCTCGTGGGGTCACAGCCACGTTTGGTGTGTCCCAGGCCATCTCAGAGTGTTCTGTGTGTGCCGTGGCTCACAGCCACGTTTGGTGTGTCCCAGGTGGGGTCACAGGCACGTTTGGTGTGTCCCAGGCCACCTCAGAGTGTTCTGTGTGTGCCGTGGCTCACAGCCCTGGCAGCAGCTCCTCACAGCCTGGGACAGCTGTGCCAGGCTGCTGCAGGCACCTGAGGACACGGGCATGACCCCATGTCCCAACAGGGACCCTGTCTTTCCACCCCTGCTCTGCTGCCCTGAATTGTGGCTCATAAGCAGTGTTTCCTCCTTTGCTTCATTCTGGCATGTTTCTTTTCATGTGTGGACACATGAAGCCCATTAGCCCTCTGTAATAATTTTCCATGCACTCATGCAGCTGAAGGTTCATATTTATCATGTGTAGATGCTTTCACAAGATCTTTTTATCTGTACATTTTCATTCAGGCGCAAGCTCTGTAACAAGAAATTATATTACTCTGATGAATGGCTGATTGATTTATTTAAAGAAAAACCACAAAATACATTTTTTCTTTGAAAAGCCAACTTTTATCCCCTGTTGCCCTTCCATTATAATATAGAGTTTCAACTTACATACAGATAATTCCCTTGTAAGCTCTGGTCATTTTGCATAAGTATTAGAAAACTGAAGTTGACCTTGAAGTGGTGACTGCTGTATTTATAAATGGAAAAAGGATTGCTTTTATAGAAGATTTGAAAACATTTTTTTTGTGGTGTTAGTTTTTAAAAAACACAACAAAATTACCCTACCAGATTGCCATAAAAATGCAAATAATGTTCTTTCAAGCCTTGTTAAAGGAATGAATTAATTTGTATTATTAAGAAAATGTAACTGGAACAAAATATATAAAACATACCAGGTAAAAGGTAGGTGTTCTATAATGAAGATCCAATTGATGCTTTATTACCTGTTTAGTTTGTTGTTTAAATTTTAATTATGTTGCTTCCTAACAGACTATCCCTTTTGTGAGAACAACTTAATGTATAAACAATCATATCTCAAACCTTTAGCTGAGTTATTACATACATATTAACTTTAGCTCTGGGGAAGTTTTAGGCCTGGTCTTTGGCAAAGACTTTCTTTGCTAATTGCTGACTAGAAATGTTATTATGTCAACCCCAAAACAATAGAAGATTAAAGAAAAAAGAAATGCCAGCTCTTCAAAAGAAGAAATTTTTAATTGAGGTGAGCCTTTATCAATTCCGCATAATATAAATGGTAATAACTTTTATATGAGTGGGAAGATACTGCAGAGGATGAATAGGAGAGTTGTAGTTTTGTGTAACTTGAGCTGAGGAATGAACTTCAGGAGAACATTTGTAGGAAAGGTGGAAACTAGAGAGTGCTAGTATTTAGCATTTTTTTTTTTTAATTCTACTTTTAGCAAATAATCAGGAACCTCTAAAGGCTTTTCTACACAGTGTGGGACCAAACTTTGAAACTTCTGCCCAGTGTTTGCTTTGTTACACTCACAGTATACATGGTTTACCCTTTGGACTTTATTGAAGTTTTGCAAGTCTTGTTCATCAAGTGTTTCTGGTATGATTGTTTAAGACCCTCCTCTTTATTGGAGTGATAGAGTTTGGTAGGATTTTAGTAAAATTTAGATGAGCCTCAATAATTTTAGTAATTACTTTCTTAGTTCTAATATTTGTGCCTGAACTTGTCAGCAGAGCTTCAATTCTAGTAAGGATTGTGCCATCCAGCTGATATTGCCCCCCCTATGAAAAGCATCCTGTAGAAAAGCTGAAGGTTAAAATGCACTTGCCTTGGTATTATGAGTATGGAGGTAAGGGCTCACTTCTCTGCATCTCTGCATTCTTTTCTTTTATAATTTCACCTGTGAGCTTGCTTCCCTAGTCTCTAATTTGTCTGTCTATAACTGCTGCCCTTGAAGGCAGCACTGATCACTTCTCTAACACCAGGAGATGTTAGCACCTCTGACTGAGTATTTGTTTTGCATTGGGAAAACATCAGAACATCAACCCAGGGAAAACATGTATCCCACCTTATAGCAGAGTTTGAACATCCTGACATTTGTTAGGGCTTTTTTGTGGCAGCGAGTAATGTTTTTCACTACTTCTGCTTTAGTTCATGCCATAAGTGGAAGCCAGAAGAAGTGAAACAAATGTACAGTGCAGGTATACCTTTGGGGGAGATGCCTGGTGCAGGTCTGGCCAGGGGGATGGAGCCCTTTGTGGGGCAGCAGGGTGAAGGACACAGTTTCTGGCTGGTCCATACTGTGTAGAGGTGACTGAAGTGTGGAAGGGAGTGCACAGAAGAGAAAAGAAGTGATCACAAAATATTCTGTGTTGGAAGGGACCCACAAGGATCATTGAGTCCAACTCCTGACCCCACACAGGACCACCCCAAGGCTCACTCTGTGTACCTGAGAGCATTGTCAAACACTTCTCGAGCTCAGCCAGCCTTGGAGCTGTGACCACTGCCCTGGGAGCCTGTTCCACTGCCCAGCCACCCTGTGGGGGAAGAACTTTTTCCTGACATCCAACCTCAGCCTCCCCTGACTCAACTTCAGGCCATTCCCTTGGGTCCTGTCCCTGTCACCACAGAGCAGAGATCAGTGCCTGTCCTCCTCACCAGGAAGCTGTGAATGCACTGAGGTCTCTCCTTGGTCTCCCTGTCCAGACTGAACAAGCCAGATGACATCAGCCACTCCTCATGTAGTGTTCCCTCTAGATCCATCATTTTCTTTGCCCTCCTTTGGACACCCTCTAAAAGGTTTGTATCTCTTTTATATTTGGTCCCCCATTCTGCCCCCAGCTCTTGAGGTGAGGCTGCCCCAGTGCAGAAGACAATCCCTCCTTTGCCTGCCTGGCAAAGCTGTGCCTGATGCACCCCAGGACAGGGTTGGCCCTGTTGGCTGCCAGAGCACACTGAGATATGATTCTCATCCACAAGGTTTGGGAGGGAAGGAGGGGCACAAGAAAGATATGCACACATGTAAAAACCCCTTGAAGGGAGAGTTCAGCATCATTAGATGGTTAAGGAGGGAGAACCACAAGCTCACATAGGATCTTGTACAATTGAGAGGAAGGGGCACAGTAGGTCCTGCTGAGGGATATTTAAAGCAATCTGAGAGAGGGTTGGCTGATACCAGTGGGAAGTGAAGCATCAGTGCAGAACCAGTGATTAAAGGGAGAATGAGAACTAGAGATCACGTAACAGTCTGTACATTCTCTCTTCTCTACAGGATGTTGAAGGGGCATCTCTGTCAGGGAAAGGGCAGGCAGATGTTGCAGGGGACAGTGGTGTTGGATCTCTGATGTGTGATAGATATGGTCTGTGATGCAGCATGTGGCTTCCTGTTTCTTTGTTGTGTCTCCCCTGTTATCTTGTTTTATGCCTCCCTCCATATTTTCCAATAATTCCTCTGTCCTGCAGGGTTCACCTTGAGCATTTGGCTGCTTGTGACTCACTTGTCCCTGTCCCTAGAAGATCCCTTGCTCTTGTGCCTTTTTGTAAATTGTGCACATCCATCACAGGGCAGCACAGCAGAGACTGGCCCAGAAGGTTGGTGTTAAACAGTGTCTCTGAAAAAACCATAGGTGGGTGAGGGAGCTGCACTTCTTTCCTCTCTCTGTTTGGCCTCAGACACTTGCTATCTAATTACTGAGCACCTTGTGCAGTGAAGCACACAACTGGCCTTTTCAGCGAGCTTGTAATTCAGTCACTGAATCACACTGACCCTCCTTTTTTATCTTCTTTCTGATGTATTTATAAACTTGCTACCTGTGCCTGAGACAGCAAAAAATATTCTATAATTTGGACTTCAAAGATGGTGAGAAAATGCAATTCTCAATTATTTTCTTGTGTTCTCTACAGAAGTAAAGCTCATCTACAACTCCTGCTTTGTTCTGATGCATCACAATAGTATTACATAAGAACTGAGGGCCAAACGTGTTTAATAGTCTGATTTAAAACAGAGCTGAACTTCAAAATTTGCCATTTATGTGAAGATAAGAGAAAATGTAAAATGCAGGGAAGTGGTCCAGCAGAGGAGCACCTGTCAGCATTTAGCTTGCAGGTGTACGTGCCAGCTTTCCATGTCATGCGGTGTGAGATCTGTGAGCTCAGCACTGTAGGACTAAACCCGGGGCTCCAGGTAAAGTGCTTGGTTTCAGAACACTGCTTTCAGTCTAATCGTGGCATCTTGTCATTGTGGGTGCTACACAGAAGTGGTTTCCCCCTGTGTGTTAAACCTTGGGAGTGTTTATTACTGATTGTGCTTTTCTGGCTCTTTGCTGGCCACTGATGAGCTTCATGGGCAATTAGAAAGTTCTGTGCATTTGGAAGTCTTTTCCACCCTCTTAGAAACACAAATGTATCTATGTATGTATTGTAAAACCCCCCAGTATTGTCAGCCCCGCATTTACAGGTTTTTAGTTACAAAGGAACAGGCTAAAACAAAGTCTTGGAAGTTTTCTGGACAGTTGTGGAACATACTTTTTAGTATTCCTTCTATTTCAGAAGATCACATAAAATATCCTTAGGGTGAGCGAGGAGTCCTCTAAAACTGTAAGACTGCTTCTATTACCAGATATTTTGTAAATGGAAAATTGTATCTTGCACAATTTCTTCAACAAACGTGTAGAAAATAGCTGTGAGTCCAAAATACTCCCCTGATTCATTAATTTATGATTATTGTTTTGCTTCTTACAGTGGTTTTCCCCATCATTTGTATTTCCTTCTCCAATCCCACTATTAGTCTGTGATTACATTGATTGCACTTTCCTTTCTTGAGCTCTGACCAAAAAAAACTAAAAACAACAAAGTATTCAGCAGTGCAAACCTGGGCACTTCATTATTTTGTCTGTAGCACCTGATCAGAATGTATTGTTCATTTTCATTTTTGAAGAAAAATTAAGAACTTCAGTGGTTTAAAAGTGCATGTTCTCAAACATGGAATGTATAACAATATTGTACTAGTGGCATCTGCTGTGGGTTGGACCCTTCAGGAGAAAAATGAGAGAAAGTGACTTGCAATCCCCCATCAGATAATGCTCTCTATCCTTTTGACAGCATCCATCCTTTCTCCAGTAGGCATCTGCTTCTCTCACGTGCACTTTTCCCTTGTGGGGGACAGTCCCAGGCTGTTCTGGCTGGGACACCCACAGTGCTGTGTGTTTCTGGTTCAGGTGTCAGCAGCTGCCTGTGCTTCGTGCTCCTAAGGAAAACCTTGTTTTTCCTTGGCTGTCTTGAGTATTCCTACGCGGCATCTTTCTCTGTATAGACATCCTCTAAAGATGGTGCTCGGCAGTGATCCTTCTCCCTTCCTGGTTTTAATGGAATCTCATTTGTCTCCTGGAGACCGGGGAGCTTTCTGTGATACATTTTCAGACCTTTTGGGATAAATGTGTGCCTCAGTCCACACTGCCAGCACTGCTGTTTGTCATGGACTGCAGGGTGTCTGTCAAGGGATGCAAGGAAAGGATTTGTTGGTGTCAGCTTTAAACTGTGAGGCTTGCAAGGGTGCTTTTTGTAGTTTAAAATGATAATTTGAGAATCTCTCTGGAGCAGGGAGTCAGAATATCCCCCACTGTCATTAAGAACACCTCTTCCAGGAGCAGAGAGGTGTGATGATGGTATCTGTTCCCCCTTCTGATTTCTGGACGTAAAGTCAGGAGCTGAGACATTACCAACTTTTCCAGTGTGTTTCCAGGCTACAGGGGGCTTCAAAGAGTTGGCATGACTGGCAGGGGGAGCTGCAGGCTGCACAGGGACACAGGTTGGGTTGGGGAGTTGCTGCAGTAGCCACTGCCTGTGCTGGGTTTTGCAGGCTGGAAAAAAAGGTGCTTGCAAGGAAACTGAGCTGCATCTATATAAAGCAACATACAGGTCTTCATGGCCCTGTCTGGCTCTTGCAGTTTTCATTTGCTGCTTCATTCTTGTGCCTCCGTTGACAGCTTTTTATGGCAGAATTGAAGAGTTTTGTGTCTCAGGTTCTGCCGTTTTCCTGTGCAATAAGCTGACCCCAGTAAAAACATCTGAAGGCAGCAGTTTGGTAGTCAGGGGCAGTGGCAATACCCAAAGAGCAGAGGGAACAGAGGGTCCTGGCTCACTTGAGGACATGACAGAGGCCATGCTAGAGCATACCAGAGGATTACAAGGATGAGCTGCTCACCAGTTGCTGCCAGCAAATGGGAGGAATTACATAATAGCAGGTGAGATGCTGGGCTCTGAACACATCCACACGAGTTTGGGATTGTGTGAAGATGTTTGTCAGCATGGACAGTCAGTCGTAATCATTCCTGGTGGTGTCACCAGTTCCCTCCCTGGATCTGATGGGTTGTAGCAAAAGAAATTAAGTGATTTAGCATTATAATGAAAACTGAGTGATGCTGGATGTGACCTGCTCTCCCTACAGTAATTTTGCTGACAGAGAGATATCAAAACTTTTCTTTATAAAATATTCTGTAAAATGGAATGGAAATAAGTAGAATGCCTTGAAGGCATAAATGATTTTTTTATTTCTAAGCTTTATGCTGTGAATCACTCCCTTGATTTGCATCCCAATAATCTGATTTATACCCATTTGTTGTTTACTTCTGTTTATGTATAATCTGTTGTCTGATCCTGGTTATCTTCTTTTAGGGCTAAGAGAGGATAATAAAGTTGGGATGCAAAAAACAAAAATGCTTAATTCTTCAAAGTCACCATTTTTCATGCACTGCAATGAACGTAATAGATTAAAATTATGCAATAAATTATGGCAGCCAAAATGTTTGTATTTATTCACTTTTCATTTAACCATAGAAATCGTAATATTCTTAGTTTATTTAATAATCTTCATAAAAATGGAGATTTTCCCCATGAAGCAATACTGGACTCTTTAGAAAAGGAACCACTAATCTTTAAGTGATCAATTAATAATATTCACGCTCTAAGACTTTTAAAATCAGTTTTTCCTCACACTTCTGGGTAGTGTGTGGCTAGATATATTAAGTTCATGTAATTATTGTTAAATGTCATTAACTGGAAATGAATAAGTGAAAAAAAAAGTTTGATTTTCTAGTAATTGTTTAAGCTCATAAAAGATGAACTTTTAAAACATACTTTGTGTAAGGAGATATAAAAAATTATATATTCAAAAAAACACATCATTCAGTCCCAACCAGGGTTTCCAAACTGGATTTTCCAGTTTGTTTCATGCAATCAAACCCAATACAAGGTGCTGGGGACCATTTGCTTGGCAAATTACAATGTCCTGACTTTGACTTCTGAAAGAACAGTCAAATTGTCAAATTAATCGAATCCTTATAATCCAATACATTTTCCATGTGTTTCCCTATTTTTTTTTTATTGAACAAATGGATTAAGGAAATTATTTGGCAGAACTTTGAAGAAAAATGTTCTAATGGCCTGCATGTGATTAATGGCTCAGGAATGCCTGACTTCTTGCATGATATTGCTGCCAGGGTGTGGATTTTTTAATGTGGCTTTTTTTGTGTTTTCAGGGTTTTTTTAAAAGATAAAACAGTTGAGAAAGGCTCGTGGCAGGATGTAGAGAGGAGCTAATAGGATTTCAGGACATATGAGGAACCCATGGATGTGTTCAGGGTCCTGAGTGGGCCCTTGAGAGCCCAGTTTCTTTATGGTCACTTTGGTTCTTGCAGCAGAAGCCTCTCCCTTGCTTGTAAAATGCAAGAAGCCTCTGAGAGGCTTCACACAGATGAGCTGATGCACCTCCCTCTGCTCCCTGTGGCCGAGTCCCTTTCGGATGGAGAAGGATCCTTCCTCAAAGACAGGCTCAGCAGAAAGCCTGAATGATGAACTGCCTGCCCATTATCTTGAATTATCAAGAGTACTGAGAGGGAAGTAAAAAGGGAAGGAGGAGAGGGAAAACTGAGAGGAGACATTTTGTATTAGTGTTATCATTTGAACTGTAAAATTACTGAAAGTATTGAGGGTTCTTTCATTTACAGTGCCTTTACAAATACTAAATTCACTTTAAATGGTGTGAGTATTCCCTCACTGAGCCTTTATATGCCGAGTTTCTGCCCAGAGCAGATTTTTATGATTGTTCTAAATCCTTAATAAAAAAGCTGCTGCGAGAAACGCCAGATATTTAACTAGAACATCATGAATAAAGTTGAGGAGAAAAGTGTGTTGAATAGAAAACCAATGGTATGAAGCTTACGTTGCGTGGAGTAATTCTCACAGAGTTTCTACAGTAATAAAACAATTTAAAAAACTAAAAATCAGTGCCCTGTAAAAAAAGGGGGGACGGGGGGGACATGTGGTCTACTGGACAGCTGTGTCTGTGCTACTGATACTCTGTTCAGCACTCACATTGTTCATAAGCTTTAGCAACAACCCTGTCCTGCTTAGGATTCAGTTCACATTCCTCTGCCACATTCTGCAGCCATCACATCACCTGCAGAGGCAGGAGCCTCGAGTACTACCAGGATGGAGCAGCCCAATGGCTGAGGTAACATGTGTTTTCTGAAATAATTCAAAGAGAAAAATGCTCACAGCCCCCCAGACATCTCCCCAAGAAGTATTGGCAGGTCTCTGTCCCCTTCTACAGGAAATTGTCACTGCAAATCAAGAAAAGATAAAAGTGTGGGGAGTTGGTGTGTTCTTGCACTCTTTGGAACAAAGGGTAAGTGAATGTGCTCCTTATGTTCCAGAAGTGCAGTAGTTTTCTATATAGGGATGGCATAAAAGGTTTTATTCAGATTGACTCATATAGTTGACCACTGCTAACTCTTTTTTATTATTAGCACAGGATGACTACTGTTGTAATTATTAATGCTGTGTCTGATTTGCTAAGTTCCACTTTATTGATTTTACCTTGATTGGAGTAAGACTGATTGCTACCTTGGAAAACAAAGTTGTCCTTGAATGACACTATTTAAGTATTACATTCCCCTAAACATTCATTAAGCCTCATGATTTAATTAAACCTAAGTATTACCAGTAAGTGTTGGAGATGCTAAAATTGGGGCAGCAGTAACTGGACATACCCATTCTCACTAAGAAATATCTAAATTGCTGTGGAAGAAAGCAAAAGAGCAGCTAGGGAGTGTTTTTTTGTTTTTGTTTTTGTTGTTTCCTGTGTGTGTGTTTTGTTAATGTGATTGTTTGTTTTGTTTGGTTTTTTTTTTGGGAGAGAGATCAGCTATAATAAAGTATGGCTTTTTTACCTGTTTTTGTTCATGGTGATTCATGCAACATTTTTACCACTTAAGGGGAAAATCTGTTTTATATATGTATACATAGCTTTTGATTTTGTGTCCTTTTAATGACTCTGTGAAAGCTAATGGGCTTTCAGGCACAGGAGAAATCCAGGCTGGTAGGCTCTTGTTCTAGAGCCATAAGGTCTAGGCTCTGTTTCTCCTACTTTCTCTATTACACGATGTTGGAAATACAATCTTTTCTTTCTTGTATTTCCTGTCCAGCCCATTTTGCTGCTGCCTTACGGATTTTGTTTAATGGGAACCTACCTAAGTTTGTTTAGGTTTATTTTTCACTGTTTTCTTCCTTGCTGCTTTACAGGCCAGTGTATTTCTTTTGCAAGATAACTGTGTTGTTGACTTCTCTAGTAGTTTTGGAATGTCCCACATACCTCTGTCAGGCACTGCAGTGCCACTTCTCACTCATCAGTGAAAATCCACTTCCCTTGGCTCTGCCACACTGCTGTCAACAAGCATTCCAGTCATGTGCAGAAGGAGCTAAAAATACCTTTTTTTTTTTTTTTTTTTTTTTTTTTTTTTTTTGTGTATCGCTCTTTAATCTGTAGATCTAGAGTCATTTAACAGTTCCCATCTCTGTCTCTCAGTGTCCTTACAGCAATTCAGAGAATACAGGCTGACTTCCCAGGGTCACACAGCCAAATTAACAGCAGAATAAAATGCTGGAAGGAATCACATGGCTTGACCTGCTTATGAAAATGTCTGCATACAGGCAGGTACCTTAATGTTTGACACAGCTCGTGTTCCCTAGGATATACAAGACTACTTAATAAGAATGCATTTCCTTCTATCTTTGCATGTATATCATAATAGTGAATTATTTTGCTAATATTTTCTGCATGACACATTTGTGCCTACTTAAGAATTTATCCATTCTGCAGCAAAATAGCTGCTGTTGAATCAGCAGTTTCCTGCTACGATCTAATAATAAAGAATATAAGAGATTTTGGCAAAAGAATTTGCTTAGCGTATGCTGTTTTATGATTAGAGCTGGCACTTGGGCTTTCAGGTGAGGTGCTTGAAGAATTTAGATAATAAAATGCTGTATTTTATGCGCTTTTGCATCCTAAAAAGTGACATGTACTTGTTAGAAACAAATAGAGAACTTAAATGTCTAAGCATTTGCTTTGGTCCAGTGAACACTGGAAGAATAGGGAGATTGTGTCTGTTGCCTTTTTTTACTTATCATTGCTCGCTCAGGTGAGCAGACTCAAACATTGCACTTCTGGCATTTAACTTACCAGCAGTGCTATCTCTAGAAAGTGTAACAATATCCAAAATGAGACAACCATAACTGGTAGTTGATAAAGTTTATTAATGCCTTATCAGGACTATGGAAGGCTCAGCACACATGTACTCTTCCTGTGCTTTATCTCACTTGATGAAATTTGAAAACAGCCAGAGCTAAGGCGCTCTCTGTGGCTCATTAGCTCCTCAGAGCTTTGTCATGGAGACATCAGTCAGATAAATCAACAACATGCAATGTTAAAAAACCGTGAGGTTTAGTTTTAATTTTACAACTGCAGTAAGGGATGGATGCAGAATCAGTGTCATGGCTGCAGAGGGAATCTGTATTTATTGCCTTGGGTAATGGCAGTTACTGTGGGTAAGCTAAGGGACTGTATTCTTCCCCATGAAATCAGGCTGAATGTTTTTGAAAAACAAAATGCCATGCATTACTTTGTAGTAATAATTGAGACTGTATGATATCTAAACCACTGTTTAAATCTTGTTCTTTAAAGATCTCAGCAGAAGTATCCTAGTGCAACTAAAAACAGTTGTGGTAAGAGGTAAAATCTTACAGAATTTATGACAATTTCTATTGGTGGAAGAATTCTGGTACCTATGGAAAAAGTGAAATAAATCAAGGCTATGAGACAATATTGTCTTGTGTTCCCTTCTTGGGCTCTACTGGAAGAGTGTGTTTCCAATGGGAATACCCATTTCCTAGAAAGCATGGCCTTTATATAGCACAAGCTGTGAAATTCCTGAGGAGAGTGGATAGAGCAGATATCGTTTTGGATCACGTGGACCTCATCAGTTCTAATGTTTTGTTTTCAGATTAAATCTCAGTACAGACTGGGCCTGCTCCTTCATACTGACACACCTACATTGCTGGGAAATTTATTTCTCTAGTACATTTGAGTCATTTCAAACACATAACATAGTCTTTCCACCTTGACCTGGGAGCAAGCTGTGGTGTGTTCCTACTGTGGAGTGGAAAGCACTGTAGATGGTCCCACGGGACACTGCAATTGTGTCCTCCAGGTGGAATTATTCTCATGTTACTGAGCTTTTGTTTCCATCTGCATTAGCTCGGATCTTCCTGCTGTGCTGTCGTCCGTGCAGCACGGCCTCACCCCAGATTCCCTGTTTGCAAGGCAGGACTCTCAGTTCACTGAGTGTTGAAACACATCACAGAAACTTCCCCATGGTTTTCATCTACTACAAGAAAATCAATTCAGTCAATTTGCCCTAATAAAAAGGTTCCTTATTTTAATTGTTTCCTCTAATGCATGTCCTTCCTGAGCAGCCTCTGGCCAGAGCTCTGGGCATTTGTAACATTAGAGCATGCCCCCTGCTCCCTCCAGCCACTGCTGGTTGCTTTGCAATATAAGTTCAACCTTCTTGGAAATTGGATGAGGCAGTACTGCTCAGAGACCAGGATCAGTCCAATGCTGGTTTTGTCAGGAAAGGCTCATTTCTCAGGGCACTGGGATTCCACTGTGGGTGCTATGCCTGCCCAGTGCCCAGTGCTGCCCACCACACAGATGCCAAGTCCCAAGCAAACAACTTGTGACTTCTTTAAAACAGCACTGTTTCCTTCATGGCATCATTCAATATCATCTGTACATATGGCCCCACCTGCATATCTTTTTCTCCACAAGTGTTTTTTTAGATATTTCTTAGTCTTTTATGGATTGCTTCTCCCCTTCCTTCTCCATCAACACTGGTGTCCACAGTTGTTTTCTCATATAATCCCAGTGCTGTCTTCAGCTGTAACTGTGCAGTTTTTCTTCCTTTCCTAAATGAGTTATTCCCAGTGATGCCACCACCATTGCTGGTGGGCTCAGTCTTGGCCAGCAGTGGGTCTGTACATTAAAGCTGAAGCTAAGAACAGATATCCACCTGATCTGAATGCTCCACTGACAGCATGTTTGCAGCTAGTTGAGAGGAATTTCAAGACTTTTTTTGATTATTAAACCAGTAGGAAGAGGTTAAGTCAGTAATTTTGAAGCATTAATATTAGCTACAGCAGCTGATAATCAAATGAAAATTGCTCTTTGCCTTCCAGTCTTCTACCTTTTTATTTCAAAGTACTATACTTTTCTAAAATCATGCTTTGAGAGTGAAACTTTGCATTAAATTTGATCAAGGGCATTGATTTAAAGTATTATAATGAAGTAGAATACAAAAAGAGTATTTTCTTTTTCAGGTGGATAGTCTAACTTATATGAGAAAGTGTGAGCAAGGGAACCTAATAACTTTTAACTAACCATTAAAGTTGGAACATTTCATTACAGCAGTGTCTTCTCAAGGAAAAGGTTTTTAGTGAGGACTGACCAGTTTAACACTTGTATAACCCAACACAATGGAATGTTAAAAATTTCCTATGTGAATTAATACTTTCTAGAGTAAATAAAATTTAAATTTTATTTAAAGGATTGCACAATTTCATGGTTTTAAAATGTTATTAACTATCTTTAAAAAATATTCTGTCAATCATAAAATGTTGTCAGTTGAAAACATTCTTGAAGAAAAATCTACATTGCTGTTCCAGAAATAGAGAAATCTGAGTTAAGGAAACAAAATTATATTGTTTGGATTGAATTTCATTAATTAGAACTCAAGTCTTACCTACACACTTGGAATAGTCCCTCCTAGTCAGGTAACATTTGGAGATCTCTAGAATATTGGACAGGCTTGACTGAACAAAAGTAAATCAAAACAACTTAATAATTGGAATTTTATTGGGATGGACTGGCTTGCAGTTGTCAACCTCAATGTGTATTTCTTTGGGATAGCTGAAGTAGCTGCCTCTCTCTTTGAGCTCTTGATGAGCTCTCATCAGGTTGGACATGCAACTTCAGCAGTGTCAGAGGGAAGATAAACGTCTTACCTGCCACCAAATTCCCCAAAGCTGTGTCCACTCCATCACACTTGTGTGGTATAATGAAACTGATGTCAGCTGGACTGTGCAGTTAGGGATGTGCTCCCTCTCACTGATGGCTTTCACCCTGGCTTGCTCATTGTTCTACAATCTTTTAGGAATTGCTGGGTTTGGGTATTTGGGGAATTCTCTATTTTTTTGCTCTCCCATTACTGTTAAAATGGGAAGAAAATTAATCTCTTCTTCCCTTCTCTATTCTCCTTTCATCTGAAGTAAAAGCAAAATTTTACCTGCTTTGGTGACTGTGACTGAATGGATTTTTTTGCACACTTGTAAGCAAAATTTTACCTATAAACAACATAAGTAATGAAGCAAAAAGATATACAGCATTAATTCTGTCTGGCGACTCCAATGCTGTAAGTTTTAAGATATAGATTTTTTTTCTGATAAAAATTACTTTCTGAGAGTTAGCCTAATGCTTTGATTATCTTTGAGGAGTTCAGTAAAATCAGAGGGTTTTAGCTGTGTTTGGGGGTTTTTCTTTAGCATGGTTACTAAGTACTTTCATCTTTAAGTAGCCTTTTGCATATTACTGCTTTTAAACATTTGTATGTATGCTTATGTCTTACCAAAAAAAAAAAAAAAAGGAAAATATAGTTTAGCTTGTTAATAATACAAATTCAGGAGTGCATCATGTGCATTAAACACACTCAGAGAATGTAAAAAGCCTGGTGTCCTGTGGAGATAGTTCTGAAAAAAAAACAGGGAGGAAAATTCTGTGATATTGTGAGCTTTGAGTGCCTTCTCCCACACTGAGCTCAAGTGCTTTCCTAGACATGCTTTGCTGTTGTGCCTTCACCCACCCCTGCTCTGTCTTGAAAGGCCCTAAGGCAGTGGTTGACTGTAGTGCTGCTATTCAAAAATAACAATTGTCCCAACCTTCCTTCTTATGGGCCTAATCCGTGCAAATTTAACCTACTACTTATATAAATTCTTGGTGCACAAAACTAAGCTAGAACAAACTGATGGTTAACACGACTGTCTGTATAGATCACCAGTGGCTATTAAATTAGTAAATATTTTATATGTGACAATATTCTATACTAATTTAGGAGACATCTCTTTTCCTTACTAGACTAGGCTTGTAGAATTATATGTACTCACGTACATAAACTTCAGACTGTTGAATTTGAAATGCAATTTAGTTCCACAGATTTGTGTTTGGTAGATAGAAGGAAAGGTAATAGGGAAACCTTTAAAGAGTGAGAGATAGGGGGCTGTAGAATAGAAAGTTGACTGCTAGGCTGAAAACTAAATTATGGTAGTTCTGCCAGGAACGGTGGGAAAAACTGTAATGACTGTCAAAGGGACAATTAAGAGACCTCCACAGTCTTTCCTATCTAATTTTCATAAGGTTTTTAAGTTTTGGGTGTTTGAAGATTCAGAGGGCTAGTTTGAGTTGGTTGAAAGACTATAAATGGCAACAATAATTAATGTGGGTTAGTCAATTTATTAGTTGTAATTTATTCTGTAACAATGGAAACATTGGAAAATTAATGGGACTAAGAATGGTGTTTAGAAAGGTAATGAAAACATTCACTAAGAGTCTTAATTAAGCACCAGACTGTGTGCACGGCCCTTTAGGAGCAAGTCTTTTCAACTTCATTCTTCAAAAGAGGCAATTGCATCTTTCTCCGAGCTGCTGCAATACTGTAGCAAAGGGCCAAAATCATTAATCACAATAATGCAGCATAAGTGATTCCAGGCTTGTGTTTTTATGATCTGTGCTCAGCTTCCTGAATATGAACATTCCACTTCACTTGTTCCTGTATGTTTGTACATTAACATATCTTCATGTTAATTTAGATTTTGGATGTCAATTCCATGTACCCGGGTCTGTGTGTACCAGGGATGGCACTGAGCCCTTCTCCAGAGCTCTCTCCATATCAACATGTTTATCTGCACACAGGAAATTGTTTAACTGTTGAAGGCATTTTGCATATTTCTGCTCCGGTAGAAAACGCCTCTGTGTATTCAACAAAGCAAAGCTGATGCTGAGAATAAATGGCTGCAGTCAATCACTTGTTCTGAAGTTGAAAGATTTGGCTTTGAAACCTCAGTTAATGTTATGTTATCTGAATAGTGGCTGGTCAAACACCCAGAGCATTACAAGTACCTCCAATATTCAGTCCAAATTTTCGAACATTTGTGGCTAATTTGTTTTCAGGCAAATATTTGCACTATTTTTCCAGAAACAGAAAATGAAGTTCTAAGCACCCAAAGAGAAGCTTGTAGACTTTTTTGCAATAACTTGTTTATGATTATCCATATCTAAAAATATGTTAAAAATATTAATTAAACAGCCTGTTGAATCTAAGCACATGAGCAAATGCAATTTGAGTGTTGTACAGAATCCCTCCCTGCAATGTGTTTATGAAAGTCTGAAATGAAGTTTTTTACTGTTATGGCTTCCTCTTATGTCATCTTTTCTTCATTCACATCTGCTGCTCAACTTTCAACATTGATTAAATGGCAACACTCTCTTTGCTGTAATTAAATTATTTAGCAAGTCCTGCTAAAATGCATGAAAAATAATTAAAATAGAAAGCTAAACCAATATTTTAATTAAAATGAATAAATGAATAATCAAATAGCTAATAGCATGGTTTTGTATGAACATAATTTATCTGTGCATAAGTGTGGAACAGAATTGCAAAATTGCAGTCTTGTATTTTGTATGCATTTATAAATAAGTGTGAATAAGAATATTTTATGCAACTCCTCAAAGAAATGGAGTTATATTATTTCTTTTTTTTTATCCTCATAGATAGCCATTGAATCTAAGCCGATAGCAATCTCTGGTTCAGGAAGCATTGTCTCTCTCTTAAAAAGCAAACCGAAGCAGAAGTTAAATAATTTTTCCTGGTGTTTTATATGAATTTGCTTGTACTGGTAGAAATAAGTAAATTCATTACTGTCGTTAGATGTAAAAAATGGATTTCTCTGTTCAAGGCTAAATAGAGCAGCATTTTTCTCTTTACATACTTGAACTTTATCGTGCTGGTGAATTGTTCTTTAATAATGCAATCTTTTTTACACTCTCTCCCAGCCAGCTTTGTTCCATTACCTCATTTTGTTGCATATATTAAGGTGTTTTCTGCCAGCATCTTAATGTAGTGTTTAAATGTAAGCATGTGCACATCTATGTTCAGGTCAGAGAACTATTTCCCTAGGACAAAAGCGAGCAAGGGAGAAATTTAACTGTAGGGCAGAAAATGCTTTATGGCAGAGATACATGAGGTTGTGAAACAGTCATCTTAGGGAAATATTATAAACCAATTCACCTGAGACTTTTATAACTGGAATTGACAAAACACTAGAAAGTGGTCTGTAGAGTAAAACTTGTGCAGTGCAGAGCACTAGCTGAAATGGGAAAATAGAGCTTTTCAGTCTTGAAATTCAATGATTTTGGGGTAGTGAGATGAATCACATCTGTGGTACATACACTTCTGGTTTCCCGTGTTATCAGCACTGTCTGAAAATTGACCCATTTAGACACTGCACATCTGACTTCCTTTTCTTGTTTTCCCTCAATAGCTGGCTTGCAAGCAGTAGTTTGGATCATGGTAGCTTACTCCATTTGCAACACGTGGTGGTGCATTAATGAAAGTATCCTTGAAAGAGTCCTGGTATTGATAGACTGCCAGGGTTTATTGGGTAGGGGGGGGTTATGTTTGTTTGGTTTTTACTTTTTACAGTACCATTAAGCTGCCTGTTGCAGTTCTCTTTCTTGAACTCTACTTTTATGTCCCAGTATGAAAACCTGTTCATTTTTGATAGTTGGATTTAGTCGATCTTAATGAACAACAGTTTTTTGTTGTATTTCCTTTAACAATTCCAAGTTACACCATCAGCTTGTTGATATCCACTAGAAATATTTGGCCTGCAGAATTTTCTATATTTATTTCATCTGCAGGAAAAAATAAGGAGCCCAGTCATTGACTAAAAAGTATTTTTTTACTTCCTGAGTTTTAAAAATTGCTCAAATTATTTCTATGATGTTAGGTGTTGGCTTTTTGTTTGCTTGGGTTTTTACAGAAAAATAAGAAATTTGGATTGCTCAGAAACTCCCAGTTGCAGCTCCCCAGAGCCACTGCAGCAGTGATCAAAAGTCATTGCTATTGGCAGGAATTTGACAGGCTTGCTGCTAAATTTGAATAAAAATTTTAGGAAGCGGTTGTAGAAGTTGTGAAGTTCCCTTAATCTAAGGGTTGTGGTATAAATCCTGTTACGGCATTTGAGGAAAACTGAATGTGTAATATAAACATAATTTGGTTTAAAAGCCTTTAAAATGAGTGTCCTGAAAGGTGCTCTGGTAAGTTGTGCAGGCATCTTTAATGAAAACCTGATTTTGAACATTTTTGTGCTGGTGCTATTTTAGTACAAAAGCCATGAAATTTTGCCTTAAGTTAAAAATTACTAAAAATGGACTCATTTGCCTATTTGCTCTACTTATATTTTCTTTTGATCCCTATAGACTTTTCTTGTGCAGAACTTGCTGCACTTGGTTTTATCTGATTGAGATATGGGGTCAAGTTCTGATACTACAAATCCAGAAATAGTACTAAAGCCCAAGATAATTTTATTCTGCTGATACTTGGATAATTTAGAAAACTTGCAACCTGAAAGTGCTTCTCAATTAAGTCAGTGGGATTTCAACTGGTAGAGGTGCTGGTTGAATCAAAACTAAATAGATGGTGTATAAATTTCCAATATGTTACTCTGAGACACACAACTCCATCTTGGAAAATCAGGTGTTTTCAGAAACAGAAGTATTTTATTTACTGGATTAGAAATTAAATCAGGGCTGAAGTCTGGATTTGCATTCCTACATGGCAATGGAAATCTCCTATGTTGCTGGGAAATTTTCTGCTTAAGATCATGGAAATTGCATGTGAATGCAGTCTGGTTGTGCAGTGAAGC
The DNA here is from genome assembly GCF_963662255.1 of Cinclus cinclus. Classification (NCBI taxonomy): domain Eukaryota; kingdom Metazoa; phylum Chordata; class Aves; order Passeriformes; family Cinclidae; genus Cinclus; species Cinclus cinclus. Next base: position 31,583,159 of record NC_085052.1, on the reverse strand, counting down.
AGGATTGAATCTAATATTTGGGAACACTTTTCAAAACCTGGAGAGGTTTGAAGAAAGCTCACTTTGGCATGTTAGCAGGTCTTTGTTAAAACTTCACAGGAGGATGTAATCAGGAATAATCCGTTAGGTCAAGGTTGTTTTCCCTCCCCCAAACATGCTTTGGAAAATTTCCACTTTTTATTAGCTAATAGAATTTAAATGAGCACTTGAACATCACTGTAAGACATCAACAATTTTTACAAACAAAAGTTCCCAGGAAGACCCAGAGGTTCAGTCAAAAGTTTCCAGAGAACCTCAATGCTGACAATTTTCACTGCTGGAAGAACAAAACAGTGTTCTGGTAACTGAATTTTATTTGGTCTTTCCTGAAACTATGATGTCTGTGCTTCATATGAACGGTTGGGAGCTCTTGCTGCCACTGTACCAACTTTTGTGTGCTCAAATCTCGCCATAATATTCTGCAGTAATTTTCATTCTTTATGTTCTTCACAAGTTTTGTCTGAGGTGATTCTGGGCTCACAGCAGCAAAGTCCTGAATTGTACTGTACAGCACTTGTTTTGTTTACTTTTGAAGTGCTTGTCACAGGAAAATATTCTCCCAAACCAATATGCTGTAGATAGTTTTTCTCAAATGTCACTGCATAATACTGTGAATTACCTCATCAATTAGTGACTAATTATAACATGTAATTTGGTACATGCATTCAGGTAGAAAAGAGTATGCCTAAAAATATTAATTCCTCTCCTGAATGCTGTGCTGAACTAATTGTGCCTTGCAAGCCTCATGTTTAATGGGAAATGATTTGTGAATGGCTGTGCTCCTGTTTTCAGATTAGTGGTTTCCATGGAGGGGCTGTGCACACATGCAAGTAGTGACAATTTGTAATTTCATATTGATCTTTTTCACTATCAGGGACTCTAAATCTTAACAGTTATAAAGCAAAATTGATGGCTTTGAATATTAGGCTGTCAGATACAAATGTTTCAAATGTGCCTCAATCACACCTTGAACATTTGTCCAGAGGATTTTGAAATGGGAAGATTTTTCTTCTGTTAAAATGCTTATACAGCTCCACAGAAGTTAAAACTACCAAAGTAGTGAAACAAAGAGGTAAGAGGAAACAAAGAGGTTTTAGATTTCTTTGTAGTTTGTTGGCACTATTTTTCTTAAAGCACGTTGATGAACAATGTTGTTGATCTGAAACTTGTGGAAGTTGAAATCTTTCAGGCTTACTTATTCAGTTACACAATGCCCTGTGGGATACCAATATTTTTGGAGAATAAGAATCCTGTTGATAAAAATTAGAATAGTTGTAGATTTGGGCAGGAGAACTACTACTGCACTTGCAGTGCTCTGCATCTGTTCCCAGCTTCTGAAAGCAGCAGTTTAAAATGTGCCATCTGTAATCACCAACTGCTTAAAAAGAGGACTGTGATTGTTTGTTATCAGCTATTAACATGGATCAAGTCATTTAAAAGATCCTTTGAGCTAAGCTGGGTGACATTTCCTCAAGTAATACTCTTATTTATTGGGAATGTGCTGTAGGTACCAACTACATCCTGCTCTGCGTCCTGCCTCTCATACAGCATGAATTCAGTAACATATAGTATTTTCTTTGTTTTCAATGACCTGAGACTCTGCTGTAATAATTAATGCTTATTTTTGGGATTATTTTTCTCTTTCTCGTGACCTTCTCCTGCTTTTCTTGCTGGTCTCCTTATTTCCTGATGGAGAGAATCCTACTCAGGCCATTTCTGCCACTTTTGCTTGTTTTACCTCTTGAATTGTTGAGTAGCAATTCTGTCTTTGAACAGATCTGCTGCTGGCGGTGTTAAATTGTTCTAGTTCCTATATGGTCAGGAAGCAGGCCAAAACCATTTTTCTGTAATAACAAATAAGGCTAATAATGTGAAAACAGTGTGGTGCTTAACTGGAAGGTTCTCTAGAGGCTTAAATTTCCATCTTCTGGAATCAAGGAAGGTCTCCTGAACGTTTTGGTGACAGAGGTTTGTGGACTTCAGTTTTACGAGACATCAGACCTCAGTAGCTAAAGGTATGTTTAGGTCTCCAAGTCACCTTCATGATTTCAGCACTAAGTTTTTAATTTCTGCAAAATAAACAAATGTGAAAAATCTGCAGCTTCCCACTGAGGTATACAAGAGCTTTCTCCACTAAAGTGTTGCAATTTCCTGCGTTTTAATGAAAGTACGTTCTGTGATGGAGATTTCAAAAATTAGCAGGCTGTTAAATGGTCGATGAAGTTGCAGCAGTGGTGGGAAAACACCATTTTTGCTTAAAAGAGGCAGGATACCTTTAAATTCGACTACCATGTATAAAACTGTATCTTCAGACATGAAATTTATGTGCAAGTATTTTGCAAAGTGATGCATGCTTGGGCTGTGTCTAAATGTATGTGGCTCCTGTGGCAAATGGATTGTTTTTTTTCTTTTCATAATTTTAATTGCTGCAAGAATTCATAATAGTTTAGAGAAGAAATAAGAGAAGCTGAAAGCTGAAGAAGTACATGTCAGAGAGGCTAAAATTGAAGGAATAAGCAGATTAAATTTATTGGGAAAGACTTTAAAGAGATCAGTATTTACATAGTTTCTATTATAAATCTGCAAAAATGTCTCACGTGCAGGAAAATTTGACTCACACCTGAAGATTTATATTACATAAATAGCAGAGCTTAAAAATAAATGCATAAGAATTGTTAATGTTTGAAGGCAATATCTACTGGTGTTTGGCTGATGCTCGAGAGCACAGTGTTTCTGACACGAAGCCCGGGCTAGCCCTCGAGGTCCACCAGTGCCGTGCCAGCTGTGGGGAACTGCCCCAGGGTAGGATTTTCTGGAGGCAGAACCTTTGGGGCTAGTTGTTCCCCAGTGTGGCCCATGTCTAGGGTTGGGCAAAGGAGGTGAGGGAGGCTCTCAGCTTCTGAGGTTCCAAAGGGTTTATTAGGGTTGGGGGTCCAGGGGCAGAGATCCCTGAGCGGGGCTGTGCTCGGGGTTAAATATGGGGACAGACCAGGGGGTGGATACAAACAATTGACCGGTGAGGGATCCTTAGGGGAGGAGTGGAGGGCAGGGTCTGACAGGGTTACAACAAAACAGGGAGGAGAAAGGATCACATGGGCCAAAGGGGCTGTGAGTAACAGGGATTTCCAAAGGGGTGGAACAACCTGGGATGGGCCCAGAGTAGGACTAACAAAGTTCTGGAACAAGGGGTGGAATTACAATAATGGACAGGGAAGGTTCTGGAACAAGGGGCAGGGTTACAGTGATGGACAGGGAAGGTTCTGGAACAAGGGGCAGGGTTACAGTGATGGACAGGGAAGGTTCTGGAACAAGGGGCAGGGTTACAGTGATGGACAGGGAAGGTTCTGGAACAAGGGGCAGGGTTAGAGTGATGGACAGGGAAGGTTCTGGAACAAGGGGCAGGGTTACAGTGATGGACAGGGAAGGTTCTGGAACAAGGGGCAGGGTTACAGTGATGGACAGGGAAGGTTCTGGAACAAGGGGAAGGGTTACAGTGATGGACAGGGAAGGTTCTGGAACAAGGGGCAGGGTTACAGTGATGGACAGGGAAGGTTCTGGAACAAGGGGCGGGGTTACAGTGATGGACAGGGAAGGTTCTGGAACAAGGGGTGGGGTTACAGTGATGGACAAGGAAGGTTCTGGAACAAGGGGCGGGGTTACAGTGATGGACAGGGAAGGTTCTGGAACAAGGGGCAGGGAAGGCCAAACAAGGCAGTTTCAGGGTTGGATACCTCTGGGGGACAAACCAACTGAGAAAACAGAGGTACCTAGGAACGAACCATTAAAGCAATAAACTGAATAAAATAAACATGCGCTGCAACATGTATTTATGGGAAGTACCTTTTCCTATAGATTAATTCCAATTACAGCAAACACAGTTGTGTACATAAATGGATTGCCCTGATTGAATTTTAAAGTGCAGCTCAGTAATGCCTGCAGCATGGCAGCCAGTAATAGATGCAGTATATATATGTAGATACTGTTGGATTTATACACCACGAGATAAACAAAGAGTTATGCTGTAAGGAAATAAAGGAAATTTTAAAAATAATTTTGGAAGTAACTCTGGAGTAATATATGAAGATTTTAAATGACTGAAAGCCTGGAAAAACAGTTTTGATAGTAAATTTCCTGGACTTTTCATTGGGAGCCTGAGCAGCATAATGCAGAGCTGTGATTGCCTGTCTCTTCATTTTGTGATCCTTCATTTCCTTTAGGGTTTCTTCAGGGGAGTGGGGATTATTAATAACAGAAAAGTCCTGAAGAAAATCAACATTGTTGTAAATATCTAGTGGAGGGTGGCTTGCAGAGGCTGCTGAGGGAACATGCATCAGATGAGAAAGTATGTATTAAAAGTCTGGTGTCTTCTACCTGGCTATTTTTAACACACTGCACAAAATGTGCAGAATAATGCCCCTATCTGCTCATACTTTTCTCTTTGAGCACTGACTGGCATAGTCCTGTTGCATGCACCACATTTTTAATAGGTTACCTCTTTTTCACTCTATGCTTCCTCTTATTATTCTGTTACGGAGATTATAAATATATGAAATTGGTCTCAGTATAGAATTACCCAGTCCTATTAACTTGCTGAGTGAGAGAGGCATGTGGGGCCTCTTATTTGCATGCTGTAATTTTGAATCTGATCCCATAATGCTAAGTGCAGGGATTTTTTTAGTTTGGATTGTTTGAGGTTGGTTGGCTGATTGTTTTGTGTCTGTTTTTGTGTAGGTTTTTGGTGGGGTATTTTTTGTTTGGTTTTTTTTGTGGGATTTCCTTTTTTTTTGTTTCATATGAGACTAGCTCTGACTTGAAACCCTTTCTGATGAAAAATACTGAAAAGCACAGAAATAAACTAGTTAGACCTGTCTTTGCCTTTTGATTTTGAAGAAAATGCTTCCATTTTTTTAGACTCATTTGGAGACCTAGTCTTAGCTGAGGGATAGTGTTTTGCTTTATTTCTGGTATTGTTTGGTTGTTTTTGTTTTTTTTTTCCCCACGGATGTGTTTTAGCAAATCATTTTTTCAAGAGGCATTTGGAAAAGTAACAGCCATAATTATAAAGAAAAGTTATGTGGATTCTGTTTATTATGGGTTGTGGAAAATAGAAATTGTTTGCTTGTGTTATGAGTAGTTAAGTTCAAATGCCATTGCTTAGCTGTTTGTGTTTAGACAAAAATATCTCTGATAGCTTCATTCATTATCATATGTGGAATACAAATAATATCTGTGCTTTTTCAATTCCATCTCAATATTTGTAAAGCTCAACACAGTTTTTTCCGGGTTGACTTTTGAAATAGATGGTAGCACAAAATTGTTTCTCCTTAGGTAGACTTGGCTCTTTTGGTTTTACTAATTAACTGCTATTGATTAGTGCAGCATACTGAAAATATATAATGTGTCAAAATCTGAGCAAGCCTCATTTATCTAGACAAATGTTGCTATTTCTTTAATTTTCATCCAGATTCAGTTTCACTTGAGGAACATTACCATCTTGCTTTATTTATGCTGGGTTGTATCTGCAGACGTTTCAAAGCATGTGATACGAACTCAGTAACGGCAACAGAATGGACTTTTCTGCTGGCTTTAACAAGATTTACTTCAGGTACAGAATATACTGAAACTACAGAAAGATGTCTCATTTTACCAAGATACTGAACTGAGCTGTGACCTGATTGTGTTTTGAGACAGTGCTGGTGTGCCTGGAATGGAGCAGCTCTGCAGCAGAGAGGCTGCTTCCAGGGCAGGGAGCCTTTCCTTGTCCTGGGGCTGTGGGCAGGGAAGGGCAGTGGCTCCATGCCAGTCTGCAGCAGGCAGAGTAGCCCCTTTATGGCTATTAATATATGGGACACTTAGAGCTACTCTTAGAACTGGAGTTTTAAAATTAGATTTTATCTTTACATGACCAGTAATACAATAATAATAGTAACAAAATTTCTGCAGTGATTTTTTTTTGCCTTCTATTTTTCTGCATTATTCACCACTAGAGAGTTAAAAGCTTTGCTCACTAAAAAGAGCACTTGGCAACTTCTTTGTATGGCATGAATTTTTACAGTCAAAAAGAATTTACAGTAGCAGTGTCCTGAGTTGATTATTGACCACTGCTCTTCACTGAGGAAGGTAGGATCCATAGAAAAGAACCTGTATAATGTTTGTGATGTTATGAAATACTTTTTAAATGAGCATAATCTATAAAAGATTACACAGCGTGAGAATTATTGTGTGTGTCAGCAATTCTTTAAAGTTATTTGAAGGAAAAAATTATATAGCCACCAGCTGAAGTAAGCAGGGACCCCTGTTAGTTTAATATTTATCAGCAACTCAGAAATATGCAGTTATTCTAGAAGGTCTGACTTGAAGTTAACCATATTCTGGTGGGTAATGCTTCTTGAAACAGAGTAAGGTATTTAGTGCTTTTATTTCCTTTTAATTCACATTTAATTATACAACAACACTTTAAAGCAATGAAGATGGACGTAAGCATGCAGTGGAATTAGTATGGTTATGTGTAAGTGAAATCACAGTGCTGATTTCAGATTTATGTAGGCTGCACATGACAAAACTGCAAGTTCAGAACCAGTTAGGTTGAAGTCAAAGAAAAGTGGGGGTCCTGTCAGTAGTGGGATCTCTGAGACAGGAAGTCCAAATGGGGAGTGTGATGGCCTTCTCTGACTGGATTTAAAAATGATTTGGGCAAGGAGAATCTTTCATTTCATGGCCTCATGTACTCTCAGGTCAGTAAAGCTGATATTGCAGTACTTGTGTTTGGGGAACAGTGACCTGAACAAACAAAACCCAAATGAAAGCAATCATCTGAGGTGTGTCACCATCCCCTCACGCATCTGTAACACCATTTGTAGGTGTAAATCCCACCTACACACCAGTTCATTAGAAAGATTCTCTAGGTGCTCTCCAGGAAAACACTTGTAGGCAGTGGACCTGTGAGTTGTCCTCTGTGGACTCACTTTCTCCAGACATGGTGGAGCTGAAGGCTGAGGATGAAGTTAACTGCAGCACTTCAAGATCCCTTGAGCAGTCTTGTGGGGTTTCTGGCTGAAAAGATCAAAACCTCCCATATCTTTGTCTTTTCCTTAAGAGTTAAGGCTAAGAAACAATCTATAATATGACAAATTCTGATGATAGTCTGGAGATTCTTGGGATAACAGTGACTCTTAAAACACTTTATTTTTCCTACAACTGCCTATTTTCTAGCAGTCCACCTGCTGATTGGAGACACATACCTATCATCACATATTTGTATCAGAAGCTTAAAGACAAGTATCATTTGGCAAAGTTATAAATGAAAAACAGTTATGAAATCCTTGTTTTCCAGGGATGCAAAACCAGAAAGTTAATATTTCAGTATGTGTGGCAGGTAGATTAAAATATTTGTATCTTGAATTCAAGTACTCATCAGAAGGAAATATCTTTCTAGTTAGTTCTCGTTGTAAATGATTCAGAACAAGTGATCTATTCCAGCAAATGCTTTAGTTATGTCTATGTTTCCCCATTGTGCAGTATGTGTTATTGTTAACTGAATATTGCCTCAGCATCTTGATTGATTCTCCCTGCTCTTTAAACCCATTTTAGCAAGTGTTTGGTAACATTTTGAATTTTCTGGAAACAGCTAAGTTCAACATAACTCTGTTATCCAGCAGGGGGAAAAAAATCTAATTATTGCATGGTAGAATAAAGGGAAATGTTTCCTGGGACTATAGGACAACACAGATGTATGACACATTTCTCTTACAGGAGGTAGAAACTCCTGAGGCCACTTGGTTTCTGTGGAGTAAAGAAATCCACATGCTTAAGTTAATTTGTTGTATGAAATTCCTTAGCAGCTCTGTATTGGACAACTTGTATTAGGGATTGATTATCAAGCCTGATTTATCACTTTTCTTTTAGAAGTCCTATAGTTTGATGGCAATGTTAACTTTTCATTGTGTGTGTTGTTTCCTGGTACATCTTTATTCTTAGTTCTGGGAGAATGAATGCATAAATAAAATCCCACTGTTCCTCTGCTGCTCTGCTGCCATTTTAATCCCTATTTATCTTACTCTTAAGATGCCAGAGAGGAAATTTAATGTTGAATATTAGTTCAATAAATGTCGGAGGGTAGGCAGTTTATATCCTCTTTTGCAATAAACATTTAGTTCCCCTGACAAAGACAGCATTAGAATATCAGGAGGGGAAACTGGTCTAGTGGCCTCTCCTGCTTTCAGCAGCTGAAAATGTGGAGTGGTACTGGTGACCCAGAACAATAACCTCAGTCTTCAGAAGTGCTAGATTGGGATTCTGGAGCTTTCTGGGTAAAAGTAAATATTTCTTGTTTAAGAAGTTAAATTATGTGAGACTTGGACTAGGAAAAATGTCTGTGGTTTTTCTCTCATCTGTAACTATTTTGCAGGCATAAACTTTTCACAGGCATGGTCTCTTTGCACATGCTATTTTTTGTATGCTTTATTTGCATTAAAATAAAAGACAATTGCATCTCTTACCACTCAATTAACAAATGGCATGAGACTTATTATGCTAAACTTGCCTGTATTAAAATGCAAGGTGGGTGTTAGTTAGGAAAAGGCAGAAATACACAATTAGAATATAACATCATGCAAATTATCTAAGCATTGTTACCATGTCAGGTGAGTTAAGATGACAGGTTAAAGAACTTACTATGCAATTATTTGTTTTATGCATAGTTAATATGTGTCCTGTGTATTTTACAGTGAGAAAAATAAGGGAAAATGGAAATGAAAGAAATTTTTCTAAAGATAAGTGTTTATCAGTTAGAAGTAGTGAAGTTAAATCTCCTGAGTATGTACCTATTGTATGGTATTACCATACCTATTACCATACCTACTGTTCTTTCCTTCTGCATCCATCAAGAAACTTTGGAGTAACCAAGCCTGATTTCTAAGGGAGCTTTGCTAAGGTGAAGAAGTTGTACCAGAACATTGTTGATAGTTGGAAAAATGTAAAAATTATAGATTTATAACATTTTTTTAGAATCATCTATCATATCACATACGTAAAAATGCCTGATATACATTATATCATAGGTCTTTTATATTCATTGTCTGTACAGGTCTTTGGTATACATTGTCTGTACATTTTATATACATTGTCTGTACAATGTATTTCCTATACGTGTGTATTGTATATACAGGTCGGTTTCTGTTCTTTGCCAGTACCTAAGACCCTTACTAGTGAGCTTTTCAAATGCAAATAATTAAAATTCGTCTTATTCTTGAAACCTAAGATTTCTCATCTTCATGTCTCCCCATGACTGATATACTTAAGAGACTTTCAGAGCTTTTCTTATCACATTTCCACTTCTGCTTTAAGCTTTTGTTTAAAAATAGGAGAAAAACTCAAATGAAGCCTGGACTTTGAATTAAGGATCCATTTGGAAACACACACTTAGAGACAGAGACTGAGAGGCAGACTTGCATTGCTAAGCGTGGTGAGTCTTTCATGCTGAAGTTTTCCTGAGCACCTGAATGCCCCCTGCAGAGAAAAGGTACAAGAGAAAAAGAGAGGAATGATGTGACCAGGCATTGACACACAGTCAAGTATGGTCATGGCACCGGCTGGAGATTCCTTTTTGAGCTGTGTTGAGCAGGGTCTGGCAGATTTATGCAGCCAAACTGGTTCCAGGACCTGGATTTAGCTGTGGCAGGAATGGTGCATCAAAATCGTCCTGAGCAGATGGAAAATTTCAAAGTGAGAGGTGTGAAGGCTGCAGAGTGTGGCTGCTGAGTGGGCTGCCCCATGGCCAGAGTCAGGTTGCACTGGGGTCTCTGTTCTTTCTCTGGGGTGCTCTGTATTCAGGGGGTGCTCTTGGATCCTTCCCCAAACTTCCAGCCACCAGCAGCCACATCCTGGAAGTCAGGACCCTGTTAAATAACCATCATGTAAGCACATCATTCAGGCTGTCAAGAACACAGAGGCCACGCATGGCATTCTTTTCCCCTTCCTCTCTCCTAATTAAAGAACTCCTTACATCTTTCTGATAGTTTAATCACTGAAAACTGTGGCCATGAATGTTGACGAGATGCAGCTGAGCACAGAGCTGCTGCTGGCTGTGCTTGCTCTGTTTCCTCTGCACGTGGAGCTGGCACCGGGAATCTGATTCAGAGGCTCAGAATGGGTGCTCCTCTCTTCACCCTCGTAATGAAAGTTTCTTTCAAGCAGCAGAAGGACAGGTTTCCTTTTAGTCACGACAGGACAACCAGGGAATGGGACCCAACCGTCAGAGGTTTGGGAAAGGCAGGTCCTGCCTGGCCAACCTGACCTCCTTCCATGAAGCTCTGTTGATGAGGGAAAGGCTGTAGATGTTGTCTGCCTGGATGTCAGTAAAGCCATTGACACTGTTTCCTGCCACATTCTCCTGGAGAAACTGGCTGCTCACGGCTTGAACAGGTGACACTGCTGGGTCAAAACCTGTCTGGATGGTGGAGGTATCACTGTTGTGAACGTGCCTCCTCCACACTTACAGGCAGATCTTTTGATCTCTCTTCATTCTTTAGAGGTGAGTTACTAATCTGCTTTGTGTGGAGAAGTGGTTTGGGATTTTTTTTTTTTTTTAAACTACAGGCTGATAACATCATTTGGCTCTGTCTGGTTCTTGAATTGTGAATAATCATTTCCTATAACCTGTTCCAGGCTGTTTAAAATTTTAGAACAGTTATCCTACATCCCCTTACTCATACATTTTCCAGCTGAAAAGCTACATTCTATTAAGCTTCTTCTCATGTGGAGGAGTCAATTGACTGACATGGCTGACTTCTTTCAGCTTTCTTCACTGAGAAGTTATCATACTGGAACTATTTCTGGTCGTTAGAAATTTAGAAAGTAGCAGGTTGTACTTGAAATTACTTAAAATATTTTACTCCACTAACAAAAAGGCTGCACAAATGGTGTGCAATCCTAAATTGCTGCTTTCCCCCATCTCTCTCCCACAAGAAATCCCCAAATCCAAAGATAGCCCCGTGTACAGTAATTCAAAAGGAAACCTTATGTACAGTAATTCACTGTGAGGATATCTATTCTATCAGGTCTGCTCCTTTCTTCTGACAGATCCATCTAACACTTACTGACATTTAGCAGAAGTTCTTGCTGCAGGTTGAAGCAGAATAGTTCCAGTTGAAGCAAAATAGCACCAATTTTATAGTAATTTTTTTTATGGATGAGGCAAAGTTAATGTTTTCTACGATCTACCAGAAAAGGACCACTAAAACATCAATTATCTATTATGGGATGATAAGAGAATTCGTGTTTTAGTGGTTCTATTGTGGTCCAATCCCAGGGTCAGAACAGGCTTGATTTAGAAGCCAGCTCTGCACTTGAAAGATGGATCAGCTTTCCATAAACTGGCCCACTGGTTATATACTGTCTTTTGGGGTTGTGTTTTCCTTTTTTTTTTTTTTTTTTTTTTTTTTTTCCTTTCCTGATTTTGATGTTTAAAAAGGAAACTTGTGTTTTCTTGCTTGAATAATGGTTTTACAGTCTCTGGGTTTTGAATTGCATTTATAAACATCAGTGCACAATGAGCTACTTTAGATTTAATTGTTAACTATTTTTAAACTTTAATGTATACTTATTAGTACCTGGTCAGGTCATTAGTTCAAATCTTGAGAGAAGCAACACAGTTGTCATATATCTGAGCTTATAGATGCTCTCAGGACCTGACTCTTTTCACCAATGAGCTTTCAGGTAGGTTAATTTCTGCTCTGCTTTTATTGTCTCACTTCGAGAGAATTTTTGGACAACTTTTAAGGCATCATAGCCACATAGCTCCTCTTCTCTGCATTTTCTTCTGCTTCTAAAGAAAGAAAGAAAGGGATACCCAGCTGTAGTTTTTTTTCCTGAGCTAAAGACCCAAGAGGTTTTACACTCCTATTCTGTTACAGTGGCATAGCTCAGTGTCTTTTGCCATGCTCTGTTAGAGCTGATCACCCCTGCAGAAGCAGATTCCTTGTTTCTCCAGCAGAACTGGCTTTGAAGCTTTCAGAGGGACAAGCCTGCTATTTTGGATTTGGTTTGTCCTTTTGTGATCTCCCCCCTTACAATTTTTTTTTGTTTGTTTTGTTTTATTTTGAAGGTGGTAGGATACCAAGTCAAGTGCTTTCCTATCTGAACTGAGAACAGAGAAGAAGGAATTAACTTTATTATGACCTTTTGGTTTTTTAGAAGCTGGATTTTCACAGCATCTTGTGTGGGAGAAGTTCCTAGACCCACATTTCCTATAGGAGACAGAGGGTCCAAAGTGCAGATTCTACTGATAAAAGATTCATTCTCTGAAGACCAAGTTGTCCTTTGCTAGTGCTCCTCAGTTAAAATAAATACAGTTCTGGTACAGTGTTGAATATGACCAACTGTAATACAATCTAAATTTCTAATTGGGAAACTAAATTGAATGTGATTTCTGGTTACTAATTTTTATGGTTTGGTCTCACATAGCTCCTAAGTGTCTTGTAAAACAGGATTTCTATGCAGAATGGCTGTTACTGGTGTTCATTTGGAATCTGAAATTCTACTAATACTAAATGCACATGGTTAATAATGGCTTATAAAACTGCCAGAACCCCAGTATCAAAAGGACTAGCTGTATTTGAAACACTTGGACTAAATGATACTTAGGAGCTTGTATAACTTATTTTTCTTTTTCTCCTATTTTGGTAACTTGTCTTTGCTGCCACTTAAGCAGTGAAAACTTGGACAAGGGCGTTTCTTGAATTAATTAACTTTAAAAATGGTATTTTTAAGAGAGTGAAAGTTAGTTTATAGAACAGAAGTCCCCTGCAAAACAACAGATGCAAATGACAAAGCATCAGAGATTTTAGTGTGGGATTTTTTTCCCCATATGTACTGGGTCAGTAAATCTCTCTAATGTCTGACGAGACAGACATTACACCTATTTCGCCCTGAAATTTAATACTGGAGAGATTATTTCCTATTTCCCCTCAGCAAAAATAAATAAACAATAAATTCATGGCAGTGGACTTCAGGTGATGTAAAAGGTGAACTTAATAAACATATTTCAGTTTGGCTGTTTATCTAGATCTCTTTGGTTTGTTTTCCTTGGAGTAATATAAATATTTTCCTTTGACTAAAATATAGTGGTCAAGTCCATAATTCTGGCATTGCTCTTCTTTTAGCCCTGTACCTAGACTTTAGCTGTTTACCTAAAAAACAGATATATTGCTTTACCTATGGTACTTTTGTTCTGCAGGTATCACATCTAATCTTTCATCAATTGACTTTTTCACTCCTAATTTGTGCCATGAGTGGTGTTATGCTGACACTTCTCTGATACTGAGAGAGTTGGTTGTTCAGTATTTAAGTCTGTGTAGCACAAAATTGACAAAGTCCAGAGATTTTGGTTGTGCAACATTTACACAAAATATTCAGCCAAGCACACTGCCAGTTGTTTGAAGGTATTATTTTTAATGACACAGAGGTAGGATATGACCTGCCACCACTGCAGTGCTGAAGAATAAGCAGGTTTCTTTTCATTCAATGTGATGTTATTCTCCAGGCTGTGGATTTTCTGTAAATGCAGGATGTACTTTTTGATTAATAAAAGTGGAGACAATTATAATTAATTGTGTGTCAAGATACGGCTGACTTTATGTGCTGTGGATAACTCAAAACTTTTTGAAAAAAACCCTACCATGAATAGAAATGTTTCGCGCTCCTTTTTTCTTTTTTCAAATTTTATTTTAAATTGAACAGTTTGTTTTAAAACAAATCAATATGCCTAAATTCTTTGCCATCCAGCACAGCATTAGAGAAAACCAAACAGAACATAAACATGTCTAATATGATTCATTTTCTTTGCCTGATACAAGAACAAGTTAAACTAACAGTAGTTCATAGAATTGCATTTATTTCTTCGCAATGTGACTTTTAAATGTCACCATTCTTTTAAATTCAGTGGAAATCAAAGAATCAAATTTACTTTTTCATTATTATTTTTTGCACTAGGCTGTGAGAATTTACAGCTTGTTTATTCTCTTGTTTCCCTCAATTCTTCAGTCTCAGAATTACATTAGAGCTGTTGAGACTGTGTAATATTCCAGGCAGACACATTTTCTTTGCATGCCACAAACAATGCATTTTCTGTATTTCTCCTTGTCCTTCCTTTAATTACCAGGAAAATTTCCATGAAATGGGATTTTATTTCATAAGAATTTAACACATTATGCTACTAAATCCCATTATAGTAAGAGCACAAATGTCAAGGGGATAAGTAGAAGGAGGAGATGAAATCTTATGGAGAAAGCATTCAATTTAAAATAAACCTAAATATACATCCAAGAGATTTGTTATTATCTGCATAGGTGAAATATTTTACTCTCACATCTAAAAAGTTTTCACTTCCCTTCAGGAGTGTTCACAACATGGAGTTTTCGTTCTCTTTTATTAACACACTTTATGAGAAAACAGAATGCTCAGAAAATAGTTCTTTCAATATTAGAAAGAACTCATTAATTCTTATCTTTATTTGTTCAGTATGTAATTTCCACAGAAAATTATTTTTATTAAAATTGATATGAGCTCTGAGTATATTAATACCTCCCATTGCTTCTAAGGTTGCAAGTCATCACTGTATTTTGAGTCTAGGATAAAAATGGAAAAAAAGAAGTTCGCTGGCTAATGAACATGTGAAAATGTGTGAACTTTTCGTGTCCCTTTGTGATTTACATCTTTGTCTTTTAGCGTTGTCCATAAGAAACTTTAAGTTCTGTCTGCCATGTGATTTTTATACTGGGCTACTAGTGTGAGGATGTTCTTACTCGAGTTTAGCACTGACAGTTTTGGCTGGTGGGTAGATTTGGTTCTTTGATCTTTTGGTTCACTTGAAACCACAGTTCTGCACTCCGGCTGTAAAGTCAGTGGATAGGAACTGTTTATGCAAAGTCTCAGAAAGCCTTAAGTTTTTGGGTTTTTTTTGAAAACTCATTGTCAGGAGTTGAGAGAAAAATGATGTAAAAGTTATACAACATGAGCACCTGCTTAGGCTTTGGGCATAATATAGAGTTATAAAACACTTACATAGTGATGGGGATATGCTGCTTTTGTTCACTTAAACAAAACCTTGCAGTTTGCTAGAAATCAACAATAAGAATATTTTACTGAGCCAGAGTGTTGTTTTCTAGTTTTTTTTTAGTTTGGATTTTTTTTTTATTATATTAATTACTGTATTCTATTTTCCCCCTTCTCTTTTTTCCTTTTGTGAATCTCACTTGTAAGAATGCAAAAGCGTAGGAAGTTTTTCCCAGAAAACTCTAAAGCAGGGGATAGAAACAAATGCTAAGGTCAGAGATTTTAATTTTTAAAGTGTTGTCTGTGTTATAATTAAGGCTGGCAATTACAAGGGGGTCAGTGTTCCAGCTAAGATCAGTTGTTGCCATGGCTCTCCCATCGCCCTGATCTGCTGCCATCCCCTGTGCTGCTTGTGGGAGACTGTCAGCTGCCTGGTGAGATCTAACTTCCCATTGCTTTGGGTGACTTAAATGCTGTCCTGGGCTGGTATTTTGCAAGGATCAAAGTTGCTAAAACAACACAGAGAAACTGTTATTTTTCCCTTTAAAACACGGGATTTTGCCCAGTGGAAGAGGCCTAGAAACAAACAGCACAGAATGGAGAGTTGCTAAAGAATTCCGTGTTCTTGGCTCAAATCGTCTGCCCATTTAGGATAATTCTGTGCACACACTCCTCACACCCCACCTCCCCTCAGAGGTCCAAATTACTCTGAATGTCCTGAGGTTCACTGCCTGAAAGAGATTCCTGCCTCTTCAGTGAGGAAATAGGGGACAGAGACAGCAAATGACTCGGGCGAAATGAATCATGTAGAACACAGCTGGAGTTTATGGAGTCAGGCTGCCTTTGCAATCCCAGACCAGCATTTGCTCCCAGCACAAATAAGCTTGTGGTCACTATAAACAGGATTTTTACAGACTGCCATATGCTGTGGAGGTCTTCCTGCACTGAAGTGCTCAGCATCTTCAGCACTGAGGATGTTTATAAAATCATTAATACGTCCAGAGACTCTTGTGCTGCTTATGTTCCCTCTGCAAAGTGGTAGACAGAAGTATTGCTGTTTCTATTTTTAGAGTACTTTTAGTGAGCTTGCACTAAAAAGGTCACCTACATATTCCTGTGGTGCCTTGTGCCAGGGAAGAGGGTCTCTAGGCACTGCCATGAAAACAAATAGTATTTTCTAATCGTAACAGAAACCAAGGATTGTTGGAGGTGGAGTATGAGTCACAAGTCTCCAAAGTACAGTAAGTGTTATTTAACATTTCCTTTGTAAAAGTACTTAAAAACATTTATAAGATTGTGCTCTTCACTACAATAGACATTTTGTAGAATGTGAGTGAATGACTATCCTATTTCGCTTCAATAAACTCAATGAAAAAAAAAGAAAGAAAGCAGCCTACACCCTCTGCACAATAAAGGTCCATTATATTTCCATTTATCAAGGACATATTTGCATTCTCTTTGTAGCCATTTTCTTTCCTGAATGTGTTCTAACCATATTTGTGTTTTTCTGTGGTAGCTGTGAGGATGCAGCTGACAGGTTTGTCCATGTTTCAGATGCTGTGCTAGCAGAGGCATCAGCCAGGCAGCATTTTAATAATCTCTTTTTAACTGTAACTGCAATATTAGCAAATAGTGGTGAAGAATGATTTCAGCTCTAGCAGGAACTAGCTTCTTCAATTTATTCCTAAAAATGCTAAATCCATGCATTGCCATTTTTTTCTCCCTGTGTTTTTAACTTGCTACACTTATATTCATTGTGTTTGTAACATGATGGTGCTCAATCTCGAATCATCTTACTACTCTGAAATTACTGAGTTCTTTAATCATAAAAGAATCTCAAATTCATGTGGGTTGGGGTAGGCAAAGAATTAATAGGTGTTGTTGGCTTTTATTCTCTGGACAACCAATTCATGCCAATTTTTTTGCATGATGCTGCTCCTTATAGTGTGGATTTCTCAATTTTAAATATTGATCCTGAAAGTCAAGTGAAAACATGTGTTCTCAGGCATGCATTGTATTGTTGCCTCACTGCCCTTGCAGTCCAGGAAGGTGTGTGCAATGAGAACCATCCCAGACCACAGGTACACATAAGGTGATGTTCAGACTTAAATAGTCCCCTTTCAAAAGAAGCTGCTTTTATATTTTTTTTTCTTGTTTTCAGAAATCAGAATTGTCTTACTGTGAACTGTACCTGTTGTTAGGGTGAGCTCAGGAGATGATCTGTCTTTTTATTTGGGGATGTGTAGTAATATTTCACAGTAATGAGCAACAAATGAAAGCTCCTCTGACAGAACAGGACATGCCTTCTTCATCAGAAGCTTTATCACTACTGATAAGGCAGTGCTTTAATCTCTCCAGACTTAATCAGAATATATATCCTTTAGTTTTGTTATTTGTCCTGTTCTTGTGGGAGTTGTGGTTATGACTTCTGTGATCAGTGCAATCACGCCCTCACTGTGTAGTTGAGTTATATCCACTGAGAACAGCGGTGCAGTGAAATGACCTCCACCCATCTAATAGTGCCTGCCTTTGTTCCCAAAGCCTTATCTCACTCAGACTGTGACTGGACAAACATTTGGATGGCTGGAGTTAAAAGTCTTCTGAAGAAGAGGTACGATGCAAATTCTGGTACTTAAGACTTCCTCTTACCAGAGGATTGGCTTCTGGCTACTGAGACCTCATCATTGCTTAGCACAGGATTTGGGGTAAACCAGACAAGCTGAGTGTCTGTCTGTCCTTATCACAAATAAGACCTCAGAGATCTGAACGAATCCTGTGCTTGGCACAGAACTGTTGGTTTGTGTGTCCTGGGGACAGGGCCCTCCCTGGCTTGCAGTTGCTTGTCTGTGTTTGCATGAGTGCTGAGTCCATCACACACTGCATTCAAAATAATGCGCTTGGCACATAGACTGAGGTTTTCAACAAAACTTCTCAAGGCATTAAAAACTTTCAAGAACAACCTACTAGGGACTAACAGCGTTGTGTGCAGCACTAGAGGTGTAGGGCAATATTCTGATGTTAACTTCTTCGTCAAGCTGTGTCATTAAATTCAAGCTTAAAATCTTTGTCAGGGTCTTTTTTTGAAGACTGTCACGCTGGAAAAACAATCAAACATGTTGTTTTAGCATTTGCTAAATCAAGCCTCATATTTATAATTAGTTTTTATATTTTTAGAAAAATAATATTTTTACAAACTTCAGAAAGGAGGGAGGGGAAAGTTGAAATTAAATTTTCATGTGAGATAACGAAGTAATTTAATCAAGTCTCTAGGATATGCACAACACCAAGAAAGTGAATTAAGGCTATATGGGAAAGGAATACAATGTAGGAATACAACAAAAGTTTTGCTCCCAACATCTGTAACTTCTCTTTATTGTTTTAATCTTTCAGTAGCTCTCTCATAATTAAAATTTTTATTCATTTGTACATATCATTCATGGATTTGGAAAAGAGCTAATTCCTTATGATTTCAAAGTAATGTCTGGAATATGTATTTTGTAAGCAAAAATGTTTTATTTATTATTTTATAGTAAAAAAAAATAAATTGTTATTTTCTCATCCTATACTTAAGCAGAAAGAAACTACAAATTCAAGCCTATACAGTTTGATGCATGTGATGCACAGTAAAAGCCCTCTTAAAAATTGCTCAATGAATAATGTTGAATCCCTTCACTTATTTCATACTTGCTGCAGTAAAGTTCTGAAGTTTTAAGATCTATCATTCAACTGTGTGGAGGATGATTTTAGATAAATATAACTTTTTGAACATTTGGTGGGAAATACGGGTAGTAATGTCTTGCTGGCGGTTATATATCACTAGGAATCTTTGCTTGCAAGAACTTGCAAAATATCTTGACTACTAATAGAGACCCTTCAGTAGTAAAAGCAGTAAATTTGAACTTCCAGCAAAGGTAGAAAAGCTTAGCTTGAAGCCAAAGAGCACCTCTCCTATTTCTGCTGGCTCCACATGTGACCTCTATGGGACAAGTTAGGCTTTTTGTAAGTGTGGGAACATTCTAAGACTCATTCCAGTGGAAAGAATCTTTGCTTTTCTCTTTTGTTGTATCCTCATGCTTTTTATGCTGCTTGCTTTCTCTTACTTTTTCCCAGCTCTTGTTTTGGTTATCATATATTTGAGCAAATAAATCTGAAATGCATTCAGAACCTATTAAATACTAGCGATTATTGGATTTTTGTAACGTGGATGCTTTTGGTCCACAGACATAAAATCTATCTCTGCCTGTTCTGGAATTAGCAAAGCCTCTGCAGGAATGGAAAACTTCCAGTGTTGGTAATGTTTGAGTTTCCCCTGTTAGAATGAAGCCACTAATCATCACAGGAAGGAAAAGGTGCTATCAAAGTAAATATTTTTCATAACATACATTAAAAAATCATAGCTTCAACTTTAGTCATGAAGCTGTGTAAATTTTTCTGAGCTTCACATTCCAGGTGCAATGAAAGTGCTAAATATTAATTCTAAATCTGTATATGCTAATAGATACAACAAAATCTTTCTGTCACTGACAGACAAGGGATTTTGTTTATTGCTAGGCAAAATGTGAAATTTTCTCTTTAGAAAATTTACATTTTGAAAGGTCTGGTTTTGTTTCCTACATGCTTGAGGCAGAATTTGTGCTAGCCAGTGGGAAAGAAATGTTTCACAGCAGTTTAAAGCTTCATTTGAAGAAACAAATTAAGAGGTCTGGTAATTTTTTGTAGTGTGAGGCTACTTGAAGTTCTCAGTTTACAAAGTGGTATTGGATTGTGTAATTTTATCCCTGGAAATTATTAAAGCATGAGCACTAACAAAATATAAGGTAAAAGTGTCCAGAGCAAGCATTTACTTGCCTATCAACAGTTACTAGAGGCTTCTTAATTGAAACCCAGCGGTTTTCCTTATGAGGAGTTTAAAACTGTGCATTATGTTATACTTTCATTAAGGAGTTGTAGAGGAGTAATAATCTACAGAGTAATACAGAGGAAATTCTGGTAAGCTTTTCCCCAAAAGAACCATTGATTTTTACTACAGAGTTAACAGTAGTGAAATCTAATCTTTCCTCTCTCCAGAATCATTGATGATGTTATTGCAGTTTTCAGTTGTAAATATGGGTCAAAAAACGGTAATTTTTTTAACTTGCAATTTTTTTTCTCCTTGAAATCCTTACAGCCTAATGAGATACCAGCACTGAAAATTAAAATATTGCAAGAGATGCTTAATAAACAAATACACAAGTGACAATGAGAAAATTAAAAAGAGGACATTTAAAATAACTAAATTTTTGCTAAACTCTTTTGAAGCCTTTAGTAATTTTTTTTCATAAAGAAAAGAAAATGAATAATAATTTGTGCCAAAGTGAATGACTGGAATACCATTGCAAAATGAACAAGGCTGCAGGGATGAAATACTGACCCATTTCTAGTTTTCTGTGGAGGTTTTACTGACTCTCTTTAAAATGCTGTGGCCTGGCCCAGTCTTCTAATCTGGTTGTCAGATCTTCAGTTACCAATTTTTTTATCTTTCTGCCTTTTGAATTAATACTGATATGATTTTGCAATTTATTATCAAGTCCAAAGGTTTCTTATAGAGGACTTTGTTGATTTGTCATTACATGCATTCATCAATGGATAAAGCTCAGTACAAGGTATTTTTTAAAATCTTTTCTCCCAGTATCTGATGGATGTTGGCAGCCAGGAGGGCAGACCATGTCCTGGGGGGCATCAGGCATTGCCAGCCCAGTGGAAGAGGGGATTGTCCTGCTCTGCTCTGCTCTGCACTGGGGCAGCCTCACCTCGAGAGCTGGGGGCAGCTTTGGCTGCCACAATTTGAGAAGGATACAAAGCTGTTAGTGTCCAAAGGAGGCCATGAGGATGGTGAAGGGCCTCGAGGGGAAGCCAGATGAGGAGTGACTGAGGTCCCTTGGTGTGCTCAGCCTGGAGGAGACCAAGGAGAGACCTCAGTGCAGTCACAGCTTTGTGGTGAGGGGAAGAGGAGGACAGGCACTGATCTCTGCTCTGTGGTGACAGGGACAGGACCCAAAGGAATGGCCTGAAGTTGAGTCAGGGGAGGCTGAGGTTGGATGTCAGGAAGAAGTTCTTCCCCCACAGGGTGGCTGGGCAGTGGAACAGGCTCCCAGGGCAGTGGAACAGGCTCCCAGGGCAGTGGTCACAGCTCCAAGGCTGGCTGAGCTCAAGAAGCTTTTGGGCAAAGCCCTTGGGCATGTGGTGTGACTCCTGGGTGGTCCTGTGCAGGACCAGGCGTTGGATGGTTCCTGTGGGTCCCTTCCAGCTCAGGATATTCCATGGTTCTCTGATAATTACCCTGGTGACTCTGCTCTGGTCTAGTGCAGTGTGTTACACTATGGCTGAACACAAATAGAGATGAGAAAGGAATAGAAGGGATTTATTTCACTTTCCAAAGCCCTGTTGTAAGCTGCTTGGTGGACTTCTATTGTTGTTTTAATTCATGCATTTTTCTGTAGCTAAGTCGAACTAAGAACTGTACTGAAGCACCACCTCCAACCATTTTACAGTCAATCCCTCTGCATGAAATACAGGCATTATTGGTCATTTCAGAATAAAAAAGTATTTCAGAGAAAAGAAAATGCTTTGATGTTTTTCAAATGCTGTGTTTTGATTTCTCTCTCATTTCAAAGTAACATTTTGTCAAAAGGAGTAAAGCAGGGACACAAACAAATTTGAGGACACAAACAAATTTCTTGGTTTGAATGACTTTTGTCAGTTGACCTAAAATTGAATTTCTCATTATTTTTAAAAAGGTTTTATAGAAAAACTTTTTAAAGAAAACCTAATTTCAATTAAGTTGAAGCTGTTTTATGCATTTTAAAATTGTCTGCCAATAAACCAAACAAAAACCGCCTCCATTTTAACTGAGCTCTAAGTAAAGGTATTTAAACATAGAAATTATAGCAGCTTGTAACTTTCCTTGTAGATGAGGCATATCTGTTCATATATAATCAGCATAAAAACCAGATTTTACATCAATCACAAAAAGTGTGATTGTCATAAAAGAACAAAGCATTTTCGAGTGTCACATAAGTAAAATATTGGATGTCCATAATCATACATAACATAACCCCCTCTCTGTCTTCCTCAACAATATATTTTCTTAAGCATTCTTTAATTACTATGAAGGGAGAGTACTGTTTAATTATACTAGGGATAAATGGGGATGATTTTCTTTCTTTTGCTAGCATGCTTGAAATGAAAGAGTTTTGAACACAAACAATCTGAGTTTTCATATGAGCGGTTCATTACGCATTAAAATTTCTGCTCTAAGTCTCCTGGAGTGGAAACATCAATATATTTAATTGGTGTATTAGCCAATTATTTTGTGGATCTATTATATTAGAAAACTATTATATTAAATATGTAGTTTTCACATGGTCAAAGTTGCTCTCAAAATTTTAGCATAGATGTTACGAAATCCTCAAATATTTGCTTTCTTGCTGGCAGGAAGAGATACTGCACAAGCTGTTAATAGTATTAGAGAAATTGTGCTGTTATAGAGCATCTCAAATCCAGTTTTGCAAGATGATATTTTCTTCTGAGGCTTACATGGCATTGTATTACCTGGTAGACTTTAAATGTTAATAGCACCATTATCTATGTACATGATTCACTTTTATTTGTTCTGTAATAGGATTTTAAAAAATAGAACTCTAATCCGAGTAGAGCTTTGTGGAGACATCTGTTTGGAAATCCTTCTGCCTTTACAGAGATGGTCAAGGAAAGGAGAGAAACTGCAGAAAGGCTTACAAAATGTAAGGGAGGAACACATCTTGAGGGACGCGAAAAGAAATAAAGTTTCACAGTTTCCTTCATAAATCTTCTTGTGTTGTCCTTTTGAGTGGAATTTTAATGTTGAAGCCTTTTTTAAGGCTCCTTAATTCTAGACTTTTAAATCTAAAATTTTAGTTCCTTGGTTTGGATTAGTATATATTTTGCATGATTTACAACAATAGGATTATTTATTTTCTACGAGACTGTTGCATTTTTAATACCTGTTTAATATTGCATTCTTAAGTGGATGTATTTTAAGTTAGCAAATATAGAGCCTTTGGATTATACAATGTGGCACTTTTAAATTAAATCAGTATTTAATATGGAGTTTATGTTTTTAAATGATTCTTGTTCAGGTTTTCATAACATACGCATTTTTTGCATTTTCTGCTGTACTAACACATAAAAATGTAAACCCAGGAATTTCTGTTGAAAAGCAGATTCTTTTTCAGGAAACTACCAAAGTGTGCATTTAACTGAAAATAAACAGAGAGATATGTTCAGAAACAGGACTGATAAATAACCTACTCAGAATTAATCATGATTAATTTCTGTATCAGGGGCATGGCTGGCAGTTCTGGTATGGTTCAGGCAGGAATACATTTCTTCTGTATCCTTTGTAGTGCAAGTGGTCACAAAAAATGAGTTACAGTGAGATTTCTATTGTATGACTCATACCACAGTTGTTCCTTAAAAGTGTGATTCACACCCATGAAAACACTGTGTAATGAAAAGCTGTCCACTTTGTGAAATCACAAACTGGACAACTTTTTTCCTTCAATTTATTTTTTCCTTTTTTTTATTGTATCTTAACTTGAACAAGCAACTGAGTCTTTGAAAACTGCTCACAGATTTCTCTACTGTGCATTGCATAAATATGCAAATGTCTGTTCTAAATGGTCTTCAAATTTTGTGCTAATTTTGAGAGAGCTTTTGGCCCCTGCATTACAAGTCCATCTTGACGTCTCTGGTGGTTGGTTTCTTCTTGCCTTCTGTTAGCACTGCTCCCTTGGTCTTCACTGGGTCTGCACCTTAGGGGCTGCAAAGCAGAGCCAGAGGTCACGTCATTAAAAGTGGAAAAAGAAGAGCCATAATGGAAAAGAGTTTGGGAGAGCTGTACTTTACTGCTTCTACTGATCATGCCATGCTGACTTGACAGTCTTTGTTAGAGCTATAAAACACGAGGGATGGACAAACTAAGGAAAAGTAAAGTAGCCTGGTCTTCTCTAAACTATCAGTGAGGTTTCTTCTGTAATCAACAGAGAGACACCTTCAAAGGATGATTCATTAGGCCTGTCTTTAATAGGATAAGTCACTCTGTACCTATTGACTTAGTGAGCTGCTTGGGTGAGGAACCTAATTTTATATACCTGGAGTTAGCTGAGATAAGTCACTTAGAAGTGCGCGAGAAGGAAAGACTAACATTTCTAAAGCTGGGAAAAATTGTTGCTGGAAGAAAAATGTTATTACTCCATTTAACTTTCTTACCTAATGAAAAGTCATTAGGTGATGCTGGGTGCTGTACAGATCTCTCCCCAAGTAAGGGGCTGGGGCTTAGACTTCTAGAGACATGGGATATTCAGGCTTGCAGTAATGATCATTTCATGAAAATTGCTTACAAAAAGCAAAGTACTGGAGTCATAGTATCTTAGAGACTAAATGAAACATTTAAAAAACCTAATTGCACATCAAGGAAATATCCTTTAAAAGTCGTTTAATATTATGGGTCATTAGTGATATTTTCCTGAGCACTCTTATGAAAACCTCCCCCTTTCTGTTCAAGTGAAAGGACGTTATTTTCCTGTGAACTAAAGAACTGGGCAGTAAAGACCAAAAGGCATTTACAGCATCATTCAAATTGAATGCAATTTGTTATTTCAAATCAGTGTTTATGGGTCAGAAATTGGCACTTTAATGTAACTACTCTTAGGGCCTTTTGGATGAACTGGTGAAACCATAAAGAAAAGGAAATAACATAAAAAAACAAACCAAAACTAAACAAATGGAAAATAAACAACAGAAAACCTAAACCACTTCATTAATAGACGTAACTATCATTCTTCGTATGTCCAGCATTGACTATCTCTGACCTTGGAAAAACATTCCATCTTCCTGTCTTTGCCCGTGTCCTTGGCTCCACTATTACTGCTTTAAATTTCCACAGTGCACTGTGGAAGTGTGGAACCATCTCAGGATGCCCACAGAACTCTGTATATACAGAGTTTACCAGGAAACTGGTGGCATTATCTCATAAGGAGACATCGAGTTTGGAAGCTGTGCTACCCAAGAGCAGTAATGTCTGTCCTGCCTCAAAGATTTCAACTTGTTTCCCAAAATCCTATGCCAACAGCAGTAGAGGTTGGTAATCCCAAGTCCAATGGCATTAGTAGGAGAGGGGATTCAGCAACACCATGGCAATGGAACCAGAAGGTGACTCAGTTTTGGACATTGTCTTTCACAGCCTCAGCAACAACTGAACAGAGTGGAATAACTGGGATGGTGTTTGAGTAATTTTAAATATACCTTGTGCCTTTTGGAATCAATGAGCTTGCTCCAGCTCTGTTTGTGTTGTAAATATCCCAAGTGCCAGAGCACTGACATACAGTGCTAGGGGGTCACAGGAAATAACGTACAAACATGATTATTGAATGACTTTCATTTTTGTGTGAAGACAATCTACATGTTCTACCAAGAAACCATCATATCCAGACTCCACTTAGTTTCTCCTTGTACGATTTGAAAATATCTTAAAATGTAGATACTTACTCGCAGCAAATTACTTGATACAACTTTAGCCAGCAAAGATCTTAATATTACTAGACATGTACTCAGTGATCAGTATTGACCAAGACTGATTTTGATCAGTCAGATGTGAAGAGGTCAATGGTGTTTTTCTGTTCACAAGTGGAGTGTATTAAAATACTGAAGTCATAAAGATTATTTTTTAGTTGATAAATTTAGAGTTTTTCACACTTAGAAGGAATATTTTTATTTAAAAATCAATAGTGTGTGTATATATATATATATATATATATATATATATAATTTCTACAGTCATGTCTGAGTAATCAAGCTCTACATTTTTCATGGTCTTGCAATTGCTATACTGCATCAGTTTCAGAGTAGGAAAGCATACAGGTGGTAAATCTTAACTGCCTCATAATGTCTCAACATTCATAGACCTATTCAAAAGCTGTAGACCAGCAAGTCTGAGTGGTTACTTTATCCAAGAAAATGTCATGCAGTTTTTCTACTTCCAGATGATTCATCCAAATTAAAAAAAAAAAAAAAATTGCAGGTCGTTTTTTTTTTTTTTATTTTTTATTCTTACATCATTTCCAAAATTAAGCTTTCAGTGATCCTAGTAAGTTCTGCCATTATATCCTGTATTAACAGGTCCTGCCCATCCTGTCACTCTTAGATATTAGACATTACCTTTGTGTATTTACTTAATTATAGGATACTCAGCTTTTCTTTAGAGCACACTGGAAGTGCTGGAGGGACTGCAAGCTTTGGATCAGCTCTGGAGTCATTCAAGTGTGAATTGGCTGTGAGTCTCTGCTGCCAAGTCTGCAGGGGAACACAAAAGGTCTGTTTTCATTTCCTGCCATGAGTAAATTCTCAGGGACTTTGTGCATTCCTTTTGGCAAAGAAAGACTTGTTTAGATTGTGTTTAAATGTGTAAAAGTCCACTTCCAGACGATTTTCCAGGTGCTCTTGATTTTTCTCCGAAGCCTTTCTTTTCAGTAATCCTTCTGAGCAACATTTTCATGAGAATAATATTCTAGCTCTGGATTTGAGTACACATGTATTGAATGTGTTGTTTTTTTGAAAGATCCTTTATTACACAATTCTTCTGATTATCTCTTTGCACATATATAGCTTTAGATTAATGCTCTCGAGGGAACTGCTATTGGAACACCCAGAGCAGAAAATACACAAGCCCACTGAAAACGCATGTCTGAATACAAACTTTGTAGCTGAAGGAACTCACAAGAATTGTTCATTCCAAAAATCCGCTCCTTAATTTAGCCCTTTTAAAAATGAAGCATTTTGACTTGATGATCTTAAAGGCCTTTTCCAACCTTAAGCATTCTAAAGCAGCTGGGTAAATGCTGAGGAGAGGGAGGAGGGAAGGAGAGGGTAAAGAATCAATAATTCCATCCCTTAATAGGTTTTTTTGCCTGTTGTTACTAATTGTTGCACATGTCATGGATTGAGTCAGTTACTTGTCAAAAACAAGATGTTTTTTAAAAATGTATTAATGCCCAGCCTGTGTGTGTCCAAGGCTGTAGATTTCAGGAGCAGACCATTCTTGGACTTACTGCTCAGAGGTTCACACCCTGACACTGGTTTTCTTTCTGCAGTACCTGTGTTAGCATTTCTCTGTACAGCTAAGTCACAGTCTCAGGGTGTTTCTAAGGTCCAGCCTCACTGGTATTCGGGCAGTGTCTGAATTCTGCAGGAAGGTTTAAACCATTAACCCCCCCCAAATTACAGATGGATTCCCAAATACATTACACTTTTTAATGTATTTTCAAGATTTGGGATTCTCTTTTCTTCAGTTCAGTCTTGTTTTTGGCATGCTGCTCAGAAAAGACCTTGGCTTTTCCAAGGCTTTCCAGTCTTCTGTGTCTCATGATTCTTCTGATCATCCTTCGGATGGCAAGTTACAATTATATGGGGAGTTTATAAGGCAAACTGTAACAGTGGTTAGATTATTTTTAACTTTTCTGCCTACAAATTTCCAGACTGCATCAGTTGCTACAGCTGAAGATGTATTTCTTTTAATGTTGAGTTTGATTTAAGATTTCTGTATTTATATTTGAAATGAGAACTTTGTAGCACTCATCTATGCCTTGTGTACTTTCTGAGGTTTTCCACTTACAGGTTCTGACCCCTTATAAAAATAAATTTTACTCACACAGCACCTTATGATCTAAGTAAGCATTTCTATGCTCTTTTGCTCTGGCCAGCAAAGTATTTGGATATTGAATCACCTGTTCAGGGTTCCAAATGAAATCTGTGAAGGTCAAGGGTTTTAAAGTTATCTGTGTTAATCTCTGAAGAGTTGCTTATTTTTATACGGTTATGTTTTGCTTAAATAGACAAAAAATTACAGTAAAACTACTCCAAGATAGTGCCTCTACAGTATTTTTTTTTTGTAGAAAAGATAGATGCTTTCTGATACACTGAATGTAGAAGGTGAATTGAAGACTACTGGCGTTTTCCCTGATGAATGCACTGTGCTTTGGAATGGAGTTTCAGTTTGCATTTAGTATTTTTACTAAAATCATATAAAGTGATTTTACATATAAAATCTCTCTTAAAAGAACAAGCATTGTATATAGTTGAAGAACTTGTATTAGCAAATTATTTTTCTGAATCTTACCAGTAACTCTGTTAAAGGGGGGAAAAAAAAGCCTCTATATAGATACTCTTAAATATCTAATTATTGGTTGACCAATCATTGATAACTTATTTTGTTACCTGACATGAACATCAGGATTGATCCATGGTATATAATTCTCTACACACCTTAATTGTTTCATATTTGCATGCTTTAATACTTTGGGTTTTTTTGGGCTTTTTGAGATTTGCTAAACATTGAAATTACTAGTTCAAGCTGCCTGTCAGTTAACTCCTTTAAGACTCTGTTTTGTATTATTTTATTTATTTGTAATACCGAAATATTTTTTCGTTGCATATATTTTCTGAGCTTCCATCATCTAGCAGTTGAAGATTATTCATTTTTATCTATTAAGATTCCTGAGGAAAGATTGCTTTAAGCACATTGCCAAACTAACGCATCCCATTCTGCTTTAGTGAGGTAATGTGTGTATACTGTGTTTGGGTTACAGAAGATTTAGATGCTCTGCCAGAAAAGAAATTAAATAGCAGTTTTGAAAAGCAGTTTTTGAAAGGATGAATTTGTAATATCAAGGAGATGGAGGAGCTTTTCAGTTTATTTGAACAAGTAAATGAATAGAGCAGGAGAAAGAGAAATCTTTGAATTATCATTAGATATGAATCATTTTCTATCTTGTAAGGCCTTTTCTTCATGTATCTCTCTGTGGCTGTCTGTCAATCAGAGTCAGTTTGCTTAAGGACCTGAAAGAGGCTGGAGTTTGCATTGTGTTTGCCAAGGAGTACAACTGCCCTTCTACTTACTGATGTAGGTTGGATACTTCCCTGAACAGAAGTGTGCTCCTAAGGATAATTACAGAATAAAGCTTGGGCCTGTTATATCTGCTGATAATACCTTTGGTAGCAGCCCACACCTTGCATAAAGACCTCCAGGTTTGGTAGGAAGTAAGCCTTGTTTCCATGAAATACCTATAAATTAACAGTCTCTTGGGGGATAAAGAGATCCATCTAGGGTTAGCAATTGGCACAGATTTTTGCTAACAGTGGTAAAAAAGCTTGTTTTCCAACCTTGGTAATTGTAAAGCCAAGACTTGTGCAGTGGTAAGTTGATTTCAGCTGGAAATAATTTGAAACTTTGGGCAAAATAGAAAAGCCGCCACTTAGAGCAGAAGTGTCACCACAGCATCTTGTTGCCACTTTAGGTTTTTTGAAGGGAAAATATTTATCCTGTTCTCCCAAGCTCTGGGATGAGGGAAAAGCGAAACAGAAAGGGGAGGAGCTGGAGCTTGTGATAACATACCAGGAGTCAGATGGTGTCAGTCAGGTTGGGGAAGAGGGTGATGAGGAAATGTCAAAGGATGTTCTCAGTGTGAGCATCCCCACCATATGTGTGCAATGAGAGCATGGGAATACATGAGCACTCGAGTGGTGCCTTTTGTCCCACAGCCCCCAGCTACCCTGAAGGATCACTGTGTTAACTGCTGCATGGAAAACCATTCTTTCCCCCAAGGGACCTAAAAAGACTTGACAAATTAGTATAAGAATACAGAGTATATGAGGGATAACAAAACAAATATTAGAGCTAGTTAGCAAATGATCCGAAAGTGATACTTTCCTACTTGAAATGAAATAAAAGGATGTGAGAGATTTGAGTTACAGTTTCATGCTTTTGTAGAATTTTGTAGATAAACAATATTTTTGGACAAAAATGGGAGCTTTATTTTGCCATTTAAGATAAACCCATATTAATTTCAGTGCTAATGCACACCCATATATATGTGTGTAAAGGACAAGTAAGCAAATAAATGTCAGCCTCCCTGTTACTGCTTTACTGTTGGGAGTTTGCCATTGGTATTATGATAGAAGAGTTAAAAGGGATTTGAAGGATGATAAGATCTTGCTTTTACCTTTATAAAATATATGTGTGTCATATATTTATATGCAAATGAGAAAATTCTGCTGTGTGACAAGAGGAGAAAATTGTGTTGGTGCTTTCTGATTTGAAGAGGCATTTGATTTATCATATTTACTGCAGTATATTGTTCCAGCTAATACCATACCTATTTAAAAAGGTATAAAGTCCTTTCAGGTTTCTTTACAATGCTTGTGGTCAGCCTTGCATGAAATAGCCATTTGTTCTTCTCGTATTAAAGCTTGTGCTTCCATGTAGTTCTGAGAATTTCCTATTACTGTAAATTAATTTCACTTCATTAAGTGGCTGGGTCACAGGCAAGGGAATAATAGCAGCCAGAGACACAGGAGATTAGTGGTTTGAATAATCATAAATTGGAACCCACCACTTTATGTCTAATATTGGAAAGAAGCTTCTGGCTGTCAGTGTCATTTGATTAATCAAAAAAGGCTATGAATGTGAACTTTAAAGTTAGACAAGATAAAATTATTATCTACACAAACAACATTTTACAGTGTGGAACAATGGATTCTAGTCCCTGTGGGAGACAGCTGTAAAGATTCAGTTCTCTGTGTTACTTTGCTGTTATTTCAGGTCACT
Organism: Cinclus cinclus; assembly: GCF_963662255.1. Classification (NCBI taxonomy): domain Eukaryota; kingdom Metazoa; phylum Chordata; class Aves; order Passeriformes; family Cinclidae; genus Cinclus; species Cinclus cinclus. The sequence continues at coordinate 31,552,390 of NC_085052.1, read as the reverse complement.
TGTGATTATTCAAAGTCATCGACTCAGCAGTCTTACATTATGCATAGAGGGCTCAGTTGTGAAGAGATGACTCCAGAGCACAGAGAGTTTATTATTTAGATATTCATTTATCCTCTCATGTAAATGATTATTTCTTCTGCTAAGATGATTATGATAGGATCTAATAAAAAAACCTAATTCTTGCTTTTTTCATATTATTTTTTCTAAGTCCAGCCCCATGTTTGTTGAAAACAACTGATTACAGACCCACTAATTTCCATAAATTTCTGATGAAAGCACTAATATCTCAAGAAAGCTGAGGGGAGTAATTTTTCTAGTATTTAACTCCCCTTATACTGAATAGAAAGAACAAAGTTGCACTGAAAAGCATCCTCAGTGCAGGTGTTTCAGAAAGGGCTGTTAAACTGCTCCTTGAGGAGTAAACTGGAAACTACATGGTCAGAGAGGCTGAATTTAGGGTACAGCATCTGCAGGGAGGTGCAAACAAGTTAGCAGGTCCCAGAGCTATTGGAATTACGGTGGATATTCCTGCAGCATTTCCTCTGAAACCTTACACGGGGCGTGGAAGAGAATGCCTGCTGCTCTCTTCTCAGCCATCCCCACTGCTCTGTGTTTAAACAAGGGTGAAAATTTCGATTAATTGCTCTTTCTGCCTCAAACACAGCTCCTGATATCAAGTCTGTCTCCTCAGCCTGGCGTTGTATGTGGCACAAAGGCTTTCAGTGTCGCAGTCCTGTCTGGGAGAGAGGGAAGATGATGGGTCTTCTGAAAGCACTTCGGTGGTGGCAACGCATTGTCAGCTCTGTCAGAGGGTGGAGGTTGAGGAAAAGCTGGCAGGTCTTGCCTTGCACTGAAAATACCACATGGTATTTGTTCACTCTGTGCCTTTGACACACTCAGATGGAAGGAGTGATGGTGCTGTGTTCTGATTTTCTCCTTGTACCCATGCTTGTCGTAGGTTTACTTGAAAAGATAAGCTTGTTGTAAAGATTGATCACTAATTTATCAATGTTTCTATCTTATCCAGACCGTATGTGATGTATATCATGTGGCTAAGGGTGGCATAATTACTTGGATAATTCTGCAAACATTTACATATGTAAATTCAAAAGGGGAATTTGTATCGGCCCAATTAGTCATGCATTTTAAATCCTATTGATTTTAAAAGTATAGCACTGAAAATTTATAGCCATTTTTGAGTTGCTGTCACTTTACTTAAAATGTCGAAGGAACTTTGATTTTTGCATCAGACAGATGCTTCTAACATTTTTTTTTTTTCCCAAGGCTCCTCATTTTCTGTGGTAGTAATTCAAGCAGTGATAAAAACAAGACATTTCAGTTTATCTCAGTTATTACTACAATTATTCATCTGTGACGTGTTTTGAGCCTTCCTTGGCAAATAGGATGGAATAGGAAAGCTCAAGATTCCATGTAGTGGTTTCCTAAGCTGCACAGGCATGGAGTTCAAAAGCAGAACTTGAGAAGCATCAGTATATTGAGAAATTCATAGTTAGCTAATAAATGAAAGTTCAAAGTTTCTTAATTAATAATGATCAGTAGTCAGAGAGAAGGATTCAGGCCCATGTGAAGGTTATGAACGCCAGATGATGTCCTAGTTGTTTTTAAATTACAGGAATAAAACAGTTAAATATATGTCCTGAGATTGGTTTTTTTTTTTTTTTTATTGCTCTTCGTCTACCACAGGTTCTAGCAGTGGAATTTCAAATGAGAATTGTGTGAGAGTGCCACAGAGTAGTTTTGGTTGTTGTTACTGTTTTGGGATTTTTGAACAAGTAGGGTTTTTCTGGCAAGTTTCTGGCACTTGGCTTGGCTGGAAGGTGGACCCTATTGTAGAGGGTATTTGGCAGAATATGTACCCATATTGGCATACCTTTTCCTTGACTAAGTCTAAGTATCTGTAATTATCCTAAATAAGAATTGCAAACTGAAGTGGCTGTTTATTACTGTTTACTGAGTCCAAGGAAAGAAATGTCCTCCCCATTTTTTTTTACTAAGTAGGTAGGTGGAGTAGAAAATAATTTTGTTTGTTTTTTGGAAGTTGATGAAAACTTGTTCTGCTTGTTCATTTCTCGTAGTGCAGTTTCAGGTGGTGTAAGGTCACATATCTGAACAAAAGTGTGAGGAGTGGGGAATCCTGTCTTCACTCCATCCCAAGAACAGAGACAGAAGTGTCTGGTAAAGAAGGCTTGAGTACAAGGAGAACAGGTGATGAAGCAACCAAAACTGAGTAAATGAAAGTTTATGTTGCAATTTCATCTTTTTGAGTACACCTTACTGAGCCTAGTATACGTTATTTAGGCAAGACCCAGAAAACAAGAGGCACGTGGCTCAAAATTCCAGGTGGCCTTTCATTTTAAAAAGAACAGGAGAACCAATGGTCTAGAGTTTTCACACAGCTGCAGTAGACTCTTCAATCTGTCTCTGGACATATGAGGCCAGAGATGGTGTAGAGGGGGAGGAAGAATTTTATGTTTAGAAGTTTATCTACAGCTGGGGACAAACAGCTCCATCTGTCTCTGGGTTTGGAATGGAGTAAATAGCTGGTGAGAGTTTTGGAATGAAGACAGGCTGCGTACTTTTAATTAATTTGGGAAATAAATCTTCCTGTGGAATAGGAGTACAGAGTAACTAAGGGAAAGCAAAATAATGGTACAGGAGTGTGCTGCAGTCTTCTCACTTGACTGATGGTTCTTCTGTTTCAGCTGTGCAGCACAGACAGGTGAGTAATGTCTTGTGCTTTTTGAGAGGGACAGGAAGGAATTAGCTGACAGAGAGACAGCCAAGACACAGATTTTAGAGAGAATTGCTGAATAAACTTAATGAAAAGAAACAGGGAACAATGGGAGGTGAGGGAGGTGATGTTTGAGCATGGTAAGAGGCTGCTGTGAGAGGCAATTTGCACAGAGCTCAGCCATGTGCTATCTCATCTGACACAGCCAACTGAAGTGCTGAAATGTGCTCTCAAAGGCAAGGCACGAGGAAAACTAGCAGGGGAAATGGCTCCTTGCCACTTGTCCCAGAAGTGTCACCCTGGATGGGAGAGGCATCTCTCCCAGAAGCCAACAAATGGTGACATAAAAACATACTTATTCAAACCATTTCAGAAGGACTGCCCTCCTCTGTTTTCCTTTTCCTAAAGCCACAGAAGGGAACGAATTAATGACACATAAGTAGAACAGAAACAGACTGTGTGCCCTAATAATTTACATTGGATTTCCAGGTAAGTGCTTACTTTGACCAATAAATCCTACTCAGACATAGCCAAACTTAAAATCAGTGGCCAAGACACGTGCAAACATTTTTTACTTGTTAGCGTACCTATTAATTAACTAATTAATATTATATATTATATTTTATATAATATTATTCTTAATTAACTATTAATTAATTAATTAACAATCCTGCTGTTCTCTATGATCCTGGAAAAGTTGCAAGAGTGGTTTTCCTACCTGTGTCAGTCCTAGATTTGCACCATTTTATGCATGAGTATATGTGTATGTATCTAGCAAAAGGCACGTGTATATTACCAAGTTACATCAAACTTGAGAAAATTCGCTCATATCTTCCCAGGAATTATATGATAAATCCAGGAATAAATATTTGAGTCTCCATTCACTGTGGGGACAACATGATTTTAGTTAAAAAAACCTTTTATGCTTTGGATGTCACTGCTGACCTGATTTTCTTCCTTCCATTTTCCTTTTTCTTTCATGTGCCCATCCCCAGACAGATGTGTGGGTATGTATATGTATTTATGGGAACACAGCCACACAAATGTGTACTTACACAAATATGTATATTTACCTGGGAAAGGGGAAGATATGGGTTATGGATTGACAGCTCTGGCTATGAGTTTCAGATTAATGAAGGAGCAATCCTTCTGTTACCTTCCAATGTTCAATTAACAATCAAGCCCCAGATTTAGGAGTGATGCAGAAGGGTAGAATTTGCAAGTGCAAATTTGTAGTGATATTCTTACAAGCTAAGCTTTAGTGTTCAGTTTGAATGCTGTAATAGAGAAAGTTGTAGAAAGCACAGATCGATGTGTGTAGTGAGGAGAACACATCTCTAAAGCTCTTTTCAAGCAGAGGTGCCAAATGAGCCAACAATAAAGATGTGTTTCTGGTCAGGGCCTTCAGGACACTGGCAGTGTATCTCCAGGAGTGTTCTGTCTTTTGCTTCTTCTGGGGCAGAAAGCAGCAGGTTCTTGTCTTGGTTTCAAAGACAGGTGTTTGTTGAGAAAGGCAGAAGCCTCTCTTGAAATGGACAATGTAAACCCTCTCCCTCCAAATTATTATAATTTTGAAACTAAGGAGCTCTCAGGCAAATATATGGGAATAGAAATAACACTTCTTTACTAGGAAAAAAAAATAAAATAAAAAACACAATAATAAAAAAAACAAACCCAAAACACTGCCAGAGTCAGAATACAGCCTGACACCCCATCAGTCAGTCAGGGTGTTGGGAGCAGTCCCATTAAATGGTGGCTGCATCCTCCTGCAGTGACAGATGTGGTTCTGTTGGAGCAGTGCTCCTGTAGAAGGTGCAGTCTTCCTCTGAAGGTCCAGTGATGATGTAGAAGGGTCTGATTTTCCTCTGGAATCCGGTGGAAAAAGGCTGCCCTGATGTTCCAAATTCCAGATTTTATCTAGGTAGGAATGCTTGTCTCCTCCCCCTGAGTGGACCATCTCCCAATGGGATGATGGAATTTTATCAGTCATGCAGTGGTACTCAATAGCCCTTTACAGAAGATATCTCCTTGGAGGAAGGGTGGGTGGTGGAAAAGATAAGGAACACTGCCCCTCCTGGTTTTAACAGATGTTGATAGAATAAATACTTTTGGTTACATCTTGCTTTGCAAGACAAGACAGTTCAGTGTATCCTTTACTCTGACAATCTCTTCTACTGAAGGCAAGAATTTTAAAAATCCCAGATTTTTAAAGCAAGGATACTGTTGAAGGTCTTGAACAAGGATGAGTTGAACTCATCAACTTGAGCTCCCTTTTCTGTCACATGTGGGTGATATTTATCATGCACTTTATCTCTCTGCCCTAATTTCCAACTGCAAGAAAAGGTCTTGTCATACTGTATTTATGAGGTTTTCCCTACTCTTTTCTATTGAAAACTCTTTCTGTATCATCTTGGTTTTCTCCAGTGGGAGCGGTATCAGCCTGATTTGAACAACATGGTGGGTGGGTTTCCCCCCTCCCCAGAACTCTGCCATACCTACTTTGATCAAGAAAGCAGAGTCCCAGATTTCTTTACTTGGCTTTGGTGTTTTTTTTGTTTTGTTTTGTTTTTTTTTTTTTTTTTTTTTTGTTTTTTTGTTGTTTTTTTTTGTGATAGATAGTGTTTTATAATGATCTATTAGCTGATTTACTTTACTAAAACATCTGGGCAAAAAGGGTCTTATTAGTCTTCTAAATCTGTCAGTTCCCTAGGATTTGAAGTGATATTTGAGACACAAAAGACTCCTGAGGATGAAATCTTGTCCACTTTGACTTGAATGGAGCTAATATTCATCCCATATTATTTTATAAATTCTTGAATAATATTTATTTTTGTGCAAGTTCTTCAGAACTGAAGTAATCCCTCTTCTGTTCTCAGCCCCAAATTCAGAATATAGCAATTTAGCTAAATAGAAAAATGGACTTTGAAAAATGAGTTCCTTTTCTTTGGCAGTCAAGCTTTAGTAAATAATAAACATTATGGTAGACAATCCTTATCACAACGGTAAAGGATTATTGCTTTTGTACTTAATGCTTTAAAAAATTAGAACACCTTAATCTTTTAAAAACAATTTGGGTTTGGAAAAACAAATTACGTTGACGCTGACAAGATGCTTGCCAAGTTTCAGGAGATGCAGATTACAACATCTGAGATATTAAACCTTGAATGCCTGAGTTCCTAATAGAAACAGGGCCTCAGTATTAGCTCTTTGCTGTAGTATATAACACATAAAGTGCATATTTTTGTGTCTTTCTCATAAAACCCAGGAGGCTGCTGCTGGGTTTCTGTCCTGTCTCAGTGGTACAAGATAAAAACCGAATTTCTGGCTTTCATGCTTCTGTCTCCCGAGAAGAGGGGCCATAAATGTATAAATATGTATTCCATAGCCACTTTCACAAACTGGTCATACTCCTGAAATGAAACTGTATTTTGGCCTGCCACTACTGTTTCACCTCACTACTATTCACCGTGAGGTCAATATAGAATGTCCACATAAGACCTTTTTATTCTTGACCAGAATATATCTGTGATAATACTGGTATCTATATGTCTTTCTGCTAGCGTGGCCATGTGAGTTTAGCAGGTGGGATGCTTTCTTTTTATCCTCTTGGGGTCCTTAATGTAGAACTTGAAATACAGGAAACATACTGTGTTACGATTCTGCTACTCAGCTGTCCAAACTTAAACTCTACTCTCAACTTACTAGTGACTTCAGGAGTCTCTCTTTGTTGCTGTGCATACTTTCTGACTCTGTTGGCAACATTTCATCTGTTATACATACATATCTAAACACACCTATCTATCCAGCTATATCTATATCTATATATATATATATATATATATCTCTTAAGGTTTAGTTAGTTGTTCGAGGGTGTACAGATTGCTAGACCACAGAAAATGAACCTGTGATAACAGCTCTGGTGTTTCTCAAACTGATGAAGTTTCAAACAATAGACTTTTCTTTGTTATCTGAGTGCATGACCTTATTTTTCATAGTAGTGAATTTCAGTGTAATGGTGTTATCTGGCTTCAGAAATCATTGTTTTTAAATGCTCTCTAAATACCTGTGTATTTATCATACTTCCTAGTTTTCTGTTGTAGTTAATTCTTTTGATAGTATTTGTCAGATTCATTGCTGATAATATTAAATAAGCAACTAAAACTCTCAGGTTCCAGAGGACTACCTGCTGAGTAAATTGGACAGGAGAAAACTTCCAAATCTAAGAATGGCAGAGGAAATTTGGAATTTCTTAAGGTCTCTGTTGTGAAGCTAGCAACCTTGACTGTACTTAGCTTAACTAATGATTGCACTTTCTTACAAGAGTTATTGTTGTTGTTATTATTATTATTTTTTTTTTTTTTTTTCTCTGAGTTCAAGAATTTAAGTTTTATTAAATGCACACCAACCCTGCAGAACATTTTAATAGATAAGGATTATTCTTCTATGTTCAACTTTGACTTTAGGGCTGCTATCCCAAGACATCTTTCTTTACTTCCCTCACATAGATTTGATGATAACCTTCTTTATTTTTTTTTGTTATCTGCTATCTTGCTATATAAATATTAATTTTTTTTCTGAATAAAATGTCACCACACTTGTATTCTTCTTATTGCTGTTTTTACATCTTGCACTGCCCTCTTTGGAAATGGCTGTTAGTATATCCTCATTAAAATTTTTCAGTACTCTTACAAATTAAAAGTTGCTTTTTAGACTGCAGGCCCTGTATGCTTTTTAACATTTAATTTTCTTCTATTAGTTTCAGACTTAGTCCCTCTAGCCCAACACTGAAGTATTATCTGAAAGAGTCAGCTAAGAAATGTTCACTTAATGAAAATACTTCTCATTGGTTGCATTTGCTGACCGTTTCTTTCTGTCCCAAGTCTTTTCTGTCTGTTCTTCTTCATTAGCTGTATCTTGCTTCAATTTGCACTGTACATCTATCTCACCTATATGTAACTCTTGCTTTATCCAGAAGTAACTTTACAGTGACACCTGACCTAAATGAAGAAAGACTTTTTTCCTCTTTCTTTATTATTTCTTTTCTGTCTCAAGACTGTATTTCTTGTCCTAGCCAGTTGACCTCTTCCCTCTGTGCTCTCTGATGGCAGGCCAGTCAATTTGTCCCTCATGCAATTCAGCAGTTCCTGGCATTGTGTGAATCTTCAATGTTCTCAACTTTATTTTTCCTTCATGTGGTTTGTGGTTACTTCCTACCTCCCCTGTCCTCTTTTCCCTCTTCTTCATGTATGCTTTTTAATCTTCTGTGTGTTGTCCTCAGCGCCCATACATCTCAGTCCTTGGATTTTATCTTCCTCTATGGTTGTTGAGTTCTTCTGATCTCTTTATTTGCTTGTCTGTTTGCTCCCTCCAGCATCTCTGTTTCTCTTTGCAGAGAAGAGCATCAGTCACAGCTGAAGGTACCTGTAATATGTGGTCAAATGTGTGGCCTTGCTCAGAAGTTTGGTGTGCCTAAGTAGATTCTGCAAACAGAGCAAGTTGTCCACAGCACAAACCTTGTGAACAGAGCCATCATCAACTAATAGGCTTGGTTCTTGTTTCCATCTCCTACAGATTTTTCCCTCAAGGAGGATGGATTTCATGCCAGCTGCCTTGTTCAGCACTGTTTGTTGTATTGTTGCACAACAGGTTGCTGTCACTTCATCTTCAGAAAAAGAAATTAACACTTGATGGATGCTTCCATACATTAGCCTGAAATATGAATCCATTTTAATGGGATATACACTGAAACAATTTTGTGTTTTCAAGTCATAGCTTGTCACAAACATAATTGTTAAATTAAAACTCTGTGCATTGCATAATATTTGGGAAATGCTTTTCTTCTCTCTAAGCAGATCATTAGAGGTTTAAAACATAGACTGACAGTCCTCTACATAAATTATCCTGCATAAATAATGTACCATACAGTGGATTTTATTTTTTGGCCAGTGAGGTGTAGGCTGCTTTAATTAAACATAATAGAAATTTCCCTTGTGCATCCTTTCATGCATGGATGGAATGATAGAAATCAGTGCTAAGGGTAGTATATCACAAATCAAACCAGCTCATATTTTAAAATAAGAAATTTATTAATTTCCTTTTTTTTTTCCTTCTCTGGATTTGTAGGGAAACTCACATATATGGATATTCTCACAAAAATCTGTGTTTTGTCCACATTGTGCCGCAGAAACAATGGGGGAAAAATTGCACTACTTAAAATGCTCAAAATTACTTTGTTTTAAGAGCAGAATCAAGGCATAGTCTGCAATGTATGCAGGTGTCACTTGAGTCAGAAGATAACCTGTTGCTCCAGACAGTGTGGAAGGGTTTGATCTCAAAACTCCATTTGTCTATAACTTTGCAAACACTGTGTGAGCTTGTGTTAGTTAGATGAAACAGAATTTTTTCTGACTATGAAATACGTTGTTTTGTTTTGTTTTTGTTAGTTTTTTTTTTTCTCTTTTTAATTAGTAACTTTGCCATACGCTTCTGAATAACTGTGCAAGCCTTTAGGAAAAGTAATTATGTTTTCCAGTCAAATCTGCTCATGCCCCATTACTGTAATGTATATTTTTAATACCATTCTTGCTGCCAAAGATAAAGCTGATGCAGACTGGCAGTAATGAGATCACTGTGGGGCTTCCAGTGAATCTCTGCAAGCTTTGAGGAAGTATAGGTGCAAAACATCACAGGATTGGACCCAAGTGGTGAATATCTGAACATCTGCGTGAGAGAAAAATCTGTGAACAAAAAGTTAATTTATTTGTGTCTGCTTTCCATTGGCATGAACTGTATATGCACACCATGCTGGGTGACTGCTGCCTTTGTGTCTCCTTCATAAGCTATAAGGCTTTGCATAAAGTCATTAAGACCTTGGATATACTGAGGGAGAGGGAGCCCTTCCACACCACCATTGCTGCTCCCCAAGGGTATCCCTCCTCCTCCAGCATCCTGAGAATTCTCACTTGGCAAATGCACAGCAGGCCTGTATCCTCAGGCAGTGTAAAGAACAGCAAATATTCATTCCTCTTGGCAGGGTGGGTCAGCAAAAGTCTCGTGGTTTGAGATGGTTAAGGTGATGTTTAAGGTGTTTTTTAACACAGCCTGTGATACTCTTTGTGCATTTAAAGTGACCTATGACTGACAAGAAGGTCCTCAAACCTGTAAGGACTTTGCTTTATTTATGTATTTATTTTGCAATTTAAAGCAGAAGAGTGCTGTAGGCAGAACAGGACTGTTTTTAAAGGTATGTTTCAGACTGACTATTGCCATCTTTCCTTTAAAACCAGACATGATTTTTAAAAAATTTAACAGAATAGATAGAATGTATGTGAATGGATGAAAATGTGGATATTGGACAGGATGACCTTTGATATTGACATACCCTTCCAAGTTCATAGAGTTTAAAACCTCATAACCTAGTTTAAATAACAGCTTTGCAGTGTGATTGGCAACTCTGTGCTAGAGGCAGTAAATCAGTATTAAACTGTAAGTTCCTGAAAATCAGTGTGGTCTCTTCATGCTATAGCTGGTTCTTCCATTTCCAAGTTTGTGGTTCATGACTCTCAGAGCTTCAGTTATGATGCTATCAGGACAAAGTATGAGCCTTTTAAAGGGGGGGATTAGGAATGTGTAAGTTGTGTTTTCACTGTTTGGTGTTGGATGCATGTCAGAGAGGTAAGAAGTTTGCATCTTTAATGGAATAGTTACCATCTGTTGTTTATACATTCAAAAAGAATAAACTCTGGGAACCTCCGTGCAAACTCTACGTAGTTGAACTTGCAGTGTGAGCTCGAGCTGGAGTTCAAGCTGCTTCTATGAGCAGAGCTGAGAAAGCACAGTGAATGGGACTGGTGGTATGCACTGGAAGTGTTGTGCCCTGTGGAATGGTGCTCATTACGAGGATGGAGAGCAATCCTCCATGCTGGAAATAGGTTTCTTTGCCTGGGGTCTGTGCCTGTAAAAGCATTTTCAACCTTCAGACCAATGTCCAGTCAATCCCCTATAGGCATTCCAAACAGAAGACTTTAACTGCTATATTTCAATAGGAATTTGGAAGGTAGTTGGAGAATCAAATCAAATCAAACAAACAAAAACCCCAAACAACAACAAAAACAAAACAAAACAAAGCTGACCTCAATGTGCTGGGCAGTTCTGACGAATTTTGGTTTGGAATTTTTTTGAAGTGTGACTCAGGTATACAGTTCTCAGCAAAAAATTACAAAATTCTTTGTAAATGTCTCTAAAAAGCAAAGGCTTTTTAATCAAATATAGATATACAAACCTGTTATTTTCAAAAAGAAAAAAGCAGTGTCAAAGTGAGCAAAATTTAGTTACTCTTTTAAAAGGATTCATCGGGTCTTCAAATTCAACTTGGCATGTGGTTGTGGTAAAATTTTAAGTACCACATTTCCGGGAGGTTTTGTTCTGTAGTTAACATTAGATTCATGTCTTAATGGAAATGTTGCTTTCTGACAGCTGTGCAATTATCTGGTGTCACTACTGTGCCATGTAGTTAAATGGTCAGCAGTTACCATGTTTATAAACACTGTGTGACATTTGAGCTTTGAAGAGTACATTCTTACTGAATGCTTTTGGAAGAGTTCCATATACGGTATTTTCATGCATTGTTCAGTGCAGGAATGTGCACTAAATGGAATGGCAGCAGAGATTGACTGTAATAAGCATTATGTATGAAAGGGAAATCAGATTAAACAGAAATCCCAGTACGTTACATTGAAATGATTAAGGTTAAAACGATAGGCAGTGCCACATTAGAGCAGTTCCTCAAGAACAATGTAGCTGTATAGCTAGAGGAAATTTCAGCAGTCTTCCCACAATCTTCCTATAGTTTTCTTCATCTCCAGTATTTCTCTTAATTAACATTTACCTTTTATGTTTCCTTTGGTGTATTTTTTTTTTCTGATCAACTATGACCTAAGTAACAGGCAACTAGTGCAGTACAAACCTTTAATTGTATATTGTGTTTGAGCTGTTACCAAATTATATTGATAAATGCAAAATTTCAGGTACACCTTCTAATTAATATTCATCAGTTCCGGGGGTCTGTGCTAAAAGTGGGTGAAGCTTTGGGTCATATTTCCTCTACTTTGTGTGAAATCTCTTGTTAACAACCAAAAATGGGATTCAGTTGTGGATGGTCTTTGGGAATTTGCTTAGGGATGTATTTTATATTTTCCTTTTGTTTTTTTTTTTCTTCCTTCTTCTCACCCTTCTTTATTTTTTGTCCCCACCCCTTTAGGCTGAGTTGTTTATCTTGTGAAGGGACTGAGATAGAGGTCAAGACAGGACTACTGCATATCGTGTGGACAGAACATAAATGAAATATTACAGAGTTTATGGGGAGCAAGAGCCCTGGAGAGCTGACTCAGACTAATTGAGAGTATAGAGATCACCATGACCAATTCAGCCTCTCTTTTGTGGGACATTCAGGCTGAACATGCCAGGTTTATAGGCTTGTATTAATGGAGGAGCCTGGAATGGTTAAAATGCCATTGAATCTTGTGATAACCTTTCAGTTATTACTTGTGCTTCATCAGGACCACAGAGGGAAGAACAGCTTTTCTCAGCAGTACAGTTCTGCAGGAAGTATCAAGCTTTATGTTTTAATGTGACAGTGCATAACTTGAAAAAAGATCCCCACGGAGAGAGGGCCATCAGCAATGTGTTTATAGAGTGTAGGCCAAGAATGAAGTCATACACATAGAGAAATACCAGAAAATGTGGATGCTAAAGGCATGCTATGCTTGTGGTTCGTTAATGGCTTGTAGGAAACTTGTGTGGAAGTTTCAGGGTTCAGAGCTGACAGCTTCTGGTGTAAGTGTAGTAAAATGAATTCCATCATTGAAATGAGTTGTCATCAGAGAAGCAGGTGGCCCTACTAGGTGCTTTTGAAAGAACATATACATGTAACATTTTCTGGGAATAAGTTCAGAAAGAAGAAAGAATATGGAATTTCTGCCAACACTTTTTTAGTAAAAGTTCAAATTTTTGGAAAGTGAGGTTCAGTTAGAATGGGACATTTTCCATGAATTTTCTAGCTGCAAAAATACATCATAGAAACTCTTTAAATTCCCATTTTACCATTTAGAGAAAAAAAAATCATATTTCACTTTGAAATTATATTTAGACATTTTTGTTAGCCTGTGTTAAATAATATAAATAAACCTACAGGCTCGATCCCGTTTGCTGCAACTGAGTGTTTATCTTCAAGATTCTTGGTCTGAATTATCTTAGTTTTATCTAGAGTTGGGATGTTGTACTGGAAATTTTTGTTTTAATTTCTATTTTAATGGTACCATTAACAAATAAACCTTAGAAATAGTATCAGTTTGGAGTGCTCTTTAATATGCTATAAGAATTATAATATTTATATAAAAAAATTATTTATTGTGGCTAGTAATGCTTACTTTATTTTTGATCTAGTAATGCTCCTCTGGAGATACTGAGCCAAGAGGTATTTATTTAAAATACAAAGGAAAGAAAGTTCTAGGGTAGGACGAAAGTCACAGTTACTGGTACAGAGAAACTGTTTTTCTGTGAAGTGCTATTACCTATGCAAGTCACACCTGGACAAGAACTGCACTATTATAATTGAAGAGATTTCTAAATATAAGTTGGGTATCTGGAGGATATAAAATGAACCCATCTGTTCTACCAAAATTGACTTTTTCGTATCTGCTATCTTAACTTATTTGTAGCCAAGACATACACAAGGCTTCTCAGATAAACAGGTACACTTTGATATTGTCCAGTTAATTACTGTCAGTTGTACTGCAGTGGAAATTTGGTCTGTAGCTCTTCTTTGGGATCAAAACCAGTTTCCTGATTCTTAGGGTGTCTTCCTGGACATTTAAATCAAGAACAAAGCAATTTTTAAAAATCCAGATCTGTGTCCTGTAATGAAACCCAGCAGCTGGACCTAAGTTTGACTCAGGTTACAAGATGATATGCTGAAGATAGTGACTTTTTTTTTCCTCCTGTACTGCAGTTTTACTATAGCAGATTTCAAAATCTAAAAAGTTTTTTTATGCTTTCTAAAAGAAATGTTTCTAAAAAGTTCTTCTTATTCTTGGTGGATGACGAAAAGAAAACACAGTAAGCAAATAATTTCTCCAAAGATCTGAAGGGAAAAGAAAAAAAAAAGCTCCTTTTGGAAGCAAACTTACTTGGGATGAGAGCTGAAAATAACTTTCTTTTAAAACCTATTCAGGGGCAAATGTAAATTAAGCAGGTAATGAGCTAGTGAGACTGATCCCCTATGAAAGATTTGTAAAGAGCTGAGATTTAGACATGACTACTTCCCCAAATCCTCCTTTGCTTTACATCTTCTTTATGAATAATAATTAAAAAGAAGTTTTAAAAAGTAAACAATGGGTTTATCAATCATTGCCATGCTGTTCTCTGGGAAGTACTCAGCTCTTCTGCAGCCTGGTTCCTCAGATACTCTGTGGGGGCCCATGGGCCTGCCAGAGCTTCACCCCTGGCCTTGCCCTGGAGGGATGTCCCTTGAGAGGGGTGTCCCTTGAATGGGACGTCCCTTGAGTGGGATGTCCCTTGAGTGGGACGTCCCTTGAGTGGGGTGTCCCTTGAGTGGAGTGTCCCTTGAGTGGGACGTCCTTTGAGAGGTATGTCCCTTGAGAGGGACATCCCTTGAACGGGATGTCCCTTGAGTGGGATGTCCCTTGAGTGGGACGTCCCTTGAGGGGGCTGTGATTAGCTTCTCTCCATCCTCCGGGAAGGATGCTCCTTAGGTTGGCACACCTTTTGTTATCATGGTGAGCTATCCATGCCATAGTACCCATGTTAATCCTTTGTAACCCATTGGTCTTGCCCCCTTGGTACCACCCTTGCTCTCCCCCATAAGAACCCCAGTATTTCCCCAGTTCTGGAGGGAACAGTCATTCCTGGCTCCCTTCCCAGAGCTGCTGGATAATAAAGGAATCTCTGTGGAATTTGCCACGTGATGGTTCCCGTCTCTCTGTCCCTGATAGCCTGGGCCAGCCTGGCAAGCAGAGCTGGAATGGCTGAGCTGAAATCACTGATCAGAGCTGATCACTTGTGGCCACTGCCACCACTTGCTGAGGTTTACCTGGCACTAGGAGCCAGCCAGAGACCCCTAGAAGGCAGTTCCTTGTGGGACTCTTTCTGGGAAGGTTGGCGGCTTCCTGGGTCTGGAGCACTGGATCTCCAGGGACCCCCTAGCAGCCTTCAGTACTCCATGGCCAGCAGTTCTGTGTCTGGATTTTGCTCTCAGTGCTCAGGCAGGCATTTGGTGCAGGGGCTCTGGGTGGGAGCCTGAGAATGAGGTCGTGAGCTCACAAGCCTTGGCATGACAAGGGACTTGTGGCCTGGCCAGCTGAGGAACACTTAGAGATGTGGCAGAAGCTAATGACCCCCAGATATCCCCTTCTTTACATTGTGAGGGGATAAAACTCGGGGGTTCCTTCGTTTGTGGTCCCAGATGCACAAGCTCAAGCTGTTATTTTGCTTTTGTACTAAGATGAAATTAAGTTTTGGGATGTCTGAGGCACTGCCACGGGAAACCTGGGATTGAGCCAGGAAGGAAAGCTGGTGTGTGTGAGTGCAGGGGTGCAGGTGTGAAGGTCCTCTGTCCATCAGCTGATCACTCAGGTGCTGCGAGGGGTCAGCCACAGGGGTCATGGATGCTCGGACAGGGAATTTCCTGAACACGGGCACGACGGGCTGGCCTGTCTGTCTGTCTGTCTGCACGTAGGGCTCTGCAGTGGAGGGTCTTACAGTGAGAACAGAGCTGTGGAGGAGGAGCTTTGTGACAGACTGAGGCCCAGAGCTCTGGTCCAGGGACAGCCGGTGACAGGGAGCACTCACGGCAGTGCAGGTGCATCTGCTCCCCGATGACAGCTGTAATTAGTCATCGGTTCTTGCCCTGCTTTCAGCTGGGATAGAGTTAATTTTTCTTCCTAGTAGCTGTTCAGTGCTGTGTTTTGTATTCACTGTGAGAACAAAGGATAACACCCTGATGTTGTAGTTGTTGCTAAGGGGTGCTCACTCCAAACCAAGGACTTTTCAGTGTCCTCCTGTGAGGAGGTGCACAAGGAGCCAGGAGGGAGCGTGGCCAGGACACGGACCCAGTGTAGCCAAAGACACATTCCACAGCATAGAGCATCATGCCCAGTATATAAACTGGGGAGAGTTGGCTGGGAGCACTGGTGGCTGCCTGGGAAAGGGCTGGACATTGGTCAGCAGGTGGGGAGTAGTGTATTGTGCATCGTTGTCATCCTGGGGTTTATTTTTCTCTGCCTTTCGTTCTGTCCTTTTTCATTACAGTTATTTTTAAAATTTTTTTGTTGTTGTTGTTGTTATTAAACTGTTCTTATCTCAACCCACAGGTTTTACTTTTTTTTTTTTTTTTTTTGCTGATTCTACTCCCTATTCCTCTGGGAGAGGTGAGGGAGGTGAGCAAGTTGCTGCATGGTACTTAGTTGCTGGCTGGGGTTAAACCATTGCAGTGTGCAAGAGATTTGTTCTTAGTTCTTCCAGTGTCTCTTAGGACATTCTTTTCAAACTGTTTTCTGTGAAGTCCCCAGTTTGCCCTCTGCTTTGTTTTCTCATTGTGGAAAGCCATGATGCTCATCATCCTCGCCATTAAGTTAAAGGATGTGCAAGTAGTAACTTTTGCTACTCTGGTATCCCTCCTAGCAAAACACCACTCCCTGGTGGTTCTTTTATACCATGGATTTCAGAGTGTCAATCTTTGTTTCCAAAAACTGAGACACAACAGGAACATCTGTGTTTTTGAGAAGGTCAGGAAAGGATTGTTTCTCTTCCTTTTTTTTTTCTCCCTCTGTGGAATCATTTCTGAACATAGCTGTATTTACTGCTTTCCTAATTTATTTTAATCCTGCCAACTGCCATTAGATAAAATAATGAAGTGAGTTACTTATTCATAAAGGCAATATAAATATTTGTTTTCCACTGTATTCCAATAAAATAATGCAAATAATGGCATGGATTATTGGCTTTTAAGTCATACATTTAAAAGTAAACAAAACTGTATATGTGAAACTATCCTTGGTTACTTTTCATGAAGTTTCTTACTCTTTTATCAGTGTTGCTATGAGATCTGAAATCTTAATACTTGTATTTTGATTTTCAGTTTCTCCTTTTTTCATTTCTATTGCAAATGCTTTCTACTGAGAAATTAATCAGTTTCCTGCATTCACTGCTCCCCTTCCCATCTTCCAGTTCTGGTCCAATTCTAATAGTATCATTTATATGTTGTCACCTGTAGTGGTACACTGAGTGAATAAGAATTCTCTTGTTTGGGTTCTGCATTTTGCATTTGGCTCTTGAAAAGTAGTTGGGGAGGAAGAAGGTCACAATCTCAAATAAACCTCTTTTTTTTTTTTTCCAAAACTGTAGAATTTTTTTGCTACTCAGAGATAAATTAAATATGGATGCTCTTTAATTTCCAGTGTGCTGTTTTTCTCTAAAACAGATTTTGTATTTGATAGAAATATTTTGAAGAATTACTCACAAGTGTCATCTAGACCCCATTCACACAGAAATTTTAAAAATAACTAGGACATTTTATATCTATATTAATAATTTCTCCATGCAAAACTATAGTGTACTTTAACTTGTGAATCCTTCCCCAATAGATGGCAATGCTTTTAATCACAAATTCATAGCCTACTTTCTTTATAGAGACTACCTTTATCAAGTAGGATTGAATAGGTTTTTTAAGGATGTTTCATAAACAATTTGTTTTCTTTTTGAATGGATGGACAAAATATCAGGCAATTGGCAAGATCCTGAACAGCTTGAATAATTAAAAATGGGTGACCATAATCTCCCAAGTGTTGATTTTTTTTCCTCTTTATAAAGTAAAAAGCTTCATTAAGTTACAAACATTAAATTCTTTCTCATTTAAGAGTTCTCAATAAACTTCCTTATGATGACATAGGTCTCCAGGACCTTGCTTTACACACACTGCTTAACCTTCATGAGCCTCTGGCAATAGACTGGTGATATCAGAAAGTTGAAACCTAAGAGCTGTTTTTCAATAGAGTTTTTTAGAAGATTTTTTTTTTTTTTTGGATTGCAAGTCTGTAAATATGGTAGAAAATCCAAAGCACAAAATGCAAGAAGTTTCAGCTCCCTCCCAGCCAATTTTAGTTTTGAGTAATGGTTCATGCTATGTGTTGCAGTTCTGAACAGAGGATATTTAGAGCCATTTAGACTTGACTACCTACGGTGATGTTTCTAAATACATTTCAAGCTTTTAGAATGCAGAGCCACTGGCTCTGTAGGAGGAGTGCTGAATGGTCTGGCACTCTGATGACTAAAGATAAACTCTTAGCAGCCTACATTTAGGAACCTCATTTTAAAAACTTTGGCCCAGATATGTGAACCCAGAAGAATGAGACACGATAATTCATTTCAAATTCCTTGGCTCTTGCATCTCTCCAGACTGAGCATTTATTCATACAAATTGCTCACTGTTGCAGATGAATCACTAAATGTAGCTAGTGCAATAACTCTGCACCTGAGCATTATTTAATTCTGCTTTGCTAATGCTAGCAGCACTTTGCTCTTTCTCTATATGTTACAGTACCTGGCTATTTTGACTTTGTCTGGATATATTTGGGAGGTGAATAGGGAGAAAATACACACATTTTTGCCTTCCTGTTCATCACTGCTATCTTTCTTAAGAGCTGCTCTTCCTCAAGTGGTCAGCTTAACGTTCCTACCAGATTCAAAGAACTGCAGAGAGGACAGTTACCAAGGGGACAGTTTTTACTGCATGTTTAGGAGAGGATTATGTTGCTAGAAATGTTATCTCTAGTGGTTCTCACCTGCTTTGACACCAGGTTTTGTTACTTTCCTATAATGCTCTTCATGATGAAGAGAGAATTACTGTGTTCTGTCTGTGTTGATTTTCCTCTTTTGATGAGTTTGCAGTTTCTCTTGGGATTTTTGTCTTTTTAAAGGAGTATTTCAGCTTGTGGACATGAGAAGTAGATGGAGGTATGTGTGTTGCCCACAATTTTCTCTTGTGGTTGTGTGGGCTACACAAATGAGCAAAATTTTAAAGCACAGTTGCTTAGGCAAGTAATTTATACCTTTTTCAAGGACACAGGGTAAGCCAAGATTAATGTTAAAGATGCTGGTGTTGGCTACTTAGTCAAGTTTTACTTCATATTTTTGAAGGAATCAGATATCCTTTAGCCTCTATTAAGGATGGATCTGTTGTCATTCCACTGCAGCCTTAGAAGTCGTGGGTGTTTATTCTAAGGCAGTCATCTGTAGTCAGTGTCATAAGAGAAGGTGATTCATCCAGTCTGACACTAAATATCTGAGAGGCTTATTATGCAAATGTGTTCTGAAGAGGAAGGTGGTTGATGATGTTCCTGCTCAGCCCAGTGCTACAGTCTACAGAGCCTCTCAGTACCACTGCAGTCATTTTTGAAATACTGTGGAAATTATCCAGGTTAAAAAACTGGAAGTATTTTGTTCATTTGCATTTGTTTGTGTTTGTTTTGTTTTTTAAACTGGGTTCGTTTCAGCGATTCATAGGGCCATTTATAACACAGAAATAAGAATATCTGTTCAATAAATGGGGTCATACTGGCACAGAGAAAAGAAGTGGTTGAAGGCAGGAACATTCAAAACCATGTAACAAACTGCCTCCTGAAATACATGTGTGCACTGTTTTATTAGGAGAGATGAACACACTGTAGTAATTGTTCAATCATGTATGAAGCAGGACATGAGCAATATCATTAGTGTACATCTCTCCATGCTTGCTATCACTTTATTAGACTATTAAATGTCTTGAAGTGAGCTTATCTATGCCAAACAAAGGGGATACTTAGGAACTTCTATGTATATCCTTCAACTGAGGTTCTCTCTCAGTATTAGTAGTGCCATCTTCTCCAGTTTCAGCTTCCCAGTGGGTTATACATGTACAGATAAATATACAAACTGGTGAGACAGGATATTTCTTTATAATATGTTGTGATTATCCAAGTTCATGCCAGGAAGACAAAAAAAGTGACCCTGCAAATCATAACTTTGTCTTGAGCCTTATGTGAATATGAAGAGAGGATGAACTCTCATATAAATGTGTGAACTTCACTTGAGCATCTCACTGTCATGTTTTTAATTAACTGGGTTAGTTAACAGATAAACTATCAGAGGTGTAATGGGCCAGAGACAATATATTTTGGGAGGCATATTGATAAGACACCCAGCTGAGTAGGATGCATTCGATATATTATAGAGAAATTAGATCTCCTGAACTGCATGTTCTGTACAGTTATTCATCACAGATCCCTGATGCTGAAGTACCACCCTGCTCAGTGTGCTTTTGTGGTGCATGGACACAGTTAGGGTTCTTTGCTTTAGGAACTGAAGTCAGAGAAAGGTGGCTACCACCAATTAGTTACTGTTCCATGAAGCAGCAGAGGAAGAGATGAACTATATTGAAACAACATCAGTAGCAATGAAAACAGTCAAAATGAGCTTAACAATACATTTTTATATAAGTTCTTTCTGGAATATATTTTCCATGTTTTATTTATTTTTATTGTTATGTTTCTTTTTATTTTTGTAGGCTGTGGAAACCAACCTTGCATCAAAGGATAGTCACTGGGTCTATGTAAATGAGGTAAGAAAGTCAAAAGATAAAACACAGCTTGCTGCATTCACTCATTACCATCTTTGGTTTCATATGTTTTGACACACCAAACAGAGCATACATGTAACATTTTCGCTTTTTGAATGGCACAAGGTTCAAATTCTCTGGTGTCATTGCTTGTCCCTCTTAGTTGAATTGGCATAGGTTGCATACCAGAGGTCAAGATAAAGCTTTCAATGTACCTTAGAGCAGCTGGGAGACTTAATTTTACCTTCCTGCTGACACTATTTCATTAGCTATTTAGGAAGAAGAGAATATCTCAAAAGCAATCTCAAATGCAGGCATCTCTGGCAGAAGCTCACCCTCCATTGCTGTGAGAGCCTGCACACAGATGCCAAGAGAGGAAGGAGCACTGGCGAGCTTAGTGCATTCAAATATGTATTTGCAGGATGCACAGGCTTTCTCTAGTGCAGAACTGTGTTGGTGTATTGGCCAAGGCCCAGAATAGCTTAAATTCAAAGTGTAATGTTTCCTCGCTGCAGCAAATGGGACCCTGTCGTGCTGCAATTATTATTTATTTTACCTTAGTGCCATGATGCCCTAATGGGAATCTGTTCAGATTCATATTTAAAAAACAGTGAAATGTAGTATCATATATAGTAACTTACAAATCACCGATAAATGGCGGTACTTTATAAATTCCTTGTTTTAATAATGATTTATTTAAAGATAGCAAAATATCTAATTCAAAAAGAACAGTGTTCGCTGTCTTATTTTAATATTATAAATGCATAGCCTCTAATTTAATGGCCAATTCCTTTGTTAATTTCTCACTCCTTTCTTTGCACCTCGCTAATAATTTTGGATAGGCAACTTTTAATAGTAACTATAAATTGTATTGTGTGGCATTAGACAGGCTCTGTAATTAAACAGGGGTTAGGGAAAGCCAGTGAAATCCCTGCTTATACAGGGTTTATAAATTCTTTCTAGTCCTTGTTACGTTTAAGTACCTCCTGGCTTGTCAGCTGCTGTAATGACCCACTACAAAACCTCAGCAAGATGCCCAGAGAATCAGTGTTTATATTCACATAAAGATAATACCGTGCATATTTTCCTAAACATTTATAGAGAGGGAGTGTTTGTGAATTTTTTACTACTGCTGTTACTGTTCACATGTTAAAATTCACTTCACGAAGCCTGAATCTGTAACATTGTGATAAAAGCCTTCAGCACTGGTGCACTTACATGTGCACACTTGTACATGCACAAACAAGTCACACAGAGTGTCAGTCCTGCTTCTCGTTTGGAAGCTTTTGTTTCTTCTCCTTTGTGGCTAAAGACTGGGTAAGGAAGCTATGAGAGCAGCATGTGAATTTAGACTACAAATTTCTATTGAAAAATATCAGTGCACATAATTTATAAATACCTCAAAATGCAATTAAGTCCAAACAGACAGTTAAGAGAAGCTTTTCAGAATCTCAACACTTTGGGGAAGTCTGTGCAGGCAAAAGGAAGAGAAAATGTGTTGGCTATCCTTTCTTTAAGAGAAGTGATGGAGTTTGTGTGTGTGCTTAAAGCCACTGTGAGAAGAAGGTGCATTGAGCATCTCCATGGATTTGTCCATAGGAAGTAGGAGGTTCCTTAGGGCTTGCTTCTTAAGTGTGGATCCCCTCATGCTAACAAGAGGACAGACTGATTAAGCTTTCCATGTACATGTTTCCAATTAGTGATAGTGGGAACTGCATGAATATTTGATAGAAAAGATGATGCTGATTCTTCTGTGATTTGTAGAATGGAATTAGCTTTTAATTCCCTACAGTCAAATCAGTTCTTTTGATGTGTTTCTACGAGTAGAAGTCCATTATGCAAATGGACCAAAACCTTAGCCAGTCCATTTTTTGTCCTGGGCAGATTGAGGGCTTTACACTTCCCTGTTCACCCTAGGACCTACCGATCCCATTGCAAGGAGGAGAGGTGTAGGGCTGACTGATTGAAGGGGAAGTAGCAGGAAGAGAACACAGGGACAATTTTTTCCATGGACTTTCCTGATGTGAAGAGCACTGGATTGTAAACAGGCTTTTCAGGCCTTTTGCACTTCAGGGAGCCACTGAAGAGCTTTGGACAGCTTGGGCTACTGAGAGCTGCTGACCCAGAGTACCTTACAGTGTGCTCTGTCTCCCACCTCTCATCAAGCTAACGAGGACCTGAAATTTGGACTTACCTTGCTTTGGTAAGAATGGCTATATAGCATGTTGTTATTTCCATGAGAGATTTTATTATCTTCTGACTTCACTTAAACCTACTTTACTCTCTGCACTGAAAATCCAATAAAAATTTGTATTCAGTTATTTTTGTCCTCTTGGATGCCTTCCCATGTGGTTGAATAAGGGGTTAAGTTTTAGAGGTAGAACAAATTTTATCACTTAAATTTTGTTGGGTAAGCAAGACCACCAGGCTTTGAATGAGCTAACTTTAAATCTCTATGGCTGGTAATTACACAGAAAATGAACAAACAGCTGTACTGACAAAATCCTGTTTGCTAGGTTTCAGTAACCCGGGGCTGTGCTAAAGTATTTGTTCAGTTGGATGCCATTGCTGGTGAGAAAGGCCTTGGTCATCTTTAGAAAAAGGCTGGTTAGCTGGGAGTTAAATTTATTGTGTGGGGTTGGAAGGCTAAAACATTACCCGACAGGTTTTCTAGGGTAGGAGGGATGGGTCTTTTCAGGCAGTATCATGCCCTCATATGTCCTTTTGGCAGCCAAAGTCATAAAAAAACCTATGCTTTAAAATATATATATTTGTGCGTCCACTTTTCTGGTTTCAAACAAGTTACGTTTCAATATTGCAATAGCTGTCAAAAATAGTGGAGGTTAGAGGGGAAAAAAAAGAGAAGTATTTCTAACTAACCATCCCCTTTTTATTTATATTTTATCATCTGCACTTCTTGTTTTTATTCATCTAGAAATGCTAAATCATTCCTTGCTTTCATTTAGGTAGCGATTTTACCTAAATTCTGGGTTAAGCATGCCAGGTAGCTTTTTAAAAGCAAGAACACTTGTGATTCCTATATAAATCTGTGTAAAAGCAAAGTCTTCCAAACAATGACTACTGCATGCTTAGCAGTGTCTCCATAATGGCCCCAAACACTATTATCATTGACTGTGTGGGGAGCTGTCAACAATTCACAGTTTTGGAAGATCTGTTGGAACATATCTGGGGTTCTGCTTGAACCTTTGCTGTTTATACCTTTGATGGTTGAAGTGACCCACCAGCTTTGATAGACATGTGCTTCTGCTTTTATTGGCAAGACTGGCACGGTTACAGATGGCCTCTGTTTTTTTGGGTGTTTATTTCCTGTTTGTGGTTGTTTGGTTTTTTTCCCCTAGTTTTCTCTATTATTTTTATTTTTCTCTTATTTTTCTTTCTCTTTCATACCTGGCATTAAGCATCTCTGTTGGCTCCTCATGACTTTTTTCATTCTCCCCTTCTCTCTTTCTGCCTTTTCTGAGAAGATGCTGTGCTTTGCCCAGGGCATGTGTCTGTGGGAGAGGTACAAGAGCAGTACTTGAAACTGAATTTGGATGTGGTTGTAACCAGGAGCAGTGCTCCAGGAGCCTGTGTCTCCTTCTTTATTAGCAGCAGCAGTAGGTCTGGGAGTATAAAAAAGGAATTAGAAACCATATTTCCCTTTTTGTGGGACATTTCATGGTTTTAAAATTGTCTCCATTCCAAGGGTAAAGAAAAGAGAAATTATTCTAGAAAACTGGAATATGGAACAAAAATATGATCAAATTAAACACAGTATTCTATTCTCTCATATCAATATATTTAATTCTAATTCCATATTTCTAAACATTCACTATTTTTACATGGAAATCAGTATCAAAAGCAATGAACTACTTTTCCTGGAAGTGGAATGGTACAGAATTCGACAGATAATTCAAATTAGTTGTTTCACTATTATGACATAGTTTCTTTAATTTCTTTTTAAACTTCTTTTTTAATTGAGTAGTTTAATTGAAAGCTGTAAGACATGGTCAGGCAAAGCACAGGACTACTCATTGGTACAGGAGAACACTTTTTGTGAAGGGATGAAAAAAATGCAGTGTAGTTTTGCATGTCAAAACCATCTGTACCCACTCTAAAGCTGAGGAGAGGCTCTAACCTTTGCCTGGAAAGATGCAGAAGACATTGAAGAAGACTATTTTTGAAAATTTTTTTGGGTTTTTTTTTTTGGACAGAAATGACCCAAAGACAAATTTAAACAAAGGAAGATTTCAATTTCCCTGGCAGTGGAAAAAGTAGGGTTGGGATACAGACAGAGCTTCACAAATTTCCTTTGATTGGCATTATGTGTACGTGTTTAAACTGTTAAGGCAGCTATCAGTTCAGGTTTCATTCTGGCTAAGGAAGAATGGGCTAAGAAAGCCAGAAGATAGTTGGTGTGAAAGCGATTATGTCATGGTAACATGCACTCTTTGGAGAAGAGGGAGAGGTGGGAAAAGGACCTAATGGGGCTAATGGACATCCAAAGATTGTCCATCTTCACAGCTTTGGGAAACTAGTAATGCTCTTGGAAAGATAGCACAGTAAGTAAAGGGTGGCTAAAGAATTGTGGGGTTCTCTGAAGATGAAGGCATAACAAAGCATCCTTATGGTGACCGTGGGTTTTCTTCTCAGAACTTGAAATCAGAGATTAATTCTAAAGGAAAAGTGGTTTAAGAAAAGGGCTGGAGAAGAGTGTGAAGGTGTAACAAAGTAAGGGATTATAAAATAAGGCTGTGTTTCAAAATGACTCATACCAGGGATCATGGAAAGTAATAAGAAAAATTTTATATATAGCGGAAGATAAAGAAAAGTGAGAGGTGATTACTTGAAAAATTGGGGTTTAATATTTTTACTCAGTTCCCTGATTCTGACTTTATCGAAACTATTAATTATTATAAGACTGTTAAAAACACATTGTTGTAGTTCCAGTTGTTTTAGATGAATCTGAAGCACTCCACTGAGTGGGATTTAATATAGAGAAGTGGTCTTGCTTGTGGCTATGAAATGAGGTGGTGAGCATCTGCAGGAGGAGCTTAGAATCCTTGTGGATAGAAACCAGAACGAGAATTAGTGCTGTTGTGGTCCTGCTGAGCTAGCAAATGTAGATACCAGATACGATACCAGAAGCATCCTTTGTAAGATAAGGGAGGTAATTATTTTACTCTGTTTGACATCAGCTTGGCTTTGTTGGAACAGTACTGCAAGTTTTAGGCAAAACACTTGAAAGCAGAACAAGACATGCAGAACAATGTTGAAAATGTAGAGGAAAGCACTTAGTGTGATGAAAGCTTGGTAAAATATGACCCATGTGTAGAGGCTGGAAAACTTGGGAACAAATAAAACAAGAATACGATCACATCTTCAGTCTGGAAATATAAGGGAAATACAATTTAATCTTCTGCAGTGGAAATTAGAACTAGTATTGGAAAATGGTTTATGGTTAAGTATGAGTGTGTATAGGAAGAACTGCCTTGGTTACCTTCTTCCATCCCATCATCTGTCACTTTTCACACCTGGTTCTGCTCTTTTTATTCTTCATTTTCCAGCATCCTACTCACATTATATAAGTCAGCTAAATAATTTCAGTGTCAGGATGGAAAGACAAATACAACTGTGTTTTGTGTTTTCTTGTCTGCATCTCCTGCTCCAGGTCTGTCCACATATCTTTTTTCAATATGGTTATTGCAGTGACAGTTTATGCAAAGAGTCACTGCATATACTCCTTACCAAACCATTTATTCAATACTTTCGGTGGTAAACATGAATGTATGGGATCTGTGACTCATGCTTGATTGCCAGCCATCACAGAACTCCATCCTCCTCTGTTTAGTGAATAAGGTGGAATGACTGTGTTTGATTAGATTCTGTCAGCCAAATCCACCCCTGGGGTCACCTCAGTGATTTGACTTAGCCAGGGATGAACTGAGCATTTTATTTCCGGATGTCAGCCATTTGTAATGGAGGATTACATTGTAATTGTGTTTGGTTTGGATAGAAGAATGCCTAGTAATGAATTACTTGCACTTTTTTTGTTTTAAAAACAGATTTAATTGTAAGGTGCAAAAAATAAGTCTGAAAGCTAAAGATCAGAGCTCTCTCTTGACTGTGGTTTTCATTTGTTGCTTTTACATTACATCTATTCTCATTGATTCAGATCAATCCACATCAGAGCAGATACAAAGGAGCATTTGTCATTAACACAAAATAACTTCATTTTTAGTTTTAGAATCACCACATTCTGTGCCATATGGACTAACAAATGCTGAAATTCAATATTCCCTTCAAATTCTCAAACTGCAACCACAGCAATAGTGGGGAAAACTAGTAAAAATTTCATTATGTTTGTATTTTACTGTCTAGAAGATCAGGAAGTCACTAGAAAGGAATGTATCATGGGGTAAAGAAGTCCTTGTAGGTTAGGTGCCAACGCCTGTGGATATTTCTCATGGTGCAATGGTTTAAGAAGTGAGGAGGTATTCACAGGGACTGCTCAGTGGGTGACTGGATTTCTGTATTCCTGTATTTCAACATACAGTTTAATGCTATGCAGTGTAACTTGAATCTGAAGTTGAAAAGGGCTCATTTCTTTATCTCATAGAAAAAGTTCTGCTGTTATTTGTCCCATTTAAAAGCAAGCAAACAAAAATCAAACAGCTTACAATGCAACATTGTGAGTACCAGAAAGGTAAGTTGTATTTGTAATGGCCCCTGCAAAAAAATTTTTTTTTTAATAGAATATGTAAAACTAGTTGATCCTCGTCTACTAACTTGAGCTGAATAACTGGGGCTTTTAAAAAATCATCAATAGTTTTTACAGCGCTAAGCAAAACCATGCTTAAAATAAAATAAATTTAAAAAAAGTCAAGGACAAGTCTGTTATTGGTAGAAATGTGTTTTCAATAAGAAATCTGAAACAAATAGATGTAGAAATAGAGTATTAGACAAATACCAAGTCCATAGGAAAGCAAAGCATTCAGTAATAAAAAAAAACCCATGAAATTCTTGTAAGCTTTAATTTAAAAATGAAACTAAACTCTGATTAACACTCAGAAAAAGTTGCTTTTGAATATTTTCTCTTTTCAATCCTCAGTAAAGGTCCTGATTTGAAAAAATTGGAGTCAGTAAGCAGAAAGTACTAAAGCAAATGCAGCTCTAATATATTTGGTTGAATTCTTCCCAGCTGTGATGATATTTTCAGAAAAGCCCTCTTGGCTGAGAAAGAGAAGGGAAAAGTGAAGTGGGATGAAAAGTTCTTGGATTTTTTTTGCAGGAAAAGTAATAAAAAATTTTGGAAATACAGCAAGAGTAGACAATTCATCAGAGAAGCCTTAGACAGGAAGTTAGAGTGCTAAGGGACTTGGGGAACTCTGGGCCATGTGGAGATGACATTGTCCTCATCACTTGAATACCAGTCAAAAATTTTAGACAGCAGTTGACCTTATTCTTCCTTTTTGGACAGATGACACTTTCCAAATGATGCTGGTGGTGCTGCCAGCAGATTAATTTATAGATCTTCATTGGACAGATAAAACTGTCCCAAGCTCAGCCCAGGTGATCAGTCAGAGCATAGTGCAGAAAAATGGCTATTGATGCTTTTCCTTTTTCCTCTCAGAACATTCACTCAGAGCATCTTTCTGCTAAGCCTTCTCTGGACTCAAGCTCACATCTTTTTTCTGCTGTTTTCATAGGTCTCTCTTCACCACCGCTGTCTATAGGAGGCAGTTTTCTGTATGAGGGACCAGAAAGTGTCTAATCAACGCCCTGGTGTGACAAATATCTTACTTTCCATTTTCATCCTGCACTTCCATTGCTTCTGCCAGTATTTGTTTTCTTTCCTTCACCACATCAGACGTGCCCAGTATGTCTGTAGGTACTGGACCTCTTGATTTGAGAATCAAATGTCTTCTCAGCTGTCGTCTGGGCACTTCTTTATTATTTTCCTTTATAAAGTATTTTTTGAAAGTTGAGAAAAATGAGGACAAAATAGAATGGTAATTATCAGATAAAATCTCTATCTCAGCAAGATACTTTTTTCACCAAGGGCAGCGTGTAGGAAGGTGTAAGATAATGAATGATGAGCAGAGTTTTCTTAGCACATGGCTGTAGAGCAATATTGGGAAAGCTCACTTTGGGAGAAAAAAAAACCCTTGTGAATGCAGTGGTTATTCTTCACTTTTCTGGAGAATATTTTTCCAGAAATGCCTATTATATGCATTTTTGGGTGATCAACAGTTAGTCCCCATGCAAATAATTGTGGCCTATTTTTTGCTTGGGTAGAACCAGGACTGGGGTTCTGCTCACTTTTTCTCTTCATATGGAAGTGCCTAAGATTATTTTGTTTGTTTCATTTTAAAGCATCAATCTGTGTTATGATATTTGTGTTTACTTTGATAATCAGAAGTTAGTAGATCTTTAACACTTCCCTATATCTTAACTATTCTTGGAAAAAATCAGACCTTTTAATGATCATATATGAATGCAAGTGGGGCAAGCATTCTAAGATAACCCTCAAATGATAAAAAATACAGAGTGAAAAAGTTTAAAAATTGAATAGAAATACAAGGAACACAGTGTGGAAATTCCGTAAGATTTAGGAAATGACACATTTCAATGCAAAATGTAGCAATTTGCAATTACAATTTATTCTAATTGTATTCCAGGTACTCTATATTTATTACTTGCCTAAGGAAATCTCACTTCTCTCCTTTGGGCTGCGATCTTTAACACTGCAACATTTATATTTATTTATTTATGTATTCCCACAAAAATATGTGGGTTTTCTTTTTCTGATAACTGCCTGAAGGTTATACACAGACTTGAAACTGGATATGTACCTGCATCCTGCCTGAAGAAATCTGTAGGGTTTAGAATTGGCCTGATTCTAATGCTGTGGGATTACACAAAAAGAGACTCAGTCAGCTAGGAGCAAGGTCACAGATAAGCTTTGATGAGTTGTTTTATCAGTGAATAATAATATTTAATTCATAGTAATATAAATGGTGGGCTTTTTCTTTGTTTTGTCCAGCTTCTACTATCATTTTGTGTGCTCTCCTTTCCCATCCCCCCAAAAAGAATTTTTAGTATGGAATAATGTTTTGTTAAATCAAAGGATCTTTTACTGTATAGGCACTCACTGTGATCTTAGAAAGACATATGGACACCTAGTTCAGAATCCTTATATCTAGAAATAGAGCTAATTAAATTTAATTATGACTACATCCCTGTAGAGACTTTTAGGAGCATTGTTTAAAAAGTGAAGTGTAGAACTGGATGTGTGGGAGGACAGTGAGGATGGGGGTTGGCCAGGTGGTCGTGTACACTTGTATTAGAATATTTCCTGTGGTAACAAAAGTGGATGGTTTCCTTTCTTTAAAGGATTAGTCTTTTTATTTACATATATGTGTGTATATACATGTATGTGTCTGTTCATGTGGGATGCAGAGAAGCCAGCAATATGTAAATATTGAATAAATCTATCTACAGGGTAAGCTGTAGTGAACCTTCTAGAAAAACAGCTAACTGAAGGATGTTTTCTGGATTTTTAACAAGTCCTCATTTATAGATGTAAATAGTGCATTGAGGGCAGTTAGAATAACCCACCAAACAGCATTGATACTACTGAAAAAATCCAAATAAATCTCTCTCTTGTCTCTGTCAGCATCCTTATTCTCACTGCTGTTCTGTTTAATCCTCCAGTTTTCTCAGGGATGTATTCTCTGGAAATATGTTTTGGTTCTGTAAATTATTAATGTCATTGAAATTTATAATTTTCTGTCATTACCTCTAGGAAAATAGAGATTGTAATGTGGAACATAATTGTCTCATTTTGGGATTTGTGTTATGATAGTTGAGCACAGCTAAAGCGGATTGAAGTATTCCCCTGAGCAATATGATGTGGTGCTGCAAACCAGCTGAAGCTCTGTCTGTGCAGATAAATAAACAGATAAACCAATTCCACAAATGGCCGATATCTGTGTTTCTGAGACATCTTTGAAAGGCTGTGTATCACTTAGAGGGGACAAAAAATGTGTGTGGTGGGAGCTGAACTGAAGGTTTGGATGATTTGTGATTTTTTGTTTTTTTTTTTTTTGGCTTTCAGCCATTTGGTCTGAGTGTGCCTACCAAGGGATGCAGCCGAGGAGGTTATGAGTTAAAGCTATGCCATAAAATCGTCTCTCCCTCAAACTTCAGCTTAGACATGGTGTGTGCTTTTAACACCCCTCAGATGCACAAAGTGGAAATCTGGAGGGGTCTGTAGAGCTTGGGGGTCTGCTACACTGTCTCCTTGCAAGGCTAGAAAATGCTGCCCAGCATTTTCTATTAAGCCTCAAAACCTTTGTCTTCAATAAGAATATATTTGTTTTCTGATTTACTGTTTTGTGTCACACTAGTTGGTCTGTCATTAATGCAATGAATTTCACCTTCTGCAAAGTTAAAAATTAATGTTCTTAAAAAAAAAAAAGAAACTAAAGGGAAATTGGCAATGAAAAACTAAACTGAGCAAAGGTACCATACTAGTCAACCATAACTAGTAACTATTATAACCCCATGATCATTTCACTCACAGCTTGACAGAGAAAATGGCAAGAACATAAAATACTTTTTTTTTTCTTGAATGTTAAATGTCCAGGGCCAGGTTCACTTCTGCTGATGATGCACCACCAGGTGTGGGCCCTGTTGACCAAGTACCTGCAGCAACATGAGTCATTTGCAGCCCCCAGAGCTGCAAATTGCTGAGAGAGCCCTGTGCAGGCTGGGGGCTGGGCTGGCCCAGCTGTGCAGCCAGGGCAGTCCAGCTGTGCTGGGGATGGGCTGATGTGACTTGCAGCTGCTGCTGGTGGCCCTGATGAGGAGCTGGGATGTACAGCAGGTGCCTGGGGGTTGAGTGCATGTAGCAGTGCCTCCTGCCAGGAAGGGAACATCACAGACTGCACCTTGATTATGATTTCAGGATCAGCTAAGCCTGTGATTTTCAAACTGGGGTAAAAAAAAAAAAAACAGAGGTTTTGGTTTTGTGTCTTTCCTTAAACACAAAATGTGTAAAGCGTGTGTCCTAGTTTGAAAGACAGGTGTTTGCTAAGGAAAGCAGAAGCCTCCCTTTGAACTGAAAAATGTGATCCTTCCTTCCTACAGATTATTATGATTTTGAAATTAAGGGAGCTCTCAGGCAAGGATATGGGGGTAGGAATAACAGTTCTTTACTAGTATATCTAACAAGACAAACAAGAACAACAACAGCTATGAAATTACCCACAAACAGAACAGTAACTCAGTCCCAGTGTTTTTTGGCTGCAGGCACCTTTTCCCTGAGCTGCAGTTCCCGGTGCTGGGGGCGAGCGGGTCCCGCAGAGCTGCAGGAGGGCTGGGGGTGATGGCAGCGCTGTCCCAGGGGGAGAGAGAGATGGAGAGAGAGCCCTCCGCTCACGGTGTGGGTCCTGGTGCTCAGCAGAGTGCTGGATGGTGGCAGGTTACAGAGAGAAGGCAGCAGGGCAGGGTCTGACAGCAGTGAGGATGGCTCCTGGTGTTGGGATGGCAGGAATGGAGCTGAGGCACCGATCGTCCTTCATGTCTGAACTCCGCGGGGGAAATGGGGAGAGCCAGAGCCTTCTGCTTCCTCTTCTGGCTGTTTGGATATCGAGGGGTTCCCTCTTCCCTCCCCTCTCCTCCCCCTTGTCACCAGGGCCCAGTCAACAGGTATCTTAGCATGACAATGGGGAAAATTCCACAGAGGGAAAAGGGAAAGAAACCAACCCCCAACAGCATGGAGTTGAGCTGGCTTCAGTCTCCCTGTAAGAGCAGTAGATGCAGGCTCTGTCCCAGGATGGATTAGGAGGTTGGGGTATGTGAAGGTCTGCAGAGAAGCTTTAGAAGTTGTGAAGCCTGGAAAGAAAAGCAGCCTGTCCTTGAGGTCTCCTTATGTGTGCACAAACTGATGTTCCTAAATGTGTCAGACCCCTCCATAAAGTTTCTCCTATTTTTTATTTCCTAATACAGATAACCCCAAAAGACTTCCTTGAGTCATTATCAGGATTAGACTGCAGAAATGATCTACTGTACTTACAGGAAAAATTCTTTCTTGTAATGTTGTTCACAGGTGAAAGAGCCATATTTCCTGAAGAATATTTTTCAGTTGTTTTGTCCTGAGGATATAGTGAGGTTCTAATCTGTCAAACAAAAGGTCTTCCTATATAAATTTCATTTCAAGGCGTTTTGGTGTTTTTGTTATTTTTTTTAGGAAATCTATTGATAACATTTTGGTGCTTTCCTCTGAGGAACTACATCTGCAAAACTGTAGTATTACCAAGATAGATGGTACTGTGTTAGGCTGTTTCCTTTGTTTCAGATGTTGTATTAAAAAATAGCATTGTTGTCATTAAACACAAAATAACATTTGGTCTAGACTAAGCATGCACATCTGTAAAATTTTTCTTCTATTGTCTTTAAAAAAAAAAATTTAACCAGTAATGAAAGAGATACACAAACGTCTGGACAAATCTCTGTTTTTAAATGACTGTGTCTCCATTCACAGGAAATCACTGATAATGAAATACTAGAGTTGGTGCATAGTGCTCTGGGGAGGATGACAGTTATCCGGCAAATTTTCCCTCTGTCAAGGGACAACAACCAGAGGTGCATGAGGAACAACCATCGGATATCATCCCTGCTGTGTGATCCACAGGAAGGCTATCTTCAGATGCTGCAGGTCAGTAGCTGTGCACAGCAGAAAAAAGTGTCTCTTAGATATTTGCCACGGCTCTATTAACTCAGAGAAGGAAGGAAATGAGTACAGCTAAATCTGAGGATGTAAGCTTTGGTCAAATTTTCTTCAGTTTATTAATTTATTTTATTTCCCAGTGCTGAGTGCTTTATGTTTGACGTTACGTCCATGAAGTATCAGCAAGTAGTTGCACTAACTCAGAGGTGATTTTGCATATTTCATTCTCTTAAGAATATTTCATATTTGAAAATTGTTGTGCCATCATAGTCCTGTGGTATATACTACTAACTTATTGTATTTGTGCTTATTAGACATCTGTTGTGAAAGAGTTAATGTGGGAGGATAATAGAACTCTGATAGGTATTGGGTTGTGGAGCATTTCATATTTAGGTAATGGACTGAATCAAGCTGATGTATTCAGTCTGTCCCTTTTCAATAGTTCAGAAGTCTCCAGCAACTGATAATTGTCTGAGTGTGTAAAATATGCACTGCTAGTTCAGGTTTCAGGTTTTGGTCACACATTTGACTCTGGTGTTAGCAACATCTTGACATTTCTTGGCAATTTGTCCCAGATATCAGAATTTTTCTTGCAGTTATTTCAATATTATTTAATAGGTGCTATTTCTAATGACAGTGCAATAATTCAGAAATAAAGGCCTTGGACTTTCAATGGGACTTGTGTATTTTGGTTTACTTTAGACACAGTTAAAAATCTCATTTGTATCGCTGTTGAAGATGTTGGATATAGCTATAAACTGTAGTGGGACTTAGAATATTAACTTGCTTAAAACTATTTAATTGCAAACTTAGTCTTAAACTGAGATGGCTTGAGTGAGGACGCAGTGGTTGAGTTTTTGGGCTGTCCAGTGTGGGTGTGCATGGTGGAGTGATCGAGAAGGGGCTTGGTTAGGCTTGGGTAGGGGCTGTCACCAGCCTGGTCAGGAGAGTGGTGTGGGGTCACAACTCCTGCAAGGTGGAACTCCTGTCCGGGCTTGGAAGAGTTTCAGACCAGGGGAGGTAGGGAGATTATCAGGAAGGGAAATAGATTAAGATTTCCCAGGGGATAAGGGTGCTAATTTTACTTACTTGCACCCTACTAAAATGTAGCCGCAGAGATTGATATCCTTTAAGGGACCGATATGAGCAGTTCCTCCTTGAAGAGAAGCTCTGCAAGCTCAGGTTCTGTCCTAGCCACAGCGAAGTTTGGGAAAAGCCAAACACACCCCCTGTAGTTCTAAGCATGTCTGTATTCTTTGTGCATGGGGGAAAGTCTATGTCTGCCTTGGCTCAGAAAGAAAAGACACTTTTGATCTTTGTTAGTAACTCTGAGGTACGCTGTAATGAGAACAAAGGCCCCTCATTTCAGAGGATCAAAGCAATTTCCAGTATGATGAAAACTCATCTATGATGCACAAACAAATCACTCATTGGGGAATAATCTTCCATTACAGCAGGATTTTCAGTATTGCTGCCTATGCTGGTTTATGCATAATCTAATTCAGAGGCTCATCTGAAGGGCTCTGACAGGCCTGTGAGCAAGTTCTAATTTGCAAATTTGCAAACTGGTAACCGGTTTGCTAGCACCAGCAGCTTCATATCCTATTACTAAATTTCATGGATAAGAACCTTCAGATAAGGACACTCTTCCTGCAGATTTCCAGATATGGGTTTTGGGAAACCAAACACTCCCAGTTTCTATCTTCTGGAAATACTATACCACCTTAGCAACTCTTTGAGAGAATGGTGTGGTAATGTTATGCTTTGCCCATTAGCTTCTTCTCTATGAACTTAAAAACAAGAGAGATAAAGATGTGCACAGGTAAAATGTCTTTGGCAGCTGATTCCATAACTTTTGTGTACAATTGCATTGTCATGAAAGACAGAGGGCACATGTGAGAGCTCTCCAAATTAGCTGTCCCCAGTATATTTTTAAGTCTCTATAGATTGAATACAGGATGCTTTTATCATGTCCAGTTATACCTGAAGTGTTCCTTAGCTGCATTTATTTTTCGTAGGTGTTGCCAAAATATCTTATGTAACACCTTGTGGACATTCTGCTCGTATTAATTTGAGTGTGACTGACATGTTATTAATGGTCCTGTAATTCAGGTACATGCAATTTTCTGTTTCATTTTTTTGGCTTAGTAAAAGTAGTGGTGACCTTTTGCTGTACAGAAGTACATCACTGAATTACCCCTGCTGCCAGAGGCTGCAGGAGCTCCAAGCTCCATGTCAGGCTACATGAATCCACCAGAGGCAGTGACCGCCTGCCAGCACTGAGTCTTTGTGTTGCTTTGAAGTACTTTGATTAACACCACAGCTTGGAAATCCCTGCCTCATTCTCCCTTGGGCAGTCTCATGTTAATAATTGTTTGTTGTCAAGGCAACTTACCAGCTATTGTTGCTTAATTATTTATTTAATGACTTTGAAGAAGAATAAGAGAATCTCTGTCAACCTCTAGCTGTAGTGTTTTTCTAGGGGAGAATTTAACACTTTTAACAAGCTAGTAAAGAAAGAAACATTTACGTCATGGTTTATTAACTTTGCTCTGGCTAAATTAATGGAAATCTTTTTGGAACGATTTTGTTCTCTGTGTCTTTAGTACCATATCCTGGAAGGTTGTTTTTCAGTGGGTGATCATCCTGGTTTGGCATTCTGACAAGGCTTTTAAAGATCAGGCTGTTCTGCAAGCTCATCCAAAAACTCATCTGTTCTGAATGCTTTGTGGAAATCCAATCTTATTCCATCAACCCACTTGTCAAAATTTTGCTCATGCCCTTATTTCTTGCACGTATAACTCAGCTGGGTTTCTGCTTCAAGTGGAGAAAAAGCTTTATAAAGTTTCCTGTCTTGATCATTTTATTTGACTTCAGAGGACTGCATTTCTCTCTTATTCTTCAGGTAGGATTTTTTGTGTCCATCTCATTTACTTTTAGTAAATGGAAAAGACACAGTTTAGAACTTGCTTTCTCCCATTGGCCATTGGTATTCTGTGGTTTGGGCCATCGGTGTTGCCTCATCTGGAAAGCAAGCACTGAAGCACTTCAGGATTTATCTAGTTAGTCCTAGCCAGACCTGGTATGTATCTCCACATGGTATTTCGATAGTGCACAGTGGTATAATTGCTATGAAACTTTTTAGATTACTTCAGGAACGTTGTTACAAACTCCATTTGAAAAACTTTTGGTGTATAACTTGTGTCTTTCCAAAATATTTCCCATTAAGTATTAATTTTGATGGCACTCTACAAACTTGATTTTTGATTAAGGTATTTTTGTCTTTCATCAGTTCAGTCACAATGCATTTATAAATTCAAAATCAGGTTTTTTTTGTTTATGGTCTTTTCTTTCAAGGAAGATTTCTCTTTAGAAATGTAATTCCCATTAGTTTGTTTTTTCCCTTGCTTTCCATTTATGTAGTTTATGAGTTCAATTCATGTTATATTCTAAAGATATTAAAATATATTACTGTGACACAGTGTAGTTGAAATCATTTAGCGTTAGCCAAAATACATAGTAGGATTCAAAAGGCAAAAAGAAAACCTCAGCATACTGTGTCACAAAATTAATGAGGTTATTCCTGATTGAGAGTCCAGCCTCTCTACTGAAGAACTATTCCAGGCATTGCTTGGACATATTTGAGGAGATGTTGGGAAGTGTGGGAGGGTATTCACTGAAAGAGCTGATGTTGTCCTTGAGTAAAAATTCTCTTCTTCAGTGATGTGTCCATCAGGTAGCTATGTAGGCATCTCTTAGCAGTTGCTCCTGCAAAGCTGGGGTTTTATTTCTGATCTATTTTCTGTTCAGGAGTCACTGCAATTTAAGTTCTTTAAGGGAAATTATTTTTTTAGGATATGTTTGAGTGCCTAAACGTAAGGGCCTGATCATGCAATTTTGTCCAACTAAATGGCCTTGTTCTCATTTGGCTTGTTAACACTGCTGTTGTTACACAACTGTAGAGTCCTACTGAGGGGCGGTAAATATTTATTAAACCCTGTTAAAGCATTCACTTTCTCTCATAAAAGGATTGATGAGCCACATTTTTACTTTTCTTTCAATGCAAACCTGTATTTGCTAGTCTCTTTAGCAAAGTTTGATTTGGATTTTTGGCCAGATGTTCAGTCACAGTGAAATTGTTTCTGAACACAATGTGAATGTAAAGTATCCTTGAACTGACTTTACTGCCCATTGCACAGCACAAATCTCTCCCTGAAGCCCAATGACGTGTGTTTTCTACAAGGTGTGTTAACAGAAGAATTCATTAAAATCCCCAAAGCACTGCAGGTGTCCCATGGCCATGGGGGATTTTGTGATCATGCTGGAGGCTAAAATCCCAGGTAGGCTCTGCAATGATCTTTTCCTCTCTGCTTCTTTTGACTGCTGGATTTCTCTATTTGCATAATTATTTAATTGAATTTTTGTTCACTGCTCAATCAGGAAGCAGACAATACTGGCTTAAGGAAAGCATCAGTACCTCAATTTTTCATTTGTTATTGTCTCTGAAACCTAATTTGTACCCATAATTATTTATAAAGGAGACAGGATAAAATGATAATCTTGTACTCTGTTTCGCAGTTCTAGCATTTACCTCTTGTCCTTCTGCTTAACTCTTGGCTGTGTTTAGTTTTCTTTATCAAGGCACTCCTACTAGACTTTCCTTGCATAGTTAGTGTTAGCTGTGCCAAATTCCTGAGATGTTTAGTGAATGAAGCCAATGCCTCTAGCTAACAAACTTGAGCATTACAGGGTAACCCAGGTCTTGTATTATTGTTGACATATTGTTACAAAACATATTGGCAAAGAAAACACAGTGACATTCAGTGCCCATAATGAATAGCTGAAGGACAGTGAGCATTCAGAAAATAGAACCTGTAAGAAGGGAAGTGGTGTGGTATGTGTAGCTGTGTTAAAACAGGAGAGAACTAAAAAGGAAAGAAGAGCTGCTTATTAATTACAAAGAGATTCTGAGAGTGAAGTCTTACAAGGAACTCTTTGGAAAGCTCATTGAGATACGTAAACACTGGCAAAACACTAAATAATAAAGTAGTTAGATTCCTTACTGTCAGAAAGCTTGAATAAATATACAGTTGAGGCCTATATTTCAGTGGTTGTAAGAGAATTTCTGTCATTTTATTTCATTTGCCTTAGGGATAACAAATAAATAGCCCTTTGGAAGTTTGAAGCTGACATTTGAGTCTTTAATGAATGTTTGTTTTTTGACTGTGTTCCCCATGAATGCCGGACTGCTGGCTGTGATTTTGCTCTCCCTGAGCAGCAAGTGTGTATTTATAATAACTGTGTACTGTCAGGCTGATGGGTGTGGGCAGGACCAGGACAAACAGAGCCAGCCCCAGGCTCCTGAGGCACCCTGGGCACAGGGATGGGCTGTGGCACTTTGTGACAGAGCTGGGGCTCGGAAGGGAGAAGCTGCAGGGCAGCCCCCATCTCCTCCTGCCAGGACCTGCAGGGAAAGTGTGTCCAGGCACAGAACCTCCAGACACACCTGGCTGAGCTGCAGGAGCCATGGAGAGGGGGAGGAACGTCAGGAAAGCTGGGAAGGAGCTGGAGAGCTGGCTCCAAATGCAGCTAAACAGAATCTCCCAGTGGCACACCCAGAAGGGAGGAAGGGAGGGAGGGAGATGGGGCAGTGATGAGGAGAGTGAAAACTTGCAAAAGCAAGGACCTGCAGGAGGAAGAGGCTTCCCCCAAAGCCTGAAGTGCCTCTGCAGAGCCAGTTCACCACTGTGCAGGCAGAAAAAAAGACTCTTCACCTCGGGGGAGAGGCTGGAGCTGAGTAAGGCAACCTCATCTGCTCCTGTGGAGTCACCAGCTCCACTAAGAAAAGGCAGCAGGTGAGAGTAGCAGTGACTTTCTCATGAGACACATGGAGGCACATGGTTGCTGATACAACATTGGGTACCAGGGATGTGACTGAGAGACTTCCAGGCCTCATCCAGTCCCCTGACCCTTTCTGCTGCTGTTGATCCATGTGATCAGTGGCAGTGATGCAGCCAGGAGTGCTCTGAGGAGGATCCAGAAGGAAGTCAGCCAAAAATGTCAGGAGGCCTGCATGGATGAACAAGTAGCTCCTGGACAAACTCAAAACACTAAAAGAAAGTCTACAGAAACTGGAATCTGGGACAGGAAGCTGGTGAGAAATAGAGAGAAATTGTCTGGGCAGTCAGGGATCAGGTTTGGAAAAATAAAGTCCTGATATAATTAAGTCTGGCCACGAATGTCAAGGGAGAACCCAAAATCTTCTATACGTACAGTGGTGATAAAAGGAAAATGAGGGAAAATATGAACCCTCTCTGAATGGAAAGAGTAGACTTGGTTACTCAGGATAAGAAGGCTGAGATACTCAATGATTTGTTTGCCTCAGTTCTTAATGGCAAGTGCTCCAGTCACAAGTTCTGAATGCCCCGTCCCTGGCAGTGTCCAAGGCCAGGATGGACAGGGCTTTGAGCAACCTGATCTAGTGAATGGTATTCCAGCCCAGAGCAGGAGGATTGGAATTAGATTATCTTAATGGTCCCTTCCAACCCGAGAAATTCTGCCATTCTTTGAAATGTATTTAAGAATACGAAACAGGTCAAATTTTCAGTCCCTCTGCTCTAACAATGTCCTTGTTAGCTCACCATTATACTGTAAAAAAACCATCAATCTTTGCTGCTCCTGCTAACCCTGTCATTAGAGACACAAATGTGCAACTGCACCGGGCAGTACCTGAGCTCTGAAAGTTGACACACAGGTGTAGGGCATGCTGGGGTGTGCACAGCAGTCGCCGTGGTCTCTCTCCTCAGGCAGCAGGTGTTTCTGGCAGGCTGCACTTGGTCTGAACTCCTCTCCCGTCTGCTTCATCCTTGGAGCTGACTGCTGTGGCCACTCACAGAGCAGTTTTGGCAGCAGCAGGGTACAGATGCCCAGCTTGGGAATGAGTTTTTGAAGTAGTGAAGTAGTGGCATCTCAGTGTCAACTTGTGTTCCAGCTAATCTCTTCAGCATCCTCTGGCTGGACTCCTGGCTCTGCTGGCTACTCAGGAGTTGGGGTCAGTCTCTGTGGCTTGCTGGCCTTCTCAGAAAAGCACTTGTCTGTGATTAGTCCCTCAGAAGGAGCTAAGAGCTTTGTTCATACATAACTTTAAAAGTAAAATCATTCTGGAAAATCTCATGAAGTTCACGTAGAAACTTCTATGAAGTGACATTTAATACTGTGATAGATTTCCATTCTTGAAAATTTCTGCTGTGCTTTACTAGTGTATGGTGGATTTATTTCTTCAGTGCAAAAAAGAGCTTCATAAAGTCTGGAATAATTTCCAGAAGATAAACCAGAACACGCCTAAAATTATTAATGTTCAGAGTATATTCTTTAACATATTAGTGAAGCAGTCGCCATCATTCTTATAGCAGATCAAAACCCATTTCAGTTCCTCCAGCTCTTTCACTGTCAACAATGGAGAGAAAGAAGAACTAAAAATTACTGTCACTTCCTCCAAATATGACCAAAATGAAATACTTTGTTCTAGTCTAGGAATTTTTATTCTATTAAGGGGAGTCTCTTCAGACAGATATATGTCCTTTCCTCCTGTGTTCCCCTGTGAATATCCAAATAGGGGAATTAAAAAATGCTCCAGAGCTTTGAAAACCCAAAGTAGCCAAGTATGTTGCCTTGTTTTTCATCTCTCTTGCTTCACTACCAATTCTGAATGCAACCTGAAGATGAATTTTTAAAATTAACTATTTTCTCATGCCTCTGACAGTACCGATGGAATCAGAGTACAGCTGAACCCTTGGGTATCTCAAAATTTCCCTTTCAGTGATCATGTCCATACTCATAGAGAATTTGACAGGTCACTGAAAATTAAAATATGTGTGCAGGTGCAGTAGCAAAGACATACAGGCCGTGTCTGCTGAATCCTTTTTCTTTTCACAGCATCACTACTCTGGAGATTACAGCAAACTCACGTTGCAAATATTATTTAGGACATTTGCAGAGCTTTTGCTATATTTAAATGTAATTTTGAAAATTATTATAGCCCTGAATTTACTGTGAGATCAGCCCAGAATGTGTGTATTTTTTCTTTCTATTACAGATACAGCCTTGGTTGTGGAAATTTTGATGGTTTTTTTTTTCCCAGTTTGCATGTTTTCTGTTCTAAAATGGAAGTGTTGGTTGTGTGAGTAAGATGCAACTTCCATAGGATATTGATTCTTCAGTGAGTAATGAGTAAAATGCTGTTATGCATGCATGTAGTTTTTACTGGAGCAAATAGGGTATGATTATTTGAGGGAAGGAATTTTGCTGATTTAAAAACACTATTTACTCATGTTTGGGATGAGGCTTTCATCAGAAGAGAACCAGAATGGCAAAATACCAATGGACAGTGCAACAGAACATGCAGAATATTCTCTCTGTGGCAAAAAGTACCTTGGTGTATTCTCTGCAACATTTTCTTCTGCCTTGGTATAGA
Source organism: Cinclus cinclus (assembly GCF_963662255.1). Classification (NCBI taxonomy): domain Eukaryota; kingdom Metazoa; phylum Chordata; class Aves; order Passeriformes; family Cinclidae; genus Cinclus; species Cinclus cinclus. The sequence continues at coordinate 31,510,761 of NC_085052.1, read as the reverse complement.
TCTCCAGATGCAGAATAAATACAAATGTAGTGGGAGACTCCTCTTGTGCAGAGCCAGTCTTGCTATCTCTCAGTTTATAGCATTCTTTCAAAATAAATTAATGGAACAATAGCGATGCAAAGTCCATTAAAGTTGTAGCTGAACTATGAGGATTAGGTTGGTAAACACAGGATTGTTTTGTTTTGCTCTGCAGCAGGAGGTAATTTGTGTTGGGTACAAGGTAGTGCAGGCTGAGCTCCTCAGAGCTATGTCAGTCACTTGTGCAGAACTGTTGTGTCTTCTCCAAGCACATGAAAAGCAGAAAACAGGGTACCCCAAGTGCATCTTATATTTTGCCTTAGAGCTCTCTGCTAGCAAACCAAGCACTGTTTTTCGGAATGAGGATGCAGTTTCCCAGAACTACAAAAGAACAGTGCCAAATGGAGAAAACACAAAGTGTTTCTGATCTGTGGGAGTTCCAAGGCAACAGACAATTATTGTCAGTTAAATGTCAGTGTGTAAAAACAAATTCATTTGGGAGCAAAGAGGATCATGAAGTCTTCTCAGAAATGGCATTTTTCCTCATGTATGCAAAACCTATTTCTAAGAAAATGGATCTTGTGGCATGTGGTTTGGGGTGGTGTATCTTGTGGGATCTGAGGTTTGTTTTGATTTTTTTTCTTTGAAGAGCTGTTTAACCCAGAAGTGCCCTCTTGAATAATATTGAATAATAAGGATCCACTCGGTTGCTTTATTTGAAAGTTGTTTGGAAATATCTGCAGAATAGGGAAACAAATGCAATTGAGCAGGAGAAATTTGGTTGCTGGGACTCGTATTAACTCTTCAACTACTTTTCTTAAAACCAGAGGAAGTATGGCATATAGCTACTTCAGAAAATATTCTAAAAAGAAAAGGTTTAACTGGATAAAATAACAAATACAGGCAATGTGTGGAGTGTTTGTTTGGCAAGGCTGGAAAGAAAAGAAGGGGTAAAAGATGGCAATGCCAGATGAGAGAGATTTTCTCTGATAGTATCTTATAGGTTTTGCATTGTTTTCATGTTAAGATCCCTTTTTATGCTTAGTCATTTAAATAAGTGTGTATTTGCAACATCTTTTTTTCTTTATATTTTGATTCTTTCAAAATTGATTTTTGCTTATATATATATGTTGTTCAGACTTACTTATATTAGAAGATATCTCAAAGTGCCTAAGTTTTCAATTTATGCCAAACTTTAGATTATGGAACATGAAACATTTTGTTTCTGAAGATTAGCATCTTACAGACATCAGAAGTTTACTTGCAACCAGTAATTCAACAGTAATATGTTTAAGCTTTCACAGAGTGACACTTTTATTGTGACACCAAGTGAGTGACGTTTATGGGAATTAACTTCTACCTACAAGCCTTTCCTGGTCTCTAGGCATTACTTTCTAAGGTGAACTACAAAAATCCAGGAGATAAATGGCAGTCAGGGATGACCATGACTAAAACTTACAGCTAGAAGAAATGTTGTTGTAGTTGTTGTTGTAGTTGTTGTTGTTGTTGTTGTTGTTGTTGTTGTTGTTCTTCTTCTTCTTCTTCTTCATTCTTATTCTTATTCTTATTCTTATTCTTATTCTTCTTCTTATTCTTATTCTTATTCTTATTCTTATTCTTATTCTTATTCTTATTCTTATTCCTATTCCTATTCCTATTCTTCTTGTTGTATTAATAGAAAAAGCTGTATCTGGCCAATGATGTTAAGTGAAGATTTGAGTTTAGCAAAGACTGTATCTAACCCCCTTGTGCATAAGTTTGATGAAGACTGCATGTGAACTCAGGGAACAGGTGAAGAGTATCTAATTATTTTTCTTAAATCACTTGTCTCGGCCAACTTCCACTGCTGAAGTTTTACCATTTGAGGTAGATACCACTGCCTGTCGAAGATCTAGTAATGTACTGCTGGACATGTCTTGGTTTGAAAAATTAAATGCGTAGCTCAGCGTTGCTTGTGTGGTGTTCTGTTCTTAATGGATTCTTTGTTATCAATTTCTTCATCTCTCATGTAAATTGAAGAATAAGGAGGCTAAAATCAGTAGCTCCAGAAAAAGTAGCACATAGCCAGTCTCGTTTATATCTGGTGGAAAGAGATACTAAGACCAAAATAATACTGTCATTTCTCCTCCTTCTAAAGAGTTGTGTGTGTATTGGGTTTTGCTGTGCCAGAAATTACTGGTTCCTCAAACGAATAAAACCCCCAAGAACTTAATTCCATTCAATCTTTCCTTGCTTGCTGAAAGGACTGACCAAGTAGCAATCCTTGTCTGTCATTGATAAATAGCTGTACTCCGTCTGTAGTTTGAGCTTTCATGTGGAGTGTGATCTCTCTTTACAGCACTGCATTGCAGTAATGCTCAGGCAGTGCCAGTGTGCTAGAATCCCTTGGACAGAGGGGCCTGGGAGCACAGGCATTTGTCTCAAATGCTTTGACTGTTGAACATGTCAAACATACCCAGCTTTTAGTTCTTACTTATGCCTTCTTTTGTTTTCTTTGCTGGTTTTAATTGTTTCTTTGGAAGGTGCTCACAAAAAAAAAAAAAAGAGGCTTATTCTTATTATTGTTTGCAGGTTTCCAACCTGTACCTGTATGACAGTGTGCTCATGCTGGCCAATGCTTTCCACAGAAAACTGGAGGACAGGAAATGGCACAGCATGGCAAGTCTGAACTGCATGAGGAAATCCACCAAACCTTGGAATGGAGGAAGGTCCATGCTAGAGACTATTAAGAAGGTGAGAAAAGACAAACCACCACTGTGTGAACAATTGAGAGAGTTGCTTCATGTCTGCTTGAGCATTTGAAGATGCTTTTAACTTCTATTCAACTTTTGTTTGATGTATTACAAGCAAGTGATCTACAACAACCGAGGACAATCTACAGCTATTAAACAAGCAAATGATTTATGATAAACAAGTTACACACAGTGCAGTGGGGTCCAGTGGTGTGCGTGTGTGTGCTACTGCTATGGTTCTTGTAGCTGCCTTCTGTGGAGGAAGTAGGATCAGGAGTAGTCTTGGGAATTGATTCATACATTTTTGCCAAAGGATAACTTGAGGAGCTTGGGGGGGCAGGAGGGCAAACCAATAATGAGGTTTAAGACTTATGTTCTGTTTTCTACAGCTCAGATAGCTTTGAAAGTTAGCTGAGCATTGGAGAGGATCTATTTGTGTACTGTAGCCCAGAGCAGAGCAAAAAGGGTCTGATTTGGCTAAGCTGTCACTTAACAGTTGCACTGTCTTGCATCATGCTGAAATACTCAGATATGGACAGAACTGTGGTTTTGCAGACACTTGCCAACTTGGATAAAAGTTATTTGATCACAGGTAATAGTAGGAAACCCCCTAATTTTACTGTACTAACTTTTGCAATTGTTCAGAAGAAACCTCCTGTTCCCAAATATATATTGATGAAATTGTTTTCCTCTAGTAAAATTATGCAATTTGATCATTCTGACAAGTCCTAATGATGCCATCCTTTGTTGCTAAATTGATTCAAACTTTGGTGTCACTTCAAGCTTATTTGCTACAAAGCCAGAACCAAACTCTGTGATAGTTTCACAGAGATGCAATTTTATCTTTTCTTCATGCTTCTCTTGGGAGCACAGATGTCATACCCTCTGTTTTGGGCTGGGAGTTCATGCCTTGGTACTCAAGCCAAGAACTGAGCCCACTGCCCTGGGCAGTGAGTTGCACCAGGAGGGCTGTTGTCTCAGAGTCCACTAAACCCTTCTCTTTTTCTCTGGGGTCTGCTTCTATGGACAGTAATGACCTGATGGCCATAAATGCTGAGTGTGTTAGTGCTAAAGTAATTTTCTGAAAAAATTAAAAAACTAAGTCTTTTGTCTATTTCTGGGTTTGAGCTACTGAAGAACATGTGATGGCTACATTTAAGTTCACTGTAAACATGATTAGAGCATATTTGGCACACGTTTTATGTAGGAGAATGCTTATGAAGGCAATTTTCTTCTGTTCTGAAATTTTTCAAACTTACTTCCTTAGGGTCATATAACTGGGCTAACTGGTGTTATGGAGTTCAGAGAAGATGGAGCCAACCCCTATGTGCAATTTGAAATATTGGGCACCAGCTACAGTGAAACATTCGGCAAAGATGTGCGGAGGGTAAAGATATGCTGCTTCCTTCTCTCTTTTGTTTTCCTCTAAGTTACATACATCCTACCTCATAGGAGAAAATGTTATTATTCAAGAATGAATTAGTGCTATGCTGCAGAGGACATTTACTCTCTGAGAAATATACTCTAATTTATTACATACTTAAATCTTGAAAACCGGTTTTATATTGGTAGGCAGGAATCCTGCAAGTTATTTTTTGTGTGCAGTAACAATCCAATGTCATAAGCATCTTGTGAATGTAATAGTGAAGACTGCACAATTTAGCTTATGTATTTTATTGTTAATTAAGATAGGATTGCTATAATATAAATATGGAAGACACAACACAATTGGCACTTGTCTTACTAAGGAAGCTAGCTGAGCATATAAATTACATAAACACACGGGGATGTTTTAAGTATAGCTGCTGCAAGAATTTGAGGTAGATAAATACAAAATTCTAGAGAAGATAATTTCCAAAATGAAAGATGCTCTGTCATGAAAATAAAGATTGACCTATCAGAGGTAGCTGGTGGAACAAGGACTGCCAAGGATTAGAAGGCAGTTAAAATGGTTCCACGGGATTATTGACATAAATTGTCCTGTTCTGCAAAGGATACACACTCAGGCAGAGGGGATGCTCCAAAAATACATGAAACTCCACTTGAACAGTGAGGTTCTGATTGGAACCCATGCTATAAATAGTTTCTAAACTGCTCAGATGATTGCAATACAGACAAACAGAGCTGACCAAAGAGAGTTTCACAAATAATTGAAATATATGTGATTTCTTATTTTCATTTGGCCATTGGTTTCTGTGATTTGCTTTGATTTGTCTGAATTACAGAAGTGTAAGTGGAAAAACAAGCAAAGAATTTGTATTTACATAATCATCTTCATCAGCTAAACATGAGATTCTTTCAGAGTCTAATTTGGCACAAGGATTCTGGACATGGAGCCAAAGTTGTGCAAAATCTATTAGAAATTCAACAGAAGGGAGATAAGTATTTGAAATACACAAAGTTCCAGAAGATATAATTGAAAATTTTCTGTTGCCAAAAGTATGCCTCTGAACATTTCAGTTTGGCTCTTACATTGTGGTGACCAGAGAAGGCTATTTCTCAGTCCACCTTCCTTTCTAGAAGATTGAAAATAAGGAAATCTTAAGTTTCAAACACTATGTCCTAATCATAAAAGATTATTTAATTGTCTTAATTTTGGAAAAAGTGTGGCCTGTTAAATAAAGCAAGGTTGGTTTAGGAGGTGTAGGTATCAGTCCTGTTTCTCCAACACCTGGTGCCATGTGAGATGCTGTGGACTACCCCACTTTTTCCAGCTGCCAGTTCAGAAAAGCCTGAGTGTCCTGTCAGTGCTGTGTTATCCCCAGCACAGGGATGCCACGGGGCATTTAAGTTTGGTCCCATTTTGTTACAGAATTCCCAAGTGACTTTGCTTAAGTCACATAATTGCTTGATGTTTCAGTATTTACCTTCCAGTAAAATTGGCATGAACTCCAGAGAGCACAGGTTTGAGCCTTACAGGCAAACTGGGATATGTGAGTATATATGATTAGGTGTTTTCTAATGTGCATTTCAAATATGGTACCACAGATACAAATGCTCTCACTGTGGTATGTGCAACCCACTGACCAAACTGACTCATAATCCAAAGGTGTGAGGTGGAGATAGCTAAAATATCACTCAAAAGCAATCACAAAAGGCAAAGAAATAAGTAAAATGACTAAATGGGAAAATTACTAAAATGGCTGACTTGGTATAATACTGATTATTTTTGATCCCTAGTGTGCTACTTTGAGGTTGTGCTGCTAGGTGGTTAATATAGAAAGGCTCTTTGGGTGTTAAATGCAGAGCACTATAGAGTTCCCAAAAATTGAAAGGGAGTATAATTCTAAATGGGTAAAAAGCTAATGGCTGTGGAATACTGCTCTGAGTTAAAATGAAGTTCTGGAAATAATCCTTTCAGTCTAATATATAGAGAGAGTAAAAAAATCAGCAATATGCTACAGAAGTTTGAAGAAGAACTTGGAAGTGATGATACCTCTTAGAGCAAAATTACCATGGAACTATTGGAATTGAATTACTTAGGCAGCCTGACTTTTTATTATTGCAGCAAAAAATATGTTACTGCTTAGAAGTACTTTTAAAGGCTCAGAAAATCTTGCTTGTCTTATTTATATTACTTGAGTGAGAGACCAGTTTCTGATTTATTGTCAGTTTCCATTTCAGCCTTTGGTGAGGTTTAACTGTCGAGGCACCTATTTTTGGGTAGAAAATGGAGTTCTTTTTGCATGGTTTTATTTATGTATGGAGAGCATCTGTAGTTATTCATCCCTGTCCAGATCCTACAAGAAATCTTTCCACTTAGGATCAGAAACAGGGTGGGGCAAAAGACTGTAATGTTGAGTGTTAAACCTTAGAGGGAATCCAGTCAAAAGCTTTAATTCCAACACTCAGCATCCCTTACAAAAGTTTCTTGGGGATCATTCCTGGGAGGATGTCCAAGTCAGTAACTCAAATCTGCAGGAATGTTCAGAACTGTTTTGCAGAGTCATCTTGACTCTCCAGTTGTCCTGAGGTCTGGTCTTTTTGCAGACCATTTTTACTTCTGCTAGCTGTGATTTAGATACAATTGCACCTAAATAATATGTATTTCATTGCTCAGTGTGGCTTCTTTATTCCATAAGTCACTCTCTGTCTTCTTTCTCACTCAAGTCTAACACCATGTGGTTTTGGTAAAGGCTCACAGAGGCTTTTGTGTATTTTGTGTGTTACTGTTTGTTTTTCCTTTGGGTGTACCTTAGTGAAAGGGAAACTTCAGAAAATGCTCTAATTTCTTCGGTTTAAACATAAAAGAATAGAGTATGTCCCTTAAGGTGTATCACCTTGTTTTACAAAAGGCTCAGGTAATTAATTGCCTTCTATTCACTGTGTATATGTATAAGTTTAGAAAGTGTCGTGTATTCATGCTTGAAATAGAGATTTATGTCGTGGCTTATTGGGGCATTTGAAAGTTAAAGATTGCTAGAGAAACTGAAAAGGCTTAAATGTCTACTGCTTGACGATTGCCACGATGATTTATGTTCCTAGTGTCTATAAACAACTTCAGAAACAGCAACCAGAATATCTTTATATTTTAAAAAATAAGAAAAATAAGTGAATGCAAAGTGATAAGGGAACAGAATTGATCAAAAAGGAAAAAGCAAAAATAAAGCTGATGTCCTACTTTCACAGTCCAGTGGTTGTGAAGGGGAAAGGAAGGCAGGACTACATTAATTCACTCCTTAGTGACTGTCTATATTATTAACTCTTATTAATGAAAGCCTTGATGGAACTTTCAGAACATCTGGGCTGCTTCATACGTCTTATCTTGCTGCACTTGAGTAGATTCTACACAGTATAAGAGCTGGATGATCCAGCTGTGGAAGAAAAACTAAGGGATTTGGAGCTCCAGGGTGGTTTTCCTAGCAAGTCACCACATCACCGTGAGCTCTCGAGGTGTAATCCTATTTATTCTTATTTGACCATGTGTGCAGAGAGCACCATAACAGCTAGCATCCCTTACAGGGATGGGATTAGGCTAAGTTAGATGACGCCTGTAAGGAGCTTTATGATCATCTTCATCTTTGGCAGGAAGATCTTCTTTAAGTGTAAAATGATGTGGGTATTCAGTTTACTTTATGACAGGGAACATATTTTTTCTAAAGCAATCTGCATTTCTTTCCCAAGCTGCCTGTAATGAAGGCAGAATTAATGGTTTGCACACATTTTGTATTTCATAAGAAGCATTCTGTTCAAAATTACAATGTTTATGATTGGTTATTAATTCCTGTCAGTTAGTATGTTTTGTTTTTTTAAATTAGATTTTCTTGAAGTATCATCAGCTTTGTAAACAATTATAGTTGTTTCCTGCAGCACTTCTGAGGCAGACTGCAGAAATCACGGTAAGTAGTTTTCATGATTTGTTTCACAGCTGTTGAAACCACATTTTTGAGTTCTGGTATCATGGTTTAGTTGAGATTTTTACTTTTAGACAAAATCTCATTGACATCTGCAGTATCAAGTACTTTCACCTCCAAGAATATTTCCGAATCCCATCATATGCTGCTAAAAGTTATGTTTACACTAAAAGAATTATGTGGTTCCTACCATAACTGAATCAGTTTTACTTACGTGGAAAAATGCATAACTTAATTGCCACGGCTTTAGCTGTAGAACAGATTTGGACCTCCTATTTGAGCACTTCATAAGTAGGCACTTGGGTGTAGTATTTCAGTTTTACCTGTTTGGCCAAGGTATCTTTCAGCAGAATTGAAAGACTGAACTTGTGTGCACTTTGGATCAGTAAAATCCTCCTGTTACATTGCAAAGGGAAGGGCAAATAGTCCTCTCCTCTTGGTAGTTTTACATTTGGTTAAACTTTCTGCTTGAGCTGGTTGAGTGGTGGAATAATTTGGAAAAAAGAGCATTATGATTCATCCTATAACCACATTGTATCAAACTGAAAAAAATAACTGAAGTATTTCACTCAAAATAATAAACCCCCTTAAATTTTTATTTCTGATTTTCTGTGCATGATGTATATGAGGAATAAAAGCAAATGCATTCTTTGCATATTCCATAAGTTGAATTATTCATGGTTAAAAATACAGATTAACATATAGGAAATGGCTATGATCAATTTTTAAATCATAGAAGAAACATAATAATCTTGAGCATTTTGGTTTGCTTTTTCTCTGAAATACAGTGGGGTCACTGCTTGCCCAAGTTCTGCAAATTGGTTTCTTTTTTTTTCCTAATGGAAATATACTTAATGTTGTGCATGCATTCATTATAAAATTCTAGCTGAATTATTTCACTGAAGAATGGGTAAGCAATTTTAAAAATGTATTTTCTGTTGCAGATATGCGATACATAGTTCTTTCAAAGTTTGCATATTTTTAAAATTCTAAATTATGTTTTTGGAAAGCGTTGCCAATGGGACCTATGCTTGTGTATAAACTGTTACTTGTATTTGCAAATTGTGCCAGTGTCAACACCGAGTGAAAGGAATATCTTGCAAATTTGGGTTGGAATTTCTCCAGGCATAAGATTGTGCTGGTCTTCCCATTTGGAGGACTGTTTATATGACATTTTCACAGTGTGAAGCTTGAGGGTAGATTTTACAAAGCAGCCATATCTGAGGTTAGAGTGGGGCCAGGACAATTAGGGTGCTGCAGAAGTTTCCACAGCCACGTGCACCACTTGTTTAGAATTCTGTTTAATTTCTAAGTCGCATATTATATCATACCTACCAGGTTATAATGAACTGTAGGTATAACATTCTCCTTTCTTTCAGACATATGCTGTAGTACATAAAATTGGGATAATAGGAGTGCTAAAATCAGCCTTGTAAGCACAGTTGCATCTTTAATTAAGGCATTTTCACCAAAGCTCCTGTAATTTACTGATGAATCCAAGGAGGGTATTCCCTCCTAAGTATTCTAGGACAACAAAAGCCCCTTTCTGTAGCTCAGCTCACGAAGAATCTGTGCTTAAGTGTGGACACTCTGGAAAAAAAATGTATTTTCACACAGCAACAGGTCAAGATTTACTGAGCATAACAAAGAAAAATAAGGCTTTGGACAAAAAAACTACACAAATTCTTTTTACCTTTTTGGAAATCCAAAAATGGAGATTATTTACAATTTTATTCTTCACGATAACAATCTTGAACAAAGGCAACAAGCTCTCTACTCCAGAAAAAAAGGAACTTTTAAATTTCCTGCCCTGGGAAATATCTTTCATCCATGATTGTTTAAAATTCATACCTATTCCAGAACTTTCTGTTCAATGTCAGAATAATGTTTTTTAGTATAATGTCTGTTTAGCAAAACTGCTTCAAAAGAAAACAGTAATAATAGTAATGCCAAAATATTATTGACCTAACATCTCTTCATTTACAGCATGGTCTCAGTGTCAGGGACAGTTGCAAGGACTGTATCGAGGGAGGCCATGCACAGTGTCTTCTCTGCAGTATTTGAAAAATGTATTTAATTCTTCTAATGGTTGCTGCCTTGTATCACTTGATAAACTGCAAATACATGTAGGCCAAGCATAATTTATGAAGTAATTTATTTCAGCAGTAATATTAAAATCCAGGGTATTAAAATCTGGTGCCTGTCTGTGTGTATTGCTCTGATGTATTCAATATGTCCAAAAGTGGATCTTTAAATATAGGTAGTTAATCTATTTGGTCATGCTTCCATCATAGTTAAGAAAAATGAAAGACCTTTATGATTTCTTTAGTCTTATTAAAATAAACAACATAAATAGAAGTTATCTAAATTTCCCCTTCTATTTCCGTTTTTATTTATGCCATTTCATGCCAGATTACATCTCTGTATATGAAAAAATAATTTCATATGCAGGTTTTCAAAAGAAAGTTTTAATGACAAGATTACTTTGTGATCAGCCCAAATGTGGGACATGAGGAACTTCTGTGTTACCAAGTGGCAAGAACTATCTGACTTCCTTTGACTTGGTTCCTTGATTTCATTTTGCTTAAAAAAAGAATAATTCTAATTTCTGAATTTACCTTTTGGGAAAAATACTTTCAAAAGGGCACCAGAGTTCTGATTAAACTTCTTTGTCTTTATTGGCTAATTCACTGCAATTACAGTACTTGGCAGAGTTTGCCTGCTGCTGTTCCAGTTCCTCACAGAACTGTGATTAAACTGAGGACCTCCTGTTTTCAAACTACACGGGAAACACGGAGTCTTACCTTAAAATAGGTACAATCTATAATCAGTGTGAGCCTGTGTCAAGGAAAGAATTCCAAAAAATGCCTGGTCCAGTATCACAGTAGGTCTTGCAGTAGGAGTGGATGAGTTTAGGTGTTTGGTAAAGAACACAGATGACATGTAATAAAACGTTTTTCATTTTGAAACAACGTTGTTTTACTGGAATGAAGACAGGCTTACATAACAACTACAATGGAATATTCTTTCTGAACATGCCATAGTATGTCTGTATTTTTAATATGTTAGTGAGTGTGATGCACAGACATCTACTTAATCACAACAGTGTCTTTCCTATGAAAAGTTAAATTGCAGACTCCCACATCATTTACTGATGAGGCCTGAAGAACTTGAGAATATTTGGCTTTTTTGGAAAGCAGGTGAAATTCAGAGTAAAGGAAAAGCAAAAAATAATCCAGGGATTCTTTGTTATAGTGAAGGAGTTAGGGAAATATCCAGTTCTTCAATATTGACAAAGGCAGGTAGCCAGATACAGGTTTTCTTTTAGGAAAAGAAACAACATAAAAATAGTTTAATCTGATGCCAGTTATTTGCTTTTAATTTACTTGCCAAGATCAGTTTCCCTGAATATGAGCAGAATAAGAAGAAAGAGAGCTCGCTTGCTTGTTGAGAGGCAGTAAATTCCCCTCAACTGGAATACCACCAAAAGGTCCCAAAAGGATGTGCTTTACTTAGGATAACACTTGCACTTGTTCTCACTGTGTCTGAAATTCTTGTGCTGTCTTCTGGTCCTGCCCTTCCTCCCACCACCACAGGACTTTGAGAAAAAAACTGGGGAGTCAAGTTCTTTCTCCTGCATGCTGTGATGCCATATCAGGGCTGAAAGTGGCAATGACATTTTGTGTGAGGTGGCTAAGGGACTGGAGATTGCACCAGCCTGTTGAGGGAATTGCTGGTTTCAGCAGGTTGCCCACAATATCTCCCTGCCCTGTTCATTGTAAAGTCTTAAGTTTTTCAAGTTTTATGCATCAGTAATATTTTGTTACAAATGTTTTAAAGTGGGTGAAATAGCAAAATGTAGGGATGGTATGTGGCTCGTAACAGTTATTAGACATTTGTCTGGGTTGTTTTTAAGTAAGGATTGTTGTCTATGTACACATGAGGTTGGTGAAATTCAAAAACAGGTGTACTTTTACAAAGCAGTCTAAAGCTTTCCAAATGCTGTGGTTGGCCAGGGAGGTGACTAGTTCCTGCAGCCTTCCCAGAAAGTAGTCCTAGACAAGTACAACAATCAGCAATTGCTTACACAGGAGAAAAAATAGCTAATATTTAGTAACTAGGAGCATGGGTGATACTTAATTGCACGAGAACATTTCAGTTTGAGTAGTTCTGGCACTTCTATAATTTTCTTTAAGCTATATGTGCAATTTATTCTGCCATAAGATTAATAATACAGTAAGGCCCAGGTTTGCTTTGCAAGATTGCTGTCTGAGCTGTATTGAATCTGTACTGAGCTCATGCTCTCAAGATGCTTTTCAATACCAAGCTACAAGGCCACTGTAGCTATTTACATTTCAGTAGCACCTGGAGGCTGTGGTTTTGTTATACCAAGAGATGTCCAGGTCATTAAATGTATAATTATTGTGTAATATGTAAACCATGTGGTTGTGTGTTCAGAAATCTGCTGCCGCTGTTTTGCCATTCTGATGGGAAAATCCTGTCATAATCTTAATTTGGAGAACATTCAGTATTGGGACTTCTCCAGGGCGTTTGCCAAGCCAGGGATGAATATTTCTCTGCATCAGGTGTAAGGTGTATAAAGATGAATATTTCTCTGTATCAGGGTGGGTATAGCAAAGAATGCTGCTCACAGGCGGCTCAAATGTGCAGAGAGAGCCACTCCCTTCTGGAATAGAATCTGAAGCTGTGTCTGCTTTTTTCTTTCTTTTCTCCTAAATACTAAAATAATAGGGAGTGAAGTATTTATTAGTAGACTTTCCAAACTTTCTCAGTAATGCTACAAGGCAATTGCACTAGAGAAACAAGTGTTATTACTCCATGGGTTTTGGGTTTTTGTTTCTAGGACAAGAGAGGGCAAAAGAGAACACAAAACGTTTACTTTATGAGCGTGAGGGAAGTGCACTGAGATTTTGTTGTTATTTTTCATTAACTCTGATTGGTTTCTTGAGTGTTCAGTGGAGGACTGTTCCTCGATAGACTCACTGAAAGACCATTCAGCATTCAGGGCTTTCTTCTTCTTTCTGAACACAAATAGGAGCGCAGTAACCAGTGAAGCGAAAAACACAGATTTGCTGGCTGAGCTGGCTTAAAATGAAAAACTGAATCTGAATCTAGAGTACAGCCCACAGACTCTGCTACTCTAGTGTGGCTCTTATTACAGCACATTTCAGTTTCCTTTCTTAATTAAAGCAAAATGTCTAGTCTTGCTGGGATCTCAAGAAGGGTCTTTTATGTCAGAGGCTTGCTCTCTGGGTTTGCTTCTCTTCCTCTCATGCATCCCCCAGTTTCAGACCCAGCTGATGGTTCTCACTTGTGTGTTGTGTTCTATGCCCCATAAACTTCTCCCTGTTGAGAAGAGAAGCCACAATGCCCCCCATTTGGGCAAAAAATCCACAGTGACTCTGTGTGTAGATTGGCTCTGAAAGACTGGTACCTTCCTCTGCTGTCCAACCACAGCTTTTTACTAGAACTCAACATATTGTCATACTTGAACTGAGAGATTAAATTGATTCCATCCATCCTCCAAATCTATAGATATTTCCTTCCTGTTTCTATTTGGAATGATGGATTAGTTGTTCTAAAATCTATAGCTAACTATGCTTTGATTTATTAGAAAAATAAGGTAAAAACATAAAATGTCTAGTGTTAATTCTCAGAAGAAAGGAAGGAATTTTCATATGTTTTCATTCTTTATGCAATATGCTTCTGTATATTTTTCCTGTGGATGGTATTATAAGACTTTATTATCAATTCTACTGTGTCAGACAGGACTCAACACTATCATAACACTTTATCCATGATGACTCCTGTTGAATCTTTTTTAATTATCCACATGCCATGCTCCTTTTCTATTTCTTCCACTCCCAAGCTGCAGTGTGAAGCAGTCATTTATTGTAGCCAGTAGAGAAGACCAAATGGGAAATATGGATTGAATGGTCTTTTGTTATTATATTCTTTTATTTTTTGGTAAGGGTCAGATGCCATAAGGAAAGGAGCTCAGATTACACTAGAAGGGCATTTTTCAGAAATAACCAAAATTTTAAGGCAGTAAGTACTTTTGCCTTTAGAACAATTATTGCAATTACAATAGGTTTTTTTGTATCATTTATTAGGATTTTTCAAGTTCATAACTCTCTCATAAGAGAGTTACGATTGTTTTAATGAGCACACTGCAGGCAAAACACAGAATAGCTTGGATTGGAAGGGACTGTTCCTCTTTGTCCTGTCACTTAATGAGGGTATAATGTCCTCCTTCAGCTTTCTTGTAGTCACCTTTAGGTAGTGGAAGGTGCAATAAAGTCTCCCTGAGGTCTTCTCTTGTCCAGGCTGGATAATCTTTGCTCTCTCCACCTGTCTTCTTAGGAGAGGTGCTCCAGCCCTCTGATCATCCTCTTGGCTTCCTCTGGGCTTGCAGCAGCATGTCTATATCCTTGTTTTTAACTGGGGACCCCAGAGCTGGATCCTAGTGCTAGTAGGAAGCAAATGTTGTTGCTTCAAATGCATCAGTTGCCAAGAACAGGTACAGTACAGCCTGTTCTTCATAATATACAGCACTTCAGAGAGGATCTTCACCGGCCCACTGCTCCTGCTGCCTGCCAGATTATCCTTCTCTAGTCTCACAGATTTTGAGCAAAATATTCTTTAAGAACCTGTGCTCATTTTGCTTGTGTCTGTACAGGAGGATTTATAGTAGGTCTTTTGAGTATTGATACTGGATTTTGAAGATAAGCTGCTCTTTTTTTTTTTTTTTTTTTTTTTTTTTTGGCAAAGAAATAGATTTAGCAGGATCCCCTAGAAGGATGAGAAGAATTGGAGCAGCAAGGATCTCTTCAGCTTCCTTTCCTCCTGTGTCTTCCATCTCAGCCTGCCCACATTAAAAATCTCGGTTTCTCCACGGCAGTTAGTCAGGCCAAAGCAAAGATTAAATATCTTTTCCTGTAGCTCAATTAACTTTCTAGATGTAGGTGGTATAAAATAGGTACATCAGTGTACCTACTACCTCTCTGGTTGTAATTATTTCAGAAGTGCTGTCTATCCTGACTTTATAACTGTGGGTATTTCCTGACTTTAGGGTCAGCCTAGCAGCAAGGCTCTGCAGAGCCTGCATTTCTAGTTGAAGTGGGCAGTTTTAATTCTGATTTTGAAACACCACTCTAGGATGTCTCCGTTCTGTAGCTCTGGCTTTCTTCAGTAGGTATTTCATGGTCCAGTCCAGAAAGACAGTGTATGGATTAACACTGCTCCATATCAGTGAGGAGAGGAAGGGATTTTTTTCTCCTCCTTTTCCATTAGAGGTAAACACGCCTCAAACCCAAACCCGTTTGTGTACAGCCATGATCCTGCCCCATCATTGCTTCAGATCCTTCCCTGCTCCCCATGCTCCCTGTCACCAAAAAAAAGCATTAGCAATGTCTTCCTGCACAGAAATTGGGGTGGTGGTTGGTTTGATCTGTCTTAGTTCTAGAATTTCTTTACCTTTCTGTTGGCATCTCAGAATCACAGAATGAGCTGTGTTGGAAGGGACTTACAAGGATCATGAAGTCCAGCTCCTGGCCCTGCACAGGACCAGCCCCAAGATCATACCATGGGCCTGACAGCATTGTCCAAACACTTCTTGGTGCTGTGACCACTGCCCAGGGGAGCCTGTTCAGTGCCAAACAACTCTCTGGGTGAAAAACCCTTTTCTAGTATCCAACCTAAGCCATGCCCAACACAACTTCAGGCCATTCCCTGGGCTCCTGTCACTGTCACTGTCACTGCAGAGGTCAGCCAGGCAGCAGCACAGTGCTCTGTGCAGAAGTGCACCAGGAGCACGGGCTGTTAATGTGAGCAGTCCCAGAAACCTGGGGATGCAGTGATTCATCAGGAAGGGACCTCCAGCTGCCCTGCAACTTAAGCAAGCTGACAAAGTCTGTTGATTTAAATACTTGTTTGATTGACAGCATCTTTGCTGAAATCCACTTCAGGAACTAGTTCTGTTGCCTTCCTGATGTATTTGTACTGAAGGATGTCTGGTCTTGGCTATCTCAGACTTTTTTATGTCACAGTGTGCTCAGTTGTAAGTCCAAATGGTCTCCCTATTTTTGTTGCTGTTAACCATTTGCATAAGCATTTTGAATTTTTAAATTTTGGGCAAGACTATAAATGTAGATAGAGATGTAGATACATAGATGTATACTGCATCTATAGATTTCACAATCTTAATTTTTTCTGTGGCGTACTAGAATCTGATTTTCATGTCAGTTGCTTAAAAAAATACACATCAAAAAAAAACAGTTCTTCTGGGAGCATTTTAAAGGCTTTGTACGGACATATTTTTAGGATGGAAAAAGCACAGCAGTAGGATTCATTATTTTACTTTCGTGCACTCACTAATGCTGTCAAAAATTCAGTGTTGAGAAACAAGACATGCCCAGTGGAAATGCAAGGATATGAGAAAACCAGAAAGAATTTATGGATACTAGTCATCAATAAACCTGACAGACAATATCAATGCTTCCTTTAGCTGATTACAGGCTAGAAATGCAGCTATGCTTTCCAGACTGTACATTCTATTAGAGAACTTAATATTGCTGGGGGGAAGAGTTTTTCTTTATCTCTGCACGGTATTCTGCAGACAGTCCTGCAGTCCCTCACAGTTCTCTGGGCTGCCTGGCTCAGCTCTCACCCTTCCCCTCACCCTGGGCACTCCTGGTCTGGTCACTGCATAGGGGAGCAGCCTCACTCTGCTCAGGGAGTGCAGAAAACTGGAATGCTGGGGTTATTTGGGATGCTTCGGTTGCCTCCAGTACAGGAAATTGCTATGTTCCCATATCACCTGTCAGCTGATGAGGATTTGATAGATATTTTTGTACAATTTCCAAAAAAAGGCAACAAATTGTCCAGTAATAATTTAGAATAAAATATAGGGTGAATCTGGATGTAAAGAAAATGCATGCTAGCTTAGCGCCTGTGCAAATATTTATTTAAATGAGATGTCATTTTTAAAAATAATAGATTTTTTTCATAGGCATAATAAATGGTTAATCTTCTAGGTCAGCTTTTTTCTTCTTTTTCAGAAAGCTATGAAATGTCTCGGCCATCATTTTTATCTATGTGATTTTCAGTTTCAGGAACTAATTTCATATAGGGAATTTTTTCTATGTGTATATATACATGCATTAGCTTCTTTCATGTAAATATAAGGCTTGTATGTAAAAACCTATCTAAATTTTACCCCAGTTTCACCAATAACAGGCAATAATTCCTTCCACTGTAACTGGCAGGCAGTGAGTACAGCCAGTGCAAGTGGGGGTTCTCTGTTCAGAAAGGCAGCACATGTAAAGTCATCCAGATAAACACACCAAACATACTGCAGTCCTTCAGCTTCTTTTTCTCTGCCTGATGCTTCTCTTTGCAGCCATTCCAGACACCTTTGGTCAGCTGTGCATCAGTACCAGGCATCTATATACCTCAGCTGAGAGTTTATTAAAACTATGTATTTTCTATTCATGAATGGCTCTCTGATTCTAATTTATAAAGTCTCCTTTAATAAAGCTTACTCTTACTTGGCATTTCTTTTAGTTATCTGAGTGAAAAATGCACAAATGTTTTTTTCTTCCTTTTAATTTTTCTTTTGCGAAGACTGAAATATTGAATTCTAGCTAGCTGGAATTCTCGCTAGCTGGACTTTGATGTCTTTCTTCCTACTGCTGCCTTTTGTCTTCAGAGAAACATGGTCTCCCTAAAGTTACCTTCATATGAAGACCTTTGTACATCTTCAGATCTTTATTTTTCCATAGTAGAAAATGAGGCTGCCTCAGAAATGGGTTTTGAATGCATTTTAAAATTCCCTCTTCTTCCAAATGTGGCATTGCTTCACTCTGTATCATTTAATAGCTTTTTTTGTAAGTATTTTCTGTTACTGTTTTTTAGTAATCTGCTTAAAAGAACTCAAACCTGTTTATTTGCAAAGACAGATGATATGCTCTACCTGGACATCTCCCAGCTAGATAATTTCTAATTCTCTTAATGGATGTGTTTGGAAGATAGTGATTTATATTGAGTCATAGGCTATCTTGAGTTGCAAGGGACCCACTTATATAATCTAAACGATTAAATATAGAGGAGCAGGATACAAGTATGTAGAAACCACATTATTTACAAAAATTCTTCTAACTCCATCAGTAGTATATGTTGGTTTTTAATGCATGTTTTAAAGGATTTTTCTGGAGAATATGGGGTGGGCAGAAAGGACATCTGGGAAGAGCAGCTGCCTGGCTTCTTGTGAACATTAGGCACCTTTAAGGTGGCCGAAGTCCTGTAATGAAGTGCAAATTGATCTGGATCTGATCACAGTCTGGCTCTGTCCCTTTCCCAGCCTAGCTCCCGTTTCCTTTAGGTGTATAATATTGGCCATGATCTCTTGTTTAACTTTCTTGCTAGTAGTACAGTGCAAATTAGCCCATTTGTGCCTAGCTAGTTCCTTCTTGAAGTTTATTCTCAGTTGTGTTGTTTCTCTGAGTATGAAGCAGGTTCTCAGCTCTATTAGTTAATTTGTGATGCAAATTGACTTCTATTGAGAAAAATGTAAGCTGCTAGTTCCCATCCTCCTGAAAACTCCCTTGACTTTCCCCTTTCTCCAGCTATTGTGTGTTTTGAAATTATTTACCTGTCATGTCTCAAACTGTCGACATTGTGACTTTCCACTGCAAAAATTACTGAATAAATGTGCAAAAAAAAAAAGATGAAGAGCCCTTTAGGATGAAAATCTCTATACTACAGTGATTATGCTGACTGATGAAACTCTCAACTGCATGTGTTTCTTTTTTCTTCAAAACAAGAAAAAATAAAAACATTAAAACTTTCAGATGTATTATAAACCTCTGATGTTGTTTTTTGAAAGAAAATGGCAGACATCTACCTCAATAAGGTTTTAAACAATCTTTCAACTTCAGTAGTTTGTTAGATTATGCCCTCAGGAATCTATTCTTATTATAATTATGACCCAGAGGAAATATTCTTGAACAGTAAGATATTTCCATGCTAATAGCACAGTAGATGTAATACTGAATTCATGATTGTTTAAAAGCTTTCTGCCAGTATGAGGTAGAATGAACCAGCATCTCTGAAACAAGATACTAACTTTGGGTTGAATCAAGAACTGTAATCAAGGCAAAATAAATTCTAGGAAACATGAAAATTAGTAGGCTGAAGATGAAAAGGGTGAAATTATTAATAAGAGAGCTTTTTTCATTACACAACAATAGGTGCCATTTGTACTGTTGGGAGATTTGTGGTTAAAATCAAAGGATCTGTGTTCTCTCACTGCTGTTCTCTTGTCACCTTTTACTTCAATGGCAGTGAAAAGATGTCATGGGGTCAGTTTCATAACCAGAAAATGCAGTGTTTTGTTAATGCTCAGGGTAGTTTGATTAATGTTATCAACACCACAGTCATAATTTTCCTGTATTCTAGAATTCATATTGGACAAAGACTGCAGAGCAGTAGCAAATTTGTGTATGTCTTTTTCTCTATTTTTAATATGGAGAAAAAGGCATGAATTTCCTCTTCAGTTTTTCTACATGAGGAAAATTAATGGTAATGTATTTACAGACAAGAAATTTCCATGAGTTCGTTTATCAGGTCAAAGTTAGATGTCTCAGAGACATGCTTTTATTTTCATAGAGACTACAGGCCTAAGTGTTTATCTTCAAACCTTGTAGTAGAGGAATCCAAAATGGAGTCATTATAGTGACTTCTTCTGGTCTTAAAATCAAGTTTAACATCTCCAAAATCTGGCAATGGAACTGTCTTTCACAGCTGGTCTTCATCATGGGGAAAAAGCCCCATGTTTTGGGTTTCAGCTTCCTCTGGTTTACCTTGCTTGGGATTTTCAGCCCAGAATGAGATTCAAACCTAAAAGTGCATGGAAATACCCCTTAATATCCAAATGTATTTATTTTTCTGATCTTTTTTGCCTTACTAAATAGAAAAGATTGCTTCAAATATTGGTATTCTTTGTCCTAGTGTGAGACTGGAAATACTTGGAGCTTTCTTTTAGTAGAAATGTGTCTACATTTTTGTTTTTAATTCTGAATTTTGTAATCTATTCAGTTCGTTTTTTTCCTTTTCATTGTGACAGAAAAGTCTGAAACACAATAGTCACAGTGCCTAATATCTGGACATAAATAGTGGAAACAAAATATGGGCTTGCTGACTTCTTTCCTCAGGCTTGATCTATGTGTCTTAATTTCACGTTGCTGAACACATATTTAATATCAAAATGCAGGAAGTGAAAAGCTGGTGCATTACCTTGGTGGTGTTTTATATCCTCATTGACAATTTTGATTGTTTTATGTATTTTGAGCTACGGTTATTTTTCTGTGTGTTATATCTGCCCTGAATATCTTGCTTTTTAATACATGTAAAATTGAGGTGGTGATATACCATTTATATGTGCCTGTTCAGAAATTCAGAAACAACTTATTTCACTACAGCAGTACAACAGAAGTTGATGTCCCTGATGAGACTTAATTCTGTCAGGGCTTCAGCTTTCCTTGCTTGATCCTGGCTGCTCAGACAACTTGTCTGCATCCCTCCCAGGCTTCCTGTCCTTCCTTCTGCCCCCCCCGTGGGCTTCTTCTGAGTGTTTGAGATTGTCCAGGAGCTCCTCCATGCAGGCCTGCTGGTGTTTTTGCCTGCCTTCCTCCTTTGGGATGCATCACTCCTGAGCCTGGAGGAGATGATCCTTGAGTATTGACCAGCTTTCCTGGGTCCCTCTTCCATCCAGGACCTTATCCCACAGCTCTGTATGGAGCAGATCCCTGAAGAGGCCAAAGTCAGCTCTCCTCAAGCCTGGGGCAGTGACTTTATTGTGCACCCTTTTCACTGTCCCACCCCTTCAACATTCCACTGTGTCATGGTCACTCCAGCCAAGGCTGCCCTGGAGCTTCACATTCCCCACCAGCCCCTCCTTCTTTGTGAGAACAAGGTCCCCATAAATTGACTTGGGGAATAAGTAGGGAGCAGACTGGGGGAAGATACAGAAGTGCCTGAAAAGGGGAGAACAGAGCTGGAAAAATCAAAGTTAGAAAAGAGAGGATAAGTGGTGAATAATTGTTTTTGTTTAACCTAAATATAATTTAATCTCATTGTTTGTAACCATAATGACAGTTAATTGAAGCAGTATCTAAAAAACATTAACCTGGAAAAAAAAATAAAAAAAGATGCCAAGCACAGCGGTAATAATTACTGGAATAGCCCTTTGATAGACAGGTCTAAAATTAAAGTTTGTCTTATTTATTTAGGTTGTAATAGAATGTTTATCCCATGTCTGTTATTAGAGATTAGAAGACATTATTGACTGTTCCTCCATAAGAAAACTGATAGCAGCAATCTCCTGCAAGGGGAAGCCAGACTCCTTTAAACCAGATTATTAACCTTGTCATATTTCTGCTGGTGTAGTGGGTAACACTGTCAGATGTTTGGATGCATTTCTATATTTAACATCTTTTAATGAATTGAGAGCAAAATTGAGGAGAACAGCCTAACACAGAAAAGAACAAAAGACCACTAATATTCTTATTTTCCTGTGAGCCTGTGGTATGTCTTGAGCAATATACTGAGCTGGGTAACCATTAAATTTAAGACTATATTTGTAAAAAGTATTTTTCCTTTCATATAGAAATCTTTGGAAAAATCTGTAGATTTGTAAAGTTAAATGCAGTTTTATTTTGTTCTATAGTTCCAAACTGTCCTTTTCCTATAAATGGAATGCCATGTTGACAACTTTCATTACATTAAAACAATTTTAGGCTCCTGCTGTACTTTAGGAGGTTTAGAAACATTGGTTTGCAGTTCACTTGCATTAGTGGTAATTTAAGAATGACCAAATGAGGCCAGTAAAACATTTTCAAAAAAAAAAGAAAGCTGTAAATAAGATAAATAATCTCTAAGACAGCAGTTTTGCAGAGATTTCACTATGATACTTTGGTAATGTAATCTATGACATGGATGTCCAGAATATTGTAGCAATAATTTAAAAGTCAGGTCCTGAAATGTTCCTGTTGACACATATGGAACTTCACTAGGAGCAAAGATATCACTATAAAGAGTGAGCTGGAACCTCAGTTTTTGTACACTCACGGAAGAGCAGTCAGGTCAAGGGATATTGATCAGATTTTGCCAATTAAGGAACTTGCCTGGAATATTTTCCCAGTAGAATTGCAGCTTCTATTCGCTCTACAGGCTGTGTAATAGCAGTTCACCTATCCATATCTAATGTAGCTTTAAATTAGCTTAGGCACTGCTAGTCATATTTCCACAGCAACATGAAATTCATAGGAAGACTGCAAAACCCACTTATGTTCCTGCTAAAACCCTAACAAGTACACTTATGTGGATGCAGTAGATAAAATGCAGTTATTGTAAACAGACTGCTTTATTAACTGCTCACTTTAATGAAATTTTATGTTCCTTTTGGCGTTATCTTAATAAATGGGGGTTAAGTAGGAGAGTATCAGTGTTCTATTAAAATACTGTCTTAAGCATGTTATGTTCCCTCTGAAAAACCTGGAGCTGTGGGATTTGTCTGTTTTACACCTCCTGTGGTGAACTCAAGACTGTGGGGGTTTGAAGACTAGAATTGTGATCTGGCTTTATTTTAGGCCCCCTGTGTTCACGTTTTACCTCGGTCATGCTCACAGTCAGTAAGCATAGAAAGCAGGAGCATACCAAATTCAAAGTGAGGGCTGGGGTTTTCACCAAGGTTTATTTGTGGGTTTTGTTCTTGTCAGATTGCTCTGAACACCAGAGGACTTATCTAGGCAGCTTATGAAAAATGCTAATAATTGTATTTATTTCTTATGATGTTTATCACCTGAAGGAAAGGGTCCTGATTCAGCAAGGCCTTTAACCTGAGTCTAACCTAAAAAATCAGAGTGACTGCTGGAATGTTTAATTTCTTTGCTGAGTTGGGACTGAAACTGCCCATTGTTGACGTCCTCAATTCTTGCTGACTCCAGAGAGAGCCTCATGCTTGTCTCTAGGGCAGATGTCTGCTAAGGCATAGATGCCAGCCCACAGAGGAAATCTGGAGTGAACGTGGTGATTGTGTCAATCTACAATGTAATTACTTTGTAAGCTCTCTTCACTATGTATTAGCATTTCTTGATATCAAAAGATAATAGTGTTGGTTTATGAATGTGGGAGAATTTACTGAACTTGTTTATTGTACCACAATGTCAGTGCTACTGTTACAGTTCATAACATAACTTTCATAGACATTTTCAAAACTGTCTAACGTCTCTAATTTCTAAGGAAAAAAGGGAGAAAATGAACAGAAGTAGTATAATTATGATGTGTCTAATTGTGACCATTTTCCTTTGAATATTTATTCTACAATAGTAAACTGATACTGTCTAATACAAGTCAGAGACATATTGCAGATATTAATGCTTGATAATTTATATTTTAAGAGTTCTGCTTACTCTGCCTTAGAGAAAATTTATTGTTAAAATTTGTCATCTTGACCAAGTAATTTGAAGTTTGTGACATAAGGGTGGAAAGAAGAACCTTGAAGATGTCTCTATTAGATACCTCATCAGAGACACAACTAACAATATTTTGCCATGACATCCGAAGGGTGTTCTGGGAGGAACAAACAAATAATCCTCTCTTTCTAGAAGATGCTATTTGGTTACCAAGCTGGTCTGCCTGTCAGGTGCAGCAGCAGTAAGTGATGCTTCTGCTGACTGCCATCAGGGAAAATGAGCTGCCTGTCCCAGCTTGCCTGCCATCTCCTGTGCCCCGGTGTTCTCTCTGTTCACCCCTTAGTGCTCTCCTTTTGTCTCCCTCTGTGCATCTTCCTGTGACCTGCTGGCCTTCTTGCTCAGCTTTTCCTGGTCATTCCCTCTTCTTCTCAACCCTCCGTGCCACTGCTCTGTGGGATTTAAACTGTGTCCATAAAAACATTCATGTTTTCTCTTTTATGTCCATCCACTGCATAGTATCTATCATCAAGTGTATCAGGTCACCACAAACTTCCTGTCACCTTTTATTTTTTAGCTGTTTTTCTTTTAAAAGCTGTGTCATTTTCAGTGTTTTTTCTATAGTAAATTAGTATTAAGTTTGTCAGTTTACTTTTCAAAGGAAGTGGTGTGTTTGTTTGTTTGTGGTTTTGTTTGGGTTTTTTTTAAACGTGCATGTACTTTGTTTTACTCTTCACCTGGGAAACTTGTCTTACAGCTCAGTTTTCTTGATGAAATTCTTGTTGCTGAGCCCAAACAGTAATACAATCAGATTTATCAACTTTCCCTTCCATAAAGCAACAAGTCTGATAGGACCTGCAGATGTTGCCACTAAGTCAGCTACCACTGGCACTTCTATTTCCTCCTCTAACTTTGCTTATGTCCCTCTCTTCACTATTGAATAATTTGCCACAGGGAAGAGGGTAAGCTGAACTCTGAACAATCATGTTTTGGGTGTCAGTATCTAAACCCTTCTATTTCTCCCAGAAAATGCATTTGATACCTCTTACATTTTCCAACAAATATTTCCCTTCATAGCTCCATGCAGAAAGAGAGACAGGAAGATAATTATAGGAGATTTTTTACTTGTCTCTTTAAAATTAGAGATATGATGGCCTTGTAATCATATAACTCTGGGATCTGGAGATTCCAAAGCTTTTACTCTCACTTGCTAGTGACATTGCAGTTGGGGTTCACAATCTAACTCATAAACCAGCTAAACTCATGCACAAGGCAGGAGCAGAACAACTGCCAGTGATTCTCTCTTATTTTGCTAAATTACTTCAGCCAAAGAAAAAGAACTTTTATGCTTTCTGAGAATTTTTTTTGTTCTATCTGTTAGGTGGCAGAAGTGTGAAATACGCAGATTTTCTCAGACTTTGCCCAGAATGTGTTCTGCTGTGTCTTTTGATGCAGTTTCAGTACCCACATATAACTGAGTGCTGATCATTTTAACAATGATGTTTTCCTGGAATGTCACCCCCAGAAGATCTGTGACCAACATCTTTGATTCCACAAACAAACCTTCCTGACAGTAAAAAGGACTGAGCCTTGATAGCTGAGAAATATTAATTAGTCAAGTAGACTGAAAGATAGTTTTTTAACATGGTATTTAGAAAAAAAATAACATCAAGAAATTCAGCTGTAGTGATAGCTACAGTTGGCAGTTGGCAATTTTTCATTGAAGAGATGTTCTGGTGGATAAAGTTGCACAAGAAAAGCTTTTATTTTGGTAAAAATATATTAAGTCAAAATTTAGAATTTTTTAACTGGCCTGAAGGGTTTAATTTTGACAAGATAATTAAAAAAAACCCGCAATATTGACCTGTTTTAATATCTTCTGCCTTGTATTGTGGGCCAGGTTCTCTCATATATTTCCTGTGCATGGTGGTCCTGAGGGACTGGAGTGCAACTGGAGGAATTTATTCAGTGGGATACGCTATATGCTTAGCAACTGGTCCAGAGAAAAAAATTGAGAACTAGGATTGCAATGGATACAAAACAGGGAAATAGGTTTCAATACTGGAATGGATGAGATCTGCAAAGGATTTTTCCAAGGATTCCATTTGTCAGAACATTTCACTTGAATTAAAAAAGTCTAAACAAAATGTTTTGACACTGCCCAACTTAGATTCCTCTCCTTGGAAAAGCACTAATCTCTGGAAGAAATCAAGCATCCTGGTTTCTCGTATGGTAACAGTTCCAGCTTTTTCTCAAGTCCAGTCATCACACCTCCTTTAAATATATTCATGAATTAGTGTGATGTTTCATGTGGGAGGATTTCTTGGGGTGCTTCTGGAAAGGCAAGCATTCTCCTAAGGGAAGGATTCTATTTTAATAGCAGAATTGGTTCTGAAAGGGTTCTAGAGCACCCATGTTTTGGGAAGGAGGAAGGAAGAGAAGGCATCAGGGTGATCAGTTAAGCATTCCTGCTTGCTTTTCTCCCTGTTTGAGTGGTCCTGTGCAGTGTAGGTAAATCATTACACCAGGACTGCTCTAACTCAGAAGCATTTTACTGGTGAGCTGCTGTAACAAAGGAAGGCTATGTGAAAGTATGCATTGGGGATTTTGGTTACTATAAATTACATTCTTTGAAATCTCATTTAGAAGCAGGAGCTAAAATGATGTTGGAAGGCTCAAAGGATTAATTCTTCCTGAACAATAGACTGTCACTGATCACTCTGTAAAGTAATTATACTAAATTTAATTATAATACAAGTGCATTGTATTATAGTCATAGTGTGCCCAAAAGAGTGTTTTAAAAGGTGCCTCACAAGCATATGGACTAGCTCTGGGAGCACAGTGGCAGATTACAGGTGTTGTAATTGAGTACAACTTAATATCAGGCTTTCTTAATTAAAGGTTTGGGGTTGTGTGGGGTGGGTTCTGGCTGGCACACTTAGCTGTTCAACAGCATCAGCATAATGGAACAAATGAACTCTTCCCATTTTACAGGTGCTGCCAAAAGCCCTTATGACTTCCAGTGGCATTAATGCACTTAAATTAGTTCAAGTATCATTGTCATGTTGAAATCAGGACAAATCAAATGGTTACAGTAGTGGAAGTACAACTGTTGCTCATTCTGATATTTCAGCTGCAGGAACTGCACGTATCATATCAATATATCATATGCTGATGATATTTCATAATAATTATCTCATGAAAACCTAGGGCTCCTGCTTCCCCATTTCAGTTTCCTCTCCTCTCTTACACATCCATCTTCATGTTGGATTTGGACTAGTTATGAAATAACATTGCCCCTTGACAATTCCACCCTGGCAGCAGGCTGGAGCCTAAGGCACTCCCTAAACTGAGGGAGCCATGTGGATCACAGCCTTAACAGAACTGGTCCAAATTTAGTGATGTTAAGATGGTAAAGCCAGAATCTTTTCTTGGCCGTGACAAAAGTTGTGTAAGTCATACATAAACAAATGAAATGAGTGCCAATGCTTGGGGAGCAGTTCCATGGCTGGAATGGCATGCTGTGCAGAAAGCCTGAGAAGTTTCCTGCTCATGTTATATTAGGGCAAGTATCCTGGGAGAAAGATAAGGAGATCTAGAGCATGGATATCATTAATTATGACTCAGAAATGGTGGCAGTGGGAGGTAGATGCCTTTGGTTTGTGTTGCAACATATGAGGTGTTTATTATAAAGCAACAAAAAGGGTTAGGACCACAGGTCGGCCCAAACAAAATGAATGCAGTTCTGTTGAAGTTCCTGAATGTATTCACAGCAGGCTTCAATTTAGTTTTGCACTGCAGTGGAAAAAGTTAAAAAATAGGAAATGTGTGAAGAGCAAGAAAGCTGGTATAATATACCTTGTTCTTTTCCTTTTTACCTTATTTCTTTCATATGCAACTGCTTTGTTACATAGGAAATCTGGTCAAAATATGAGTCTGGTGTTAGTCTTTTTACACCTATTCGGTTTAGCGTGATAGCCTGGAACCCGTTAATAGAGAGTCTGCTGTGGTAATTTACACCATCATTGAAGTGATTATCAGATCCTAAGCCATATCTGCCAGAGGTGGGAAGAGTGTCAGTTTATTTCATTGAAGAATATTGAATGTGCAGTCTTGCGTGAGCTGTCGTGTCAGCACTTTGTCCAGCATCCACGAGGTGACCTTTAACGTGCCTGTGAAGAAATCTGTGTGGATATGGTGGGCTGTTGGGGGGATAGGGGTGATGTGCTGGTGGCTGCCATTGTTAGATGTGATTGCTGGTCTCAGTCTTGTGAGTCTCCTAAACCAAAAGGTTCTGACATATTGCTATGCAGCCCATTATACAATTAAACCTTGGTTCTCTTTTGCAGCCTCTGCAATTTTGCCAGGTTAACAGAGATTGAAGTCCTGATGAAAGTCATTAACATGAGATTTATTCACATTAACAGCCAACCCCTGCTTTGGAGAGATCTGATATTTTTTCTCCTAACTGATGCAGTACCAATTCAAAACCAGGAGATTTGGCATAAGGAGATAGAAGCATCCCCAAAGGACCAGTAACTAGGTTAAAAAAACTTAAGAAAAGTAGTTAGGATTATTTAGAAAAATATTTTCAGTCCTGTAAGTTTTTTTAAATTGTAGCTGTCTATAGTGGCTGTGACATTTAGTACTGAAAGGCAATTTAAACTCAGCCAGATTCTTATGAGGGATAACTGTGCAGGCTTCTTTATGCATATATATATACATATATATATCTGTCTACGTATATCAGATATATATATATATATATATTTAATGACAACTGTGTGTTTCCTAAGAAGAAATGCCAGTTTTATGACAGCCTTAGGTAAATGTGGGAAGGGCTATATTTTTTGCAGGAGTACATTTTAGCTAATTCATTTATGATCTTACGTTTAGCCTGTGTTATTCAGCAGGGTGAAGGAAAAGCCACCCACTGGGGGAGCTGTCTCTAATCTGCCTTTGGAAGGACCTCCTGAAGAGTTGCATCTTGTCTCTCTTGGGATTCAGGGTCTGTGACTTGGGTACCCATCTTTCTGGCCTTCAGGCTTTTCAATATATTTTAGATGAGAAACAGTCAAATCTTTTTCCCTTCCTGGAATTCTTAAAATGACTGTGTACTTGTGCTGGTACCATCCTGACAGCCCTCAGTGCAGGAGGCTTTCTTCTGCTTCTGAGCAATGAACAGAGGTAGTTTTGTATGGTTGGAGCTGCCAGTTCTGGAAGGACCTCAGCTATGGGAATTTCTCCCCAGTCCTGGACTGTGTCAATTTTGTAGGTCCATCAGAGCACAGATTCTCAACTGTCACCTTGACAGTGCTAATAAGCCACATTTTAGTAGCATCTCCTGGGCTGATATGATTGTATTTGTCATTCATTCATTCATTCATTCATTCATTCATTCATTCATTCATTCATTCATCCCTTCCTCCCTCCCTCCCTCCCTCCCTCCCTGCAGCTGCTGTAGTTTGAAGTCTGCAGTGAAGCTGGTTGTCAGTGTCTAATGCAGGCCCTGAGAGTTCAGTAATGGCCAATTTTCACTCAAGTATCACAAGCTACTAAGTTGATGGGCAGCCAGCAGATTGTAGGGCTTTTCAGCCATCAGGGCTTGTCCCGAGCTTGCTCCAAAGCAGCTGGGAATATTTTGCCATGGAGATGTGGACAAACCCATATAATTATTAACACACTGTTAATTTTGTTTCCTTTAATTAATTTGTTTTATGAGCAAAGTCTGTAGCCTTCAGACATTCTACAATCTCTAAGGCAATTCTGTGAGTTACAAAAAAATTCACATTGGCTGGACCACTTGTAGAGGCCTGATGTACTTTATGGAAAAGAAATACTGGAAATTCAGCAGTTGCTGCAAATTCCCCTTAACTTTATCAAAAGTTGTGGGCAGTAGTTACCCACAAATTGTTTTACTGTGCACCTAGTGAGAGGAGGGGTATTACTGCAAGCTCGTAGCTTACTACTTTGTATGTACCACCTTCTGCTTTTGCATTGGAAGGGATTTAGGAGGAGTTCCCAACAAATACAATTAAGGGTGTTAGCGGTTTTTTTTCTAATAAATGGAAGTGCTTTTTTCCCCCAAGAAACAGTAAATAATTCTGCATTTTACTGTACATGTAGTAGGTAAGAATTTATTTTCCATTTTCTAAGTATATATTATCTAAATATATACAATTTCTGTTGGTGACATTTGCTTTCTACTTTTCTTGTTCAACTATTTCTGCATTTTAATGCTGAAATGCGGTGATGAAGATTTCTAAGGCAACTCTTCCAATATAATTTTAAAATATAGGCTTAATAATGCACTCAGAAGTTGGCTTTCTTAAGTCAGTTTCCCAGTTTTTCATGGGCTGATTTTTGGCCAGTGTCTATGATTTGGATTGAGTTGGGTTTTTTTGTGATTTTTATTTCTTTTCCCCTTTCAGAAAATATATGGAAGAACTAGAAAATTTATAAGAGGGAGAAGGGTGACTAGAGATATCAGATTGCTTCCATATGAAGAGACGTTCAGGCTACAATTTTTTGGCTCAGTAAGCAGACAAAAGGAGGGAATGCATCTGGGTGCTTAGGAAATAAAGAGATTAAAAGATGAAATGGGAGGAATAATTCATTTTTTCTCATAATGGAAACCTAGATGGTACTTAATAAAATGAACTGGTAGGCAGCTTACAACCTATAAGAGGAAGTACATTTTCAGAGACTGCCTGCTTATGTTTTGAAATTCATTGACACACAATGTGTGGAAGAGAGAAGTTTGAATGGACTCGAAGACCTTAGGAAAATGAATGCCTGATGGATCCACTGAGGAAATAGTCTTTATATTGCATTAAGGAGATACTTCTCGTACTTTGAATTTCATGAGAGGGAATACTGATTTTTTCTTTAAATGTATAAATGGCTGGATAACAATCACCATAGCAACAGAAAGAATATCAGGTTAAGGCAGTAAGAAAGGGACTTAATGAATGTATCGTGTGCGGTTTTTTCCTCCTCAGATATGTTTGTGGTAATTCTTTGCCATATTTCTGCAGCCATATTTCTCTGAGGGCATTGCCCATTTTAGCCCTAATTCTGTGTACAAATGCTCTGCTGTTCATTGTTAAAAACCTACCTGCCCTGCAGTAACCAAGGGCTATTTAGAGTGTAGAAATAAATTTTGCAATGTTTTAAGGTAGGGTGACCTTCAGATGAGGTCTGACCGCTGGGTCATTCCCAGAGAGCTGCTGCCTTTTCCTCAGCACAGGTTAAACTGCTTATCTGTGGCCCTCCATGGGCCCAAAGCGTTTCTCTCCCTCCACTGAGAAGTTTGGACCACACATAAATCATGTCTTGTTTTCTAATTTGATCAGCTTTGACCTTTCTAGAAGCTTTTCTCAAGACTTGGAAAACAACAACGCATCAGGTGCAATATTAAATAAGCTCTGTAGTAATTGCATAAGCCTACTAAATTATTGAATCCTCCTAAACAAATGATGTAAGGCACTCTAATAAAGCTTCCTGGAGATCAGTGTTTATTTTTAAAGCTGCAGTAAGGAATCTGAAAGGAGGACCTTTATGCATCACACATAGTACAAGCTGTATTTCTTACCTGCTTTTATTCCTTACCTTTGACTACTTTGCTGAAATTACCCCATCCTTCCTAGTCATGGAGTTCTGCTGGTACGTGGCAGTTTGTGGAGCTGGGAGAAAGTATTTATTACTGTAATCTTTCTTATATACCCTGTGTGCACTGTCTGTCACTGTGCAAAATTGCTCAGAAGTTCTCATTGTCCAGTATTTTTTTTAAAGCTAAAAATTCTCCTGAATGTTAATTTAAAGCAAGGAGAAACGAAGCAGGGCAATAGGCTGTAAGCAAAAGGTTTGTAAATAGTAACAAGGAAAAGTATTTTTCATGTTTACCACAGTTTCTGTATGAAGACTATGCAAAGATCAGCTAAGTGTATTGTTATGTTCCGTGTGAATACTTAGCAACTGGTACATAGTTTATATAAACTACAATATCTGTGGATCTGGCGTTTGTATATTCTCTGCTAATTGGCTTTGTGAGCAAGCTGATTTTATTTGCCTTACACAACCTGTTCTATGTATGTAACAAAGCCCAAGGGATAAATACATTTTTGAAAGCTGCCTCAATATAGCTTGTTGTTAATTAAAACCATTAAATGCCTATCATTACAGAGAAAAAAATATAATGTTTTCCTTAATACTGTCTACATTTCTTCTCTTTCTTGGAAAGGCAATTATCCATTACCAAACCCCAAGTTATGTTTTTTGGTTTTTTGTTTTGTTTTTTTTTTTTTTACTCAGTGGCTTTTGTTGTAGAGGAAAAAACTATCTGCAAATCATTTAAGCCATTTTGTGTCACCTTCTGTGAAAAGCGAGGATAAAGTTGAAGTCATATGGTAAAGATCAAAATAAGGGAAAGTTCAGTCAAAATGGAACTTTCAAATTTATTGCGAGAATTTTCAGTGTTCCATCCATGTGGATGTAAATTGCAGTGTTGATAACTAGAGCTGGTCAAAATTCACTTAAAATCTTTAGCAGGGAAATGTTGGCACTTAGAATTTTTACTGATGTCAAGAGAAAGTGCTGACCTGTCTTAACAGCAATTCTGATAAAATATTATTGGTGTTTTTAAACTGTCATTCTTAAGTATCAACATTTCATGTAAGACTTTGACCTCTTTGTGTTAAAGTTTTCAATTTAATCTGCACCTTTTGAACTTAAATGCAAAGTGGCTATCTTTTTCTCCAAAACACCATCCTTGTTATATCAAGGCATCAAAATATCATGAGGTAATTAGACAATTTAACTTATTAACTTATTTTTTAAATAAGTTTTTGTGAAAAATTACTGAGTGTTGTGGAGCTTTTCATAGGTGTCTGGAGTTTGAGAGTAGAGCAGTTTTCAATACAGAATGGAGAACTGGCTTGACAGGTGATACCAGAGTGTGGGCTGAACTTTGCTTTCATTCTGAGATGAATCAGTGCCTTTAGCCAGAATGAGAAGGTGAAAATCACAGCTGGTGAAATCACACAGTGGTCTGTGCCTCAGGGGCCAGCTAGGAAAAGTTACGTTGTTAGAACTGCAGAAATATGGATGGGATTCTTGACTGTGAGACATCAAAACCATCCCACTCAGATAATATCCAAGAAACCCAGTAAGGAATTGCAAAAAAAAGAGCAGTTTTGATATGGTCCATTGTAGCATGCCAGTTAATTCCTACATGCAGAGCTCTCGCATAGAAGGACTGGAAAGAGCAGATCCTGACAGCTGCACAAGCCTCTCTTGCTCTCCCTCCCCAGTAAAATTCTTAGAACAGCACAGCAGGGAGTTATTTGGTTACTACACTTCATAGAGCACGACGACAAGAACCTATAGGAAATCAACATAAATTTGTACTTGTTACATCCAACTTTTCGATGATGAGGTTTTTTTGTTTGCAAACAGTCTGCTGAGGTCACTATGGCATAAATAACAAGGATAGTTCTGCTCTCAAAAGCTAGTAATTTGCTACCAAAAAGCATTTGGAAGCTTTGAAAACAATCTGTTCTCTGCGTGAAATGGATTTGTTTCCACTTTACCTACACATAATGAGTAGTGGTAAAGGGAATTGGTTCAGTTATGTCCACAAGCAGCTATTCCTGAGCTACCTGATAATTGGCCATAGCATTCAGAGTGTCCTTGGAGTCCAGGACATGTTGGATTTCACTGGACAATGATTTTGTCTTTTAAACTGCAGGAAAAATAAAAGGGGCTTGTTTGCCTTTCAGGTAGGTAACCCAGTGGCAATGTTTTTTTAGGCAGTTACTGGTGACAGATGTTGAGGACTTTATACCTCAGTTGGTCTGACTTTTGTGATTACTTATCAGTTTTAATTTTATGCTTAGAGATCTGGTTGTTCATATCAAAGGGTAATTTACAATGTCCCTGGGAAGTGCCTGATTCAGCAGTATCTTGGGTGCTCACAGTTAATTTATTTGACCCTTAAAAGAGTTGTAGTGTTGCACACACATCTTTTCCTGTGGCAATGCTGCCATCTGATTCAACAACAGCATTTCTACACTATGGCACATTGTGTTTTAGAGCCTTGAAAAGTGGCAAAACTGCAGGAGGACAGGGGTGGAAAGTTTCTTGCTTGCCTGCTTTTCAAGAGAGAAGCTTGTGAAAGTCTAGTAGAAAATATCTCCCAATTTTTTTTCAACACCTTCTTCACCACATTTTGATTTTATGTCATGGAAATGAAATAAAAGAATTTTGGGATGGAGTAATGCTTCCCCGCACTTCATAAAGAAGCCATCAGAGGATAAGATTCTTGTTCATATTGTTTTCATCGCTCTCATGATTGTTTCATTTAGTACTACATCTTTCTCAGTGCCTGTGCTGCTGCACTAATAACATCAGCATGTTGCAGTCACTGCTCCTTCAAAGACTAGTATTAATTGAAGCAATTTATTCTAGCAGAGCTGAAGATGGCTTATTTATACTTTTATATAATGAATTACAGAATACATTTATCTTGTCCTGTCCTCTCAGCTCCTTTTTTTTGCCAAGTGTGTGTTTGCTGCCCCACACAAGCATTGCCCAGGCTCAGCACAGTAGAACACAGGTGTTTTTCTGTGTTGCATAAGAGGTCAGAGATGTTCACCAGCTATCACAGTGTGGAAAGAGGAGCAACCCTGAACTGATATCCCTGCTGCTTCATTGCCTTCTAGCAAAATAATGTCTCGTTCTGCCACATAATGGAGCAGTATCATATTTCAGCAAAAAAAAGATAATTCTTACAATTTATGTCATTCAACATAACATTAAATGTGATGTATATGCTACATAAAGTATATGGTGCTGATCTACTCCCAAGGGGTATAAAAAGTCTGACACTGTGTCAATAAAACCTATAGGGTTAAAGAAAACTATTGCTTCAATTCTGCATCAAACTCCTCAGTCAAAATTCTGAAGAAAGCAATACTAATACCTTGGCTCCCCTAATATTAGTAGTATAGGGCATAATGTGTCTAATATTCATTTATGTTGTAGAGCTCTATTATATGTAAAGTAGTTGGCTTTTAATAGTATGGTCATTACATTTAATTGGATTGCTCTTTGGCTAATGAAAAACGTAAGGGAAAACATTTCTTCTCACGTCAAAATATTTGATATTCTCTGCAATGAAGGACCATAAAAATAGTGGAGCAAGGTACTGCTGGGTTATGATAGGTAGGGTCGAAATTGCTAGCTGCAGTGAATGGCAGAATTTGAAAAGCGAGACCTGAATAAATACACAGGCTTCTAGAGAATAAGAATATTAATGCTGAAATACCTCTACCAAAGCCACTTCTGGTAGTCCTCTGTCCTAAACTATCCCCACACTTTTGGGTTAACTAATGTAGTTTTTCCCCTCTAGGCTTTCTGTATTTATTATGTAGGAATTATTGTAAATGACATGGAGAGAGAGACTCCATATCCATATCCTATCTAGTTACTCTCTAGATAATGGCAGTTAAGTATTGTCATTGAGCTTACAATGCAAAAATATTCTTCTGATACTAATTTGCACTTTGTTTCAATGCAATGTAATTTTTTAGTGTGTTGCTTTGTTTTTGAGCTGTTTGAATTGACCTGAAATTTTTATTCCAATTTGTATTCATTTTCCGCTTGTTACT
Organism: Cinclus cinclus; assembly: GCF_963662255.1. NCBI lineage: Eukaryota > Metazoa > Chordata > Aves > Passeriformes > Cinclidae > Cinclus > Cinclus cinclus. The sequence goes on along the minus strand of NC_085052.1, from coordinate 31,475,497 downwards.
ATCCAGCTTCTTGACACAGTAAATTTTAGTTGGCACAACTGGAGATTTATTTTCTTAAATTCTGAATCAGAGTTTCATGGGACTATCTGCGCGGTGGTGACGCCGTTAGTGCAGCTTTTCTCTGTTAATTGTGAGCCTGTTCCCTCACAGTTTGGAAGGGTGTTGTGCTGCTTCGAGGGCAGACTTCATGTGGCATCTCAGTCCTAGACATCTGCCATTTGTCTCGCTGGCTGCTCAGGTGAGCACTGGTGTATATCTGTTTCCTCAGATATGTCAGTTCAGGTCAATTGCTCTTTCCTACTCAAATCCCTCCTTCAGTGTTCTTGAACTTTCTCTGTTTTCTATTCTAGGTCTGTGCTCAATTAACTTTATATAAGTGTGGCTCTCGGGACTCAGTGGTGTTAACGTAGGCTTGCGAAGTTAACTGTTGTAGGATGGAACCTCAAATTGCTCCTGTGCACTTTTGACAGAATTTCTCCCTGACAGAGTTATAGGAATGGCTTTGTTTCAGCAGTAGGGAGTGATTTTTTCTTTTGGAGATGAAAGTAGCTGAGGTTTTTAAGTATTCTGGAATTATTATTGTATTTTTCTTCGAAAAATCTACACCAGTACCTTTTAACTTTGTGAGTAATATGCCCCTATATCAGCCTTAAGGATGGCAATCAATCCACTCACCTGGGAAATGGCAAACTAAGGAGATCACAGGTTAAACCTTGCCCTCTGAGACTTTAATGAAATTGTTCACATGGGATAAAACCATCCTAATCACCTTTGGCTGGGATCCAGCCTTATGTGAAATGGTTGTTTGGATCTGGTATCTCTGGTGAATTCAAAAACCGGAGGAGGGCTCTTTGATTTCCTTTATCTATGTGCTTTCTCATGTCCTGGACGTGCCAAGCCTTTCCCATGAAAAATTATTTCACTTAGAAATACTGAAAAAATCCCTGCCCTTCTGTCTGTTCCTCATTTAACAGTCTGCCCTGAGAATTCATCTAGAAACAATTTTATTTCCTGTGAAAGGGTCTCTGTAGATTGCGAGAAGTTTGCAGCAGTAGCTCTGTAGCCTTATATCTAGTTTTGTTTCAAATTTCCCCATTTCTTAGTTATCATTATCTTAAATATGCACAGTTGCATCTTTCTTCCTTTTCATATGAACTGAATCCTCCATCAGAGTAGCAGCTGTCCTGTTCTCCCTTGATATTCTTCCAGCATGCCTGACTCTTGTTCAGACAGGTGCTAACCACAGTGTTAAGACTCTTATTCTTCTCCCATGTGCTGTGGCTGCTCTGTTCAGACCGTGCCATGAGATGTGGAGTCCAGAACCACCCTGGTACTTGTGCAGCAGTATTGTTACACAAGCTCATCGTCATTGGCATCTCATTATCACCCTGCAAAACTTGTTCATTAATTTCTGTGTTTGTTTCATCAGTTGAAGTACGTCTGTTTCCCATTTTTCTGTTCCACAAGTGCTCACTTCTACTTATACAAGACGCAAATTATTGCTTCATGTTGGAGTTCTTACCACTCCTGTTTATTTTTCTCTTGTACTAGTTTAATGTATTTTCAGCACTCCTCAGTTTTGAGATATCTTTGCATTTTAGACATTTTAATATTAGTAATTTCCTATTTCCTGTTCCAAAACAGTAAAAAAGCTATTAAGTCAAGAAGATCTTAATATTGACTTGCTCTGACCTATTCAGAACATTTCTTCTCATCTTGACACATCACTCTTCATTGTTCTGTAGAAGCTAATCTGGAAATCATGTGGTATGGTCTTTTTTCAGGAAACAAATTGTCCTAGGTGAGAGTTCATAAGACCTTCAAAATTGAGATACAAGCATATTGTCCTCTTCATTTCAGCTACCTATTAATTCTGCGGTGCTATTGAAAAAGCAGTCAAGTTTTTCCAGAACGACTTGGTAATTTTTATGTCTTACTGCCCCATGCTCATCTTCCTGTGTTTCTCTGCGGAAATGTTTTTATCATCAATACAGCACCATAAATTTGCAAAAAAAAAAAAAAAAAAAAAGCACTGAAATTGGTATAAATGGAATTCTTGTTCCTGACGTCTTGCATTCTTAAAGACCCACTAAAGCATCAACAGCCACCTGTATGTCCTTTGCTGTCCTGGACACAATACTAGGGTCCCCTAATAGAAGCAGCAGTGTCAGAGCAACCCCAGGGGAGGCAGCCATTCCCTCTGCATTCTTTTTCTAACTTTATGCAGCTTTCCATGGTCTCCCTGCCATACTCTGACCTTTTATCAAGTAGATGCAATCCTTATGGTGCCCCTTAATGGCAAACTGAGACTCTTGAGCATTGAGCAGGATGGCATAAAATTTTCACCCATAGACTGGAGGTTTGTGTACTGTTTGAGACTTGGTTCTCAGTCCTCTGCTTCATAGTTTTAATGTGTTTTGGAGTTCTCTGCAGCTGTGGGTGCACAGGTATTCAGTCACATGGTAAATATTTGGAAGCAAGGTATGTTTTTAATAAAAACAAATGCAAAATATCAGACTAGAATGTCTGGATGTAGATGCCTTGCTGGTATTTCACTGCAAACAGGGTTGAGTTATGCTGGACCACAGAATGTGTCTTAAATTAGTTCATCTGGTGATCTTATGTAGTATCTTATCCCTATATTGACTATAAGCTTATTTTAGAGTAAAAATGCTTGAATATTCATAATTATGTAGCTCTGATGGAAATAAATTGTATAAGTGTTTGGATTTGCTTGCAGTTAAGAGATTTGATACCTTTGCATTTTCTCAGTCTTGTTTTGTATTATTGTAGATTACAAAAATACAAAAGAGTTTTTAACTACTACTACTGATACTACTAATTCAAACTGAGAGTCCTCCTACTACCTTGTTGTGAATGGCAGAAAATTCTGTAGGTCACTGTTATGCTTAATTTGAAGAGGAATTTTGGACTTAAATGTTTTAAGTGGACTTAAATTTGTTTTAGGATTTAAATGAAATTCCTTTTATTCCTTAGAACTGTAACAGAAGTGTCCAATATACTCAGTTTATATAATGGCCCCCTCCCTTATTTCATATTTGTCTCCTGTAAACATTACTTTTCTTGTTTATGTTTTGTTTTATTATCTGGTTCACTTAAAATCTGCTTTTAGCTGTATTGCAAGGCTTGCAAAGGGAATGATGCGCCAATGTGTAAATTACACATACATGGTACAAGGACATAATACTTGACATAAACTCTGTTGACTTCAAGGTTAAGAAACAAGTTGTCATTGAAATGAAATCTGAGTCTAATCTAAAAGCGTTTTTAGACTGTGAGTGGCATAGAATAATTTATTTAACTCCATGGGCAGAACAGCTTTTTTATTCACAGAAAATGTGCTCTGGTTGATATGAGTGTCTCTGCCTCACAGTGTGAGAACTGCCTGCCTTGCACTCTTTACTTTCCTGTCTCTTAGAAGTTTTTCAGATTACAAGTGAGGGGTTCCCAAGTTTACTTTCTTTGGATAGTGCAGCCTTAGCTCCAAGGAAGTTGCCCAAAGTTTTTGGGTTTTGGTAAAATAGAAGATATATACTCTGGATAGATTATAACCATTTCAAACATTAATATGCATCTGCTGAGAATTAGCTTTTTTATTTCTTATGTGAATCATGTTTTTCGTAAAAAGTACATCACATTTAGGATGGTGTCAAAAATAATAGTGCAATGCATTATTTGTACAGTAACTACTGCATCATAAACTCAAATAGTGTCGATAATCACATTCAATACTGTGATAGAAACATTGAACACTTTACTTGCTAATGTCTGTTTTCAACTGAATTTACTAGTAGTTTGGGATAATTTACGTCTCCATTTGGTTGGGCCTGTGACAGACATTTGTTTTGCTCGTGTTTTTAGTGTCTTTGTTTCATCCTGTCTTGCTTGTGGAGGGTAAAAACAATGTTAAAATTGTTATTTTCTCTCTCCAAACCTTTCCTTGCAGTTCTAGTTGAAAATGCAGTAAATATTGACTAAAATTGGAAGCATGTTTTGAGTCAGAATTTTCCAACAAATTACTTTTTTGTCTGAATTCCACATTTGTTTCCTCTGGGTAGTCATTACTGGATAGTTTAGCTTCTGCTGTATGGCCAGAAGTAGAGGATTCCCAGCAACAGGACTGGTTCAGAAAGAAAAGCTAGGGAGCTTGAAGTTGAAAAATCTTTCATAAAGTAGCTGATTTCAAAACTTGAATTCACATAACCAGGTAACTTGAGAATCAAAAAATCCCACCCAGACTGACATTAAATGCATGGTCCAGAGATCATTAATTTTTTCTAAAAACACATCCTGCAAGTGCTGATTCTGCAAGCAGTTGTTTCTCATAATCAGATCTAAAAGCCCTTTATCTCCTATCAGCTGATGGCTGTGCTTTAACCTTTGGCTCCGGACTTCTGCTAGGAAATTTGTACAAAATTTTACAAAGAATGAAACTCTAATGGCCTTAACAGCAGTACTCATGGTACGTAACCCTGCTGGAAATTAGTTTCTGAGACACTGATCTTGACAGGTCAGCTGTCACAAATTGACATACATAACTGTAAATACATCATTCCTATAAACAAAAGTCTGCCTGTAAGAAGTGCAAGATAAAATTGCACAGCTCTTAACAAATGAAGTGTACCAAAGCACAAGGATATACAGGGGAAATCCTGTCTGGCAATGGTTTTCTTTATGTTCCATTTATGATTTTTATCTCTATAGTTTGCTTTTAGGAGGCTGAAAAGTTTGTACTCTGGAGTACTATTCTGAAGCAGAATGTGCTCCTTCTCTTTGCACTTACCCCTGCTACATAGAAGAATCTTTGTCTGCTCCTTTTGAAATAAATAAATAAACAAATAAATTCATGGATTTACACTGTCTTCTTTCTGGAAATTTTTGGAACTCTCGAGGTAGTGCAGAATATGAAACAGAGAGTACTTGAGAAGACTAAAGCACTTACATGAAATCAGATTTTGACAAATGCATGTGTAGAAGAAAAAAGTGATGTGTCAGTCCACCAGTGATGAAGTAATAACTTGAATGTGCTACATTTTCCATTTTTAATTACTATTTAATCATCACCTGTAGATTTTGCAAGCCATTTTGGCAAAAAATTTTGATCATATGCCTAAGACAAGAGAAGAAGGTTTAAACAGTAAGCTTTCTTTACATGTTTGAGACACAATAGATGCTATGTACACCTACACTGATCTTTGAAGTTTGTTGAACCATGTTGATTTATGTCAATGGAAAGATCTGTCTGTTTGGTTTGGCAGTAGCAAGGGCTGAGAAACATCTGGAAATATTTTAGAGCAAGCATCTAAATTCAAATTCAAAAGATACCATGGCTACAGGTATTTATCTGCCTGTGTTGCTGCAGACACTTGACGTGAAGATGCTCCTCTGTCACTCCAAAGTGCCATCACAGGAGGAGAGTGTTCAATCTGAGATATTTTAGGTTTCACAGGAGTGTCATTAGAAAGCTGGAAATTATTCATACATTCTTGCTTCTTCATCCTCCAGGTCATCTGGATAAAAGGAGGTGTACCTTAAGTCTTTCTCTCCTGCGTCTCAGCATTCAAGATTTAGTGACTGTGGAATAATTTTCATCAGTTGTGATAGTTGCTGAATATTAACTGAATGTCTTGTTCTTTTCTAGTTCCCTGTTTATCAGTTGAATGCAACAAAACAGAAATAAAACTATACAGATCTCTTCCATCACATTTTATTTGTTGATTTGATTTGTGAGGCTTTAGGATAAAACTGAAGTCATAGAAATAAATCATGTAAGACATCTAGCCATAGGCATTTTCAGCGAAGTAAGTTCTTTCCAAGAAGATTTTGACTTGTTACATGAAAATTAGCTTCTGGCAGGAGGAATCCGTATTTCAAAGATCTTGGACTGTGCTTAATTTCTACAGGGCATGCCTTCAGCTAACAACACTGCTTCCAAATATGTGAGCATAGTATTGGTGTTTAAGCATACAGCTGAAAAAAAAAGAGAAGAAAACAGTTTCTACTTGATACTATTTATGTCTATTCTGAACAAAATGTCATTGTGGATTCTGTTTGAAGGCAAAGGAGTGTCTCACTGCTGCTGTTGCTGCTCAAGAGCATTAGTTTGAATAATCCAAAGGTCACTTAAGACTGACTTTTCTATTGAACCTGTTCTATTGAATTGGACTATATTTCTCTTCAGAAAATGCAGTAAAATTAATTTTTAAAGTGATACATTTAGTTGAAAAATAAAATATTTAGATGAAATGTTCCGGGGAGATATCCTCAAAACATGCATGTGATACATCTGGTAGATATGAGATACTTGTTCATCAGGAGTGTGGGAGCTCAAGAGGCTGTACTTGTTTTAGAGATCAGGTAGAAGTAGGGCAAGAACAGAGAAAACAAGACTTAAGATAGGAGTGGAAGAAAATGAAAGTTGAGGTATTTTGACACCATAGAACCTGTGTCAAGAATTTATGACTGTAGGTGAGCTAAAACACTGTGGGGAAAAAAAGGTTGTTCTTTAATAAACAGGGTATTTGAAAATAGGGTTCTGAGCAGAGAGGGAAAACTGGGATAGTGCAACCACAGGTAATCCTGAAGACTCTCAGGCAATATAAACATACTGAGGAGAAATGTAATGTCAGTGTGAACTAAGTGAAATGATATGATAAATACTATAGAGAACAGGGCATTTATATTGCACACATCAGTGAACATGCATTCAGGCAAGCTACTTGTTTATGTCTGTCATATCACACAGAATCACACTAATTCTGATTCTACATTAACAAAAATCCACACACCTCTCCACCATCTCTCCATCAGTCTGGATTTGGTCAAGCTGCTGTGAGCATTTTGTAAGTGCTGAAGGATTCCTGCCTGGCAGTGCTTCAGACTGTTGGTATTCTCTGTTCCAGCTGGCGACGTGGGACTCTGAGAAAGGACTGAACGGCAGCCTCCAAGAACGACGGCTGGGCAACGACTTACAAGGAGTGACACTCAAAGTGGTGACTGTCTTGGTATGATCCTTTCTCAGTTCAGGAAACAAAATGGTCAAAATAAAAAGGATCTGACTGAATATTTGGGCGCTTCCCGCAGTGTTTCCCCCTGTCATTTTCAGTTCTGTATTTTCGGATCAATTACATAACCAAGGAAGATAGATGATGGCCCTTTATTATTTTATGTGAAGCTGTGCACTGTCAGTGATACAGAACATTTGTTTGTTTGCTAATGCTGTTTTTCTGCATTGTAATTCCTACCAGGCATAGAAGCAGCACAGGGCCTGAGTGCACAGGGGTGCATTCCAAATACCATCCTCCAGCTTGGATAGGCAGTTTTCAGTATTTCACGGATTTTAAGATCAGATGGGCCAATTATGATAATCTAATCTTGGCTCTTGTACACTGCAGGCTGTAAAATTTAATCAAGTGTTTCCTGAATCAAGCTTATAAATTCCCATTGAGATAAACTATATCTTTTAGAAAGGTGTCATCTTTCCAAAAAGATCATTATGCTTTTGGGACTACTGTCTGTTAAACTCTGCAGTGGTGAAGAGCTCCTGTCAGCCAAGTGCTGCATTAGGGGCAAATTAGGGCTTGAATTCATTCTTGGCTAAGATATTATAGTCTGCAGATCACAGAATATGATGGTTTTTTATTTTATTATTATTTTCAATTTTCTTTTTTGGAATCATGGTACAAATAGGCAGTACCTAAAAGTACGTATGTACATGAAGGCACACCCTCCGACTCCCAGTTTTCTTTCCTCAATTTTTGCTGTAGCTGGTGTGAGAGGTGAGCAGATCCCTTCTGTGACAGTACTAGGCTACAAAAGCAGCCAGCTGCAGTGGCCATGCCACCAACATCCTTGGGACTCCTCTGCAGGAGAGCAGGACACCCATCCCCAACAGAAAACATACCATAAAATGCTGCATTTCCTTGGTCCCAAAGCAGACTTGTTAAATTAAAATACTCCAGAAACCAGTACCCGTGAAGGCTGTTCTTCAAATTTTAAAAATTTTAAATGTTCACAAAATTGCAGTGGTTTTAGGCTGTGTTTTAGTATGTGTCCTGAATAAAAGATGAGGCCTTGTTTATAAAAGATGGTTTTCTAAATCTGGGGTTGAACTATCTTCTGGAGTCTCTACTTCATCTGAAGAACTGTGGAAAAACCAAGGCTATGGATAGGACTCAAGTGCAGAGGCAGTGGTGTCTGGTTGGGAAACTTTACAGTGTCCCACATAACCTACAATTTTTGTCTCAGAAGGTTACAGGTGTCTCAAAATCTATGCCAAGTTGTCCAGAATTAACTCAGGAAACACCCTTTTGCTCAGAGAAGCAAACTAAAAGTCTCATTTCAAGTGTCAGTTAAGATACTGTTTTGTTCTCTAGGAAGAACCTTTTGTGATGGTGGCAGAGAACATCCTTGGACAGCCAAAACGATATAAAGGATTTTCCATTGATGTCCTGGATGCACTGGCCAAGAATCTGGGCTTCAAGTACGAGATCTATCAAGCTCCTGATGGCAAGTATGGACACCAGCTCCAAAACAGCTCCTGGAATGGCATGATTGGAGAACTCATTAACAAGGTACGCAGAGAAGAAGCTGCATTTTTTAAAAAATTGCAGGAGAATTAATTAGCATGAAGACACAAGTGCAGAATGCTTCTGAGCTATGGATGGTTTGAGTGTGATATAAACTGCAATTTAAAACTCTGTACAGGATAGGAACTAGAGTGTCTTTTATTTGCTCCCAGCTGCTCTCAACATAAATTATATGGGTGTAAATCTATGTGTTTACATTGCTCTATGAAGAGGGGTCATGTTTATGTGTGTGAGGGAATGACTATAGAAAATAGAGGAAAAATAAGGTATTCCCCTTAAAATATTAACTACTCATGTTTTTTGGGGTTTTTTGTCATTTTATTTTTGAAGGTTGTTTGTAGATGGGGCTTTATTTCTGTCATTCTGTGACAATGTGTTTAATAAAGACCAGTGAGTCATGACAATGAATTTGACTCTCGAACAGGAAAAGTAGCCCCAGGATTAGAATAGAAAATAGTAGAAAAGTAGCCCCAGAATTTAAACTGTTCTCAAGATTATTCACTCGTTTAAAACTGAGAAGAGCAAATTTCTTAATTACAGTATTGCAAATCCAGCAGTAAGTTAATTGTAGTAGTTGTGGAGTTTGTAGGTTAGAATCTGGCAGAGAATGAAATGAGTGTATTGTGTTCCTGTTCTTGCAACCTGACATGGAACAAGCGTTAATCAAGTTGAAGAATCAAAGGAATTTATATTCCATGTTGCTGCTTTTTGTAGAAAAGGTTACTCTTAAGCAGTGGAGGTTATTACTGAAAGGAAAGCTTCCTTATTATCTTGTAAATAGGTGGCTCAGTATCCTTAAGGAGATGTTTAAGAAGAAATAGAAGCAATTAAAGCAATAGCAAATGTGTGTGATAATGGGATGTTTTTGGTTGGTGCTAGGGAGCATAAAGAATTTTTAACTTATTTTGCATTGACATAAACTGTTTGAATTTCATGGATTTAAAAATCAGGTAAGAACTCCTGTTAAATTTCTTTGGAAATTGCTTTCTTTGAAGCAATGAAATATCTATTATGGTATTTTTTAAATGGTATTTCTGCTACCATTTGTTCCACAGACTCCAAAGGCTTTCAAAGCAAACCTCCCTCATCTAATATTTGCTTTACATTCCCAACACAATTAGAGATAGGAAGCCAAATGTATATTCTGTTTTTGTTTTGTTTTTTTTTTTCCAAGAGAACTCTTTATTGAGACAGAAAATATTGAAAATCTAAATTAACCTCTTCAAAAGCTTTGGGAATCTTATTTATTAACTCCTATCTTACCCTTCATCAAGTGTGCATACTCTTTCAGGATCATCTACATACAAAACCTACTTGTTTTAAATATTGAAGTCAAAGCTGTTTCAGGAACAAAGTTGCCTTTGTGCATTCTTCCTGTTACAAGGTTTTTCCATCAATTTATTCATTTTAAAAACAAATAAAATCTTCTCCCCAGTTGTCCTATGAAATCTCTTCATGAATATGGAAAGTTGGCAATTCTGCAGGGAGAAAAACAAACATCAGCTCTCCCGCCCTGCTATCAAATGCAGAAGCTAAGTAAATGGTGTTTCTTTCTTTATTACTTGGAGTGCACTGGGTTAATATGGTTTGGAGTTTTAGACCTCCATTGGAAAACAGGTGAGGGATAAAGGTTAAATGCTCTCCTCTTCTACCAGGGAGGAGTTAGGGCCGTGCTTTCTGTTCAAGAGTACCTTGACAGGTTAGGTTTCCGTACTACTCTTCTTTAGACCAGTGTAATTAACTAATGTTTCAAAGGTGAACGTGATTCCGGTTTCCTTTTTAGAGAATTTATATAAATGCATCTAAGTGCTTTAAGTTATAGAAGGAAAGGCGTGGAGTCACTTGGTTGTTAAGCTTGTCCTTAGGGCTCAGGCTGGCCGAACTCCTGGTGGCAGGGAGCCATGCGATGTTTGTGTGTCTGCGTTTGTCGTGCAGAGAGCAGACCTGGCCATCTCGGCCATCACCATAACACCCGAGCGGGAGAGCGTGGTGGACTTCAGCAAGCGCTACATGGACTATTCCGTGGGCATCCTAATCAGAAAGCCCGAGGAGAAAATCAACATCTTCTCTCTCTTCGCTCCTTTCGACTTGGCGGTGTGGGCGTGCATCGCCGCAGCCATCCCCATCGTCGGGGTGCTGATCTTCGTGCTGAACCGGATCCAGGCGCTGCGGGCGCAGGGCGCGGCCCAGCCCAGCCCCTCGGTGTCCTCCACACTGCACAGTGCCATCTGGGTGGTGTACGGGGCCTTCGTCCAGCAAGGTACTCGCCTCGCCTCGCCTCGCCTGACCTCACCTCACCTCACCTGACCTGACCTCACCTCACCTCACCTCACCTCCCCTCACCTCACCTCACCTCACCTGACCTCACCTCACCTCACCTCACCTCACCTCACCTCACCTGACTTGACCTCACCTCCCCTCACCTCACCTCACCTCACCTCACCTCACCTCACCTCACCTCACCTCACCTGACCTCACCTCACCTCACCTGACCTCACCTCACCTCACCTCACCTCCCCTCACCTCACCTCACCTGACCTCACCTCACCTCACCTCACCTCACCTCCCCTCACCTCACCTCACCTCACCTGACCTCACCTCACCTCACCTCACCTCACCTCCCCTCACCTCACCTCACCTCACCTGACCTCACCTCCCCTCACCTCACCTCACCTCACCTGACCTCACCTCACCTCACCTCACCTCACCTCACCTGACTTGACCTCACCTCCCCTCACCTCACCTCACCTCACCTCACCTCACCTCACCTCACCTCCCCTCACCTCACCTCACCTCACCTGACCTCACCTCACCTCACCTCACCTCACCTCACCTCACCTCACCTGACTTGACCTCACCTCCCCTCACCTCACCTCACCTGACTTGACCTCACCTCACCTCCCCTCACCTCACCTCACCTCACCTCACCTCACCTCACCTGACTTGACCTCACCTCACCTCACCTCACCTCACCTCACCTCACCTCACCTGACTTGACCTCACCTCACCTCCCCTCACCTCACCTCACCTCACCTGACCTCACCTCACCTCACCTCACCTCACCTCACCTCACCTGACTTGACCTCACCTCCCCTCACCTCCCCTCACCTCCCCTCACCTCCCCTCACCTCCCCTCACCTCACCTCACCTCACCTGACTTGACCTCACCTCCCCTCACCTCACCTCACCTCACCTCACCTCACCTCACCTCACCTCACCTGACTTGCCCTCCCCTCCCCTCCCCTCCCCTCCCCTCCCCTCCCCTCCCCTCCCCTCCCCTCCCCTCCCCTCCCCTCCCCTCCCCTCCCCTCCCCTCCCCTCCCCTCCCCTCCCCTCCCCTCCCCTCCCCTCCCCTCCCCTCCCCCCTGCCAGCTCCGGGCAGCTCTGCCTCTGCACCAGCGGACAGAGTAGCTGGTCCTGCCCAGGATGGGCTAACCATGGAAGAGAAGTCCTGTATGGGGAATTGTGGAGGAGATGGATTCCTCTGCAGATACCCCTCTGAGGCCCTCTAGGTATTCTCTTTGAGATAAGAAAAACTACTTACTTAGAATGACTAATGCTAGAAAAATGTTAGACCCTTTCTTATCTTTCTAGAAGATGGTTGGTTAGAATTGATTCTTTGTAATTAGTTATTTTACACAGAGAACTTTTATGTAGTTGGATAGTCTTTCAATCCTGTACCTTATTGGTTTACCTTTGATCTCCCCAACCCCTATAAAAACACCTGTAGTAACCCATGTATTTGGACTGCTGCCTGATCCCCTTCATGGAAGAATAAAGCCTGTGGAAAACGTCAGTGCCACTTTCCTGGTCCTGTTTCTGTTGGCTGAGGAAGGTCTCTGTAAGCAAAGATGAAATCACAAAAGAGCTGACTGCCTACATAGGCAGTGCTTACACACCTTGTGGCTGAAATCTGCCAAGAAGGCAGACAGTCATAGGCAAGTCCTATGTTTTATTAGCCCAGCTGAGCAAAAGTGGGAAAGGTAGGCAAATTTGAGGCTTTATGTCTTTTATTTTTTTTATTCTCAGTAAGTTCAGACAAAGCACTACCAGGCTTTTCGTCTTTGGGAAAATTGTTACACTAGAAATAAACTACAGAGCTGCTTGGTGCAGAGTTGCAACACTTCTCCAGAAGTGTTATATAGAAATAGAAATGTATATATTTTTGAATTCATGTGAGATACTTAATCTCTTGGTTGTTTGAACCGAGTATGTAACTAACTTTACACTCAGGAATCTTTAGGCATATGACTAAGCCTACTGAATTCAGTAGGACTGCTGCCATTAACAAAGTTATTTTTGTAGCTAATTGTTTACAAAATCTGCCCACACAGTTTTTATGCCATATCTATGATGTTAGTTGTATTCTTGGAGGACAGGTTTTATTGAATGCTGGCATGTGGGTAAGGTTGTTAACTTCTTTCTACATTTTTTTCATTGTGATTGCAAGCTTCTAAAGCTTCAGCTGGAAAATCCATCCTGTTGCTATGAAACTTGGTCCCTCATCTCATTAACGTGACAGCCTTGATGGGTTTAAGTGCAGTAAAATATAATCAGCACAAACATATGCTGAAGTAAGTAGAACCAGCTCTATAGTAAGGTTTAGTCTCCAGTGATGCCCAAGCATAACTGTGCTTGAAGAGTGCGGGAAAGAAATCTTCACATGGTTTGAAATCTTGTAAAAGGTAACAAGTAATGACACTAATGTTTCAGTCTTTGAAGATTTAAATACAGCAAAGATAGCACACAAACCATTAGGCAGTTCTGTGGGGTTTTTTCCAATTCTGAAAGGGTAATTGAAAACAGAATATTACTATATTCTGAACACTGTAATGATTTAATTCCTGCATATTATTTTTGCTTCACCATTCAATTTTAGAACATTTTTCATGTTCTTTAGACTTGATCCTCAATAATTCTCAAGGGAAATATTTTGAAAGATGTTTTTCCAGAGCACTGTCTAGGGCAAGAGGTTGACTAGAGAAAATACTTGTGAATTATCAGCCTTAACAGAAGCAGTGCTTTTCCCACAGTTTAAGGCCAGACTAGAGGGGAAGCAGGGAGAGACTCCAACAAAGTTTAACATAGCAGGGCACACAGAAGGTAATTGTTAATGGAAGCTGCTGAGAGACCCTCCATTTCTCTGTTTATTTGCAGGGGGTGAATCCACTGTCAATTCTGTGGCGATGCGCATTGTAATGGGAAGCTGGTGGCTCTTCACCCTTATTGTGTGTTCTTCCTATACAGCAAATTTAGCAGCATTTCTCACAGTATCAAGGATGGATAATCCCATAAGGTAAGAGCCTCTTCTTAACACGAAGCTGGAAACCTGGATTTCACAGGAAGGTATTATCCATTTGAGCACTCATTCTGTCAAGAAGGAGATAACTCTCTAATAAAATACTCTGCTTATTTGCAGTGGCTGTTTTTCTCTCCTCTCCCCCTCTTCACCGTCACTCTAACAGCCCTCAAGCAGTTCTGATGGAGGGGATAATGGCACTTTAATTCTGTGTTTTTCCAGAAGAGAGGTCTTTCACGTCCTGCTGGTTATTTAGTTGCAGTTTGTGCATGTGTGTGTAACTTGGGGTTTTTTTCTGCAAATTATTTAGGCTATTTGTTTTTTCGCACAAAATGCGGACAAAATTTCTACCTTCACACTGGCATGGGGTGCTGAGAGGGCCATTGAACTTTCACACTCATTGCTGACAAGGTTAGAGCCTTGTCAGAGCCTGATATCTCATGTTTGATGTGCTAGTGATGGAGTGGAGCAGTGCAGCACAGGCTCTTCTTCTAGAAAGTGTTGAGCCAAGGATTTCAGGCGTTAGAGAGTGACACAGTTAAGCTGATGCTCTCATTTGGGATTGCATTGGGAAGGTTGGCACTGAATGTTTGTGTTCACTTCTGAAACAGAAGAATTGTCACTGAGGTGAGGCTGGCACTTAAAAAGTGGCTTTTGCCATCTCGGTGGTTTCTGCACAGAAGGATGTAAGTCCATTTCTTCTAAACATGAGTTCAGCACAATTCCCAGTTCTTATCTTGACAATGTGTATTTGCAGATAACGTAATGCTTTGTGTGGATATATCATCATCATCATCATCATCATCCTTATCATCAAACCAGGCCAAAACTGTAGCAGGCTTTGGTTTTAAATACACTTTCTGTTAGTTTGGCCATAATAATTGGGTCTTAACAGAAATAAGTACTCCAAGTAATTTCTGGAAACAACATGCGAAACTACGTAGAATAAAATTATCTATGTGTGATGCCTGGATGTACTGGGAATAAGGTTAAGCTCAGTGAATAAATTGCTCTTGAAAAGCAAGATACAAAGAGCTATCCAGAAAGCTTGACTAAATGATATTCTTAAAAATTTCTGAAGGTTCTATTTCTTTCACTGCAGAAGAAATTTTCCGTTTGGTGTAATCAGCACTTTTCAAAACTCAGCAAAGTTCAGAGGAGGACAAAAGTTGGAGTGTAATTACGTGAGTAATCTCCAAAAAAAGTGGTTTAAGAACAGAACTATAGATTTTTAGAGGAGGCCTTTGAGTCTGAGCTGTTACAACATTTACAAGGGATTTTAAATCCCCTTCTTCTTAAAATGAAAGAACATTGCTAAGAATCTTGAGAAGTTGTTTGGGTAAAGGAGCTGCTCAGAATTGTTTCACATTATAGAACTCAGGCACCCATCTACTGCTAGAGATGGCAGCTAGAGAATAGTAATTAAATGCCTTTCTATACCTAATGGTAGCTTCCACTTCCCAGATTCCTTCATCACATCCCCTAACACAAGATGAGGGTGTAGAAGTAAGAAAATATCAACAGAGTAATTCAGGTGCCAGAACATAAATGCCAAAAGAAATTTAAGTTGCCAGAAGTTTCACTGCCTATATGAAACTGCCTTACTTGGCTGTAAGTGGCTAGTGATCTCTAGTGGGTGTTGTCAGCCACAATGTGGATTGTTCATATTGCCTGAGATGTCAAAATTGCTCCTGGATGCTGTGGCTTAGGCTCCCAAATCATTCCTGACGTGCCTTGGAGAGAGGAGGAGGGGTAAAGAAATAGTTTCTCTGGAAACTCTTCTTGAACCTTTATCCCTCTCTGAGCTATGATTTTCATGTCCCCACTCTTTAGGTGAAACAGCTTATAAAATGATTTGTGGGATTTAGAGGAAGTATTTTTTCCTGAGAAAGTAAATTACTGTCATTCATAAATTAATCCTGGCCTTGTGCCTCTGCTCCCCATTCTAACTGGCTTCACATCACATGATGTGCTGTGGCTGTTTTTGTCTAACTCTGCCACTCAGCTTGCCTGCTTTCTGTCTTTCCCAAACCCAGAAAGGAATACTTATGTGAAATCTATTTTTCCCTCCCAAAGAGCCACAATGAGTGAGAGCTGAATATTTGCTCACCAGCTGAGAACTACCAAATCCATCTTGGTACACTTCCATTGTTAAGAGAAAACAACCCCCATCCTTTCAGTAAATGTCTACTGTTATCTCTCCCTCCATAGAGAAGTCCTCTGGTGTTCAGTGCTGCTGCCTCCAAATTGCCAGCAGGAGAGAAATAAGTATTATGGTGCTGCAGTAGCTGCAGCATAGTTAAGATTTTCATTACAAGACTGATTTTCTTCCCAAACCCTCGCCAAAATGCCTAATAGAAGTTGTTTCAGTATCAAATTTGGCATGTGTGGTCTGTGACTAGTGAAATAGAAGTATGTTTGATTGAATCACTAGCTGTCAATCAACCCAGTGATCACCGCCTCCACAATTTCACTGCAAAACAAGTGTGTCACAGAAATCATAAACAATATTTATTAGAAGGAGCTTGGTGAGACATTCACTGAAGCGAAGTTGAGCTGTTGAAAGGCAGATTTTTAGAATTATCGTGTCAGATGAAAGCCTGATGATAAGGGAATATTTTTTTTAGCTTTTTAAATCTGCCATTGGCAAGTCTCTCAAGGCTATTCCACCCTGCTGGGAATTTCAGAGGCTTCCTCTGGCTCACAGAAAGGTGAAATACCCAGAGTAGGAGGAATGGCAGAAAGCAGTTTTGATCTGCCACCCGTATTTGTTTCCTGACAGATACTTTGTAAATCCTGAACAGGATTTTTTTTGTCCAGGTACCTAGATCCGAAGTAAGAAATGTGCTTAACTTGGAGAGAAAAAGTATTCTTCTCCTTGGATATTCCCAAAACATCAGGGGCTTCATCTCAAGTGTTCCAGCAAGAAGAGGCACTGGCTTTCTGATCTGGCATGACAGCAGCACATGCTTCCTTCCTCCTCATGTGTCCTGCATGCCCATCATTCATCCTGGTGTCACATGGTGGTGGGATGGGTCCAAACTTGGAGCTTGAGACCCACGTGAAAACCTCTATCCCCTCAGGAGATCAAAGCTGACAGGAAGTATGGTGTACCTTCCTTGGCTGCCCTCTGTGTTTCAGCTGCTAACCATTGGTGCTGCTGCTCCCCGTTGATCTTTTAATGCTGCTCCTTAATCCCTTTGTCCAAATTACCTCCTGCACTTCTCATCTTCTGTGTGTCCCACCTCCCAGCCAGGGAACAAAGGCAATGTCGTGGTTATCTCAGGATTTCTGTGTTTGTGGAGGTTCACAGGTGGGGCAGTGACAAATTAAGCAGCAGATTTCCTGGCCCCTTATGAGCAAAGGAGAGAGATATTGTCCAGCTCAGTATGCAAAAGGGAAGGCAACTACCGGTGGCACATACTTTGGAGTTCAGGTTGGGAAGCTGTGATCCATGTTCTAACTTTGTAAATGATCAAGTCTCAATTTTTGTTTTTAATGAGAAATCTAGGTAATGTTTAGAGCCTGTGCTTATCCTCAACAAACTCGTTTAAGCCCAGGTGATTTGCATTTACTATTGTAATATTTGCCTTTTGTACTGTGTGCAGCTGAGGAGTCTTCTAATGGGTCAGCCTGCCAAGTATGGCAGAATTATTGCATGCCAGTTTGTTCTTCCTTTTGTTTTATTGCATTTTCAAACAGCTCTTGGATCTGCTGTCTAACCTTCCATTTGTAATTATGAGTTTAATTAGCAGTGACTTACATTCCAGCTTCATTTCTTGTTAACAAGCAGACTACATGCAGTTCAATAGCTGCACAGATATTCTGAAACTCAGGTTTAGGAGGGCTTGTCTGACAAGAGGTTAAGAATCATGCAAGAAAAATAGAACACAAAAAAGGTATTCTATTTGCAAATTCAAAATAGTTGAAGATTTTATCAAGTTGATCCTTGCCATTTGCACATGCTATGGATGCCTTGAAAGACATCTGTATTATATGCATTCATGGACTGCATACAAAGGCATGATATAGCTGCTTTAAGATCACAGCTGTTGTTTCATGATTTTGGATTTCCTTATTTCTGTTTTAATCCCCCAATTTCTTGTGTTTTGGTGACAGCTGAAGATTTAGAGCAGCTTAGTTGGGGTGATAGACTGACACTTGGAAGACTTGGGTGCAGATTCTTTTTCTACCACAAGCTTTGTTTGATCTTGGCAAACATAGCCTCCTGTCTGTCTTGGTTCTCTTTCTGTATAACACAGTAATAATATTTTCTTATATGGCATATTGTCAGTTTAGCTGTTTTAAAGATGATGGTCATAAATGACCATATTATAGTAGCACTGCAGGCATCAAAAAAAGATAGATTTTTCTGGGTTGCATACAAAACAAGCAATCTCAAAATATTTTAAAATAAAATGAGAAAAGTACTTGGAAGATGCCAGCCAGGGGAAAATGAACAAACATTTCATCTGCTGTAGTTAAGTGGATTTGATAGGGTTGGTGGCAAGAACCTCACTGGAATCCCTCTGTATTCACAGCAATTTTGTCTTGAAATTCCTCATGTTTGAAAACAGCCTTTCTCTTGTTAATATCAGACGTATCTTTTTAAATATGGCATTGGATTTTCTTTTGTTATGTTTAATTTGTATTATGTTTTGCAGTGTCTGTGTAGCACCTCAGCCTGTTGGCAGGAGGCATGTATGAATGAATATGATAGAAAAAAATTATTGTGATTATTATTAAAGGCCTGTGAGCAAAAGCTTCAATCATTAAATAACTAGATTAAGTCCCTCCATAAACACAAAGACTAAAAAGGAGTGTAAGAAAGATGCGAAAACTCAAAACTTGTTTTCCTTTCCAGAACATTCCCTCTCTGGAGCATGGGGTGAAGTTTCCTGGGAAATGCTCTGTGCAGCAGGGGCAGCAGGCTCAGTGCTCAGGGGCAGAGCTTGCCAGCATTTGCCTTCAGGCTCTGTTCAGGACAAGGCACTGGGCTACTGCCAGTGCTCCAACTCCCCATTGCTTTTCATTTCACTTTTCATTTCACTCCTATTGATGGTGCTGCCCAGTGGATGCTGCTGGGGAAGCCACAGAGCCTGGAGCCTTTTGAAAAGCTTTCTGAATGTTGGCATATGCCGTTCAAGCACGCTCTAAAATGGATCCTAATTACTCCTCTAATTGAACAAGCAGGCAAGCATCTAAGCACAAATATTTCCCAGGGATATTTTTCTGAGAAAAATGAGAACGCACAGCTGAAAATCAAGCTTGCATTCCATCTTTCCAGTTGCCATTAAAAAATGTGGCATAGATTGGAGATCAATGGCAAATCAAGAGATTTGTGATTCCACACCTCTCCAAATTGACTTTTGAGAGACCTGTATCATAGCATCTCTTCCTTTGTTCTGGTTACTGAGAAGTTCTGTGACTGAGGTGGGTTTGGGTTGAGGCATTAAAATTCAGATTCATGCACAGTTTAAAGAAGAAAATTATTTGGATTTAACATTATCAAAATCTACCATCTGTGCAGGTAATAAGATCTTTATTTTTTTTTTTGCTTTTGCTTTGAAAGGACAAAAATCTAGGAAGAGTAACAGCCCTCAGGACAGCCCATCAAAATGTAGAAGGATTGCTTTAAATCTGATATTTGATGTTCAGACTCTTCTTGGCACAGACAGAGTCACCTTTTGGGTCAGGTTGTCTCATATTAATATAGGTTATATTCCTTGGCTGTCCACATAGTAGCTGTATACTTTCTGCATGCATTAAATCCCATTGGCCCCTGACTTACGCCTTCCTTGTTTAGTATGAGGTTTCTTTTTATTACATGGATAACACCTGTGACTTATTTTGTCAGGTTAGATTTTCTATTTGACTCCTAAGGGATAAACAGTACATTGCAAAGTAATAGAAGATTTTTTGCTCAATAGGATACTTAGATTTCTATTATTTTTTCTCTAAAGAAGCTGATTTAATGTCTTATATGAACTGATAATACTATCTAGTATAGCAGGATATTAAAAAAACAAAATAATTATTGCTATAGCAAATCAAACAAAAAGGGCCTTAAAGCTTCAGGCATCTCCTAATGGCTCAATCTATCATTTCTAAAGACAAAAACAGGAGGAAGAAATAAAAATCCATAGAGAATTCTCTTTTGTAAATAATTCTGTGTCTGAACCATTAAAGAGGTTGGCCACTGGGGGCTTTTCCCCGTATTTTCAGGCAGATATCTTAATGACATTGTGAAGTGAAGCAGCTGCCTGCAATCCAAACCAAAACCCCTGTAAAATAACATGTATTTTATAGCATTTATCTGTACTGATCAGAGCCATTAGTGTAACAGTGGGCCCTATTATAAAAGTCATGCAGGTCCTGTTACAGGGTAGTATAGTGAATATTATGGCATAGGTTTCCAAATTGCCAGAAGGTCTCTCTGAGAGCATTCCTGAAACCAGAACAAGCACAAAACTGCCAACAGTTAGCAAGCACAGTAAGTTCATTCCTGCAAAGCCATAAGATGAAATGGAAAGTCACTGTTCTCACTTACCAGAAGTCGTACTGGTTTTTTAATTACTGTCACTTCAGACAGGGCATACATAGGCCTCCAACTCTGCTAATCTCTTGAAATACTTTGGGAACTGCTTCATTTGTTCATGTAAAGAAACGCTCTTTTCACCTTTCACAATTCCTCATCAACATTCCCACATGAGCAGTGGTTCTGTCATATTTGTGCCATGATTGTTCAGCATTAGGTTTTCTCACCCACCTAACAGTAAAGGTAATTTTCCCATCTTCTGCTCTGGACACTCAATCAAGGGATGACACAAATCACTTTCTGCAGTGACAAATCATGCAAACTAAATTTATCGGTGTTGCGAGGAGGATTTTTTGTTTGCTTCTTGATTCTTTTTATCTCATGCATTTGCACATTTCCCATACATTTATAGTATGCACTGTTAGCTAGTCCAATGGCTGCACTACTCTTTAAAATTTGAAGAGAAGGATTTTGGTTTTCTAGGTCCTGAAAGAGAGCTCTTGAAGAAGCTCTTGCAGCTTCTTACCATTTCTTTTAATAATTCTCATGTTAAGATAGTTTGCATCTGTGTCTTTGATATGGTATCTTTCAGGAATTGCCAGCCCTTCTGTATCTTTTTTCCTTTAAAGCAACACCCTAGGAGACTTTCTTCTCCAGTTCTTGATGTTTGTTGAGTCTGGTCTTTTGAAATGTATTATTTTTATGCTGTTAATCTTGTTTGGATTTTTCTTTTGCCTCAGGATATTAAACTCCAACATCTTGTGAACACTTTTAATCTGGATACTTTTCTCTTCGACATTTCCATTTAAATCTATCAGATCTAAAATAGCCACTCCCCTCATTAATGTCTCCATGACAGAAGAGAATTCATTTTCACACCAGATGCTCTTAGCACCTTAACTGATATATAGGATGATACTTCATCTGCTGATAAAAAAGTTGTTCCATTACATTCTAAAATATTTATCAGTAATCTTGCCCTGAAGTGGAAATCTGTAAACCTGTCATTTAAAGTAAGGCTTTAAAAATTGAGTATCTTTATAAAGAGATTTAGAAACTGTTCCTGATGATGTAAAACCAGACGCAAAACAAACAAACCCACAAACCAAACAACGACAAAAAAACCCCGGCAAAACATTTTTAATCAGTGCAGCTTATGGATGTTTAGGGGAGAAATGACCTTATTTTCCTTGGGAACTAAGATACCACTGTTTATTACCATGAGTGCTATCCTCTTGGTTCTTACACAGCAAAATATTTTCTGGAGAGAAAGAAAACTATTCTGGAATAGTACTGTGTTGCTAAAGAGAAGGGTTGCATGATTTCTTTCCATTTTCTAGGCTCATCTGCCTTACTGAGCAATGTTCTCTTCTTCTGCACGTGTGCCCCCTTTATAATGTACTACAGGAGTGTTTCCAGACTCATCTGGAGATGAGGGAGAGAACAGCAATGCCTCAGAAAAGCTGTTTTGATACAGCTGACAAAGTTTGTTGCATTACAAGAAATGTAATCACAGGCATTGAAGTTGTTTGCCTTCTAAACCATTAAAACCAGCCTGAGAGAATGTGCCACTGATTTAATTTAATTGATTTATGAATAGTCATGTCTATCTACAAAAGAATAGAAAACCATCAGTCAGAATGGGGTGGAAGTTAAATACTGTGTTTCTTACATATGGCAATAATGCAATTTCCAAACTCATATTTCAAGGTATATAATTAGGCTACCAAATAAATCTCAATATACTAAGCAGCCAGTTGCTTTTGATGTGCTTTTTGCATGATTTCTAGTGTGAGGTTCAGTACTCAGAGAGCCTTGTGCTCAGGGTGAGCAGAAAGAGAGGACAAAGGGTAAGGTGTCTCTTCCTGGTTACCTTCCTGTACACCAGGATGAGATGGGAAGTGCACCATACTCCATGTGCTCAGTCTGGGTCCTCTGAGGAATAGGCATGTGGGTCTCCAGACTTTAAAATATGCACGTGCAATGCGTGCACTTTAGACATCAATAATAACTGATGAATGCTATATATGCTTTCAGTATTAATGAAGAGCCCTATATTTTGATTTCCCAGGAGTATGCAGCACATGCTCCAGCAATCAAGGTGCCTCTTCAGAGCCCCTCTGTTTTCTTCTCTTCTTTCTGCCAACAGTGATTCTGCTTTGCTCCCTGTGGGAAGGGAGGGGTGTGAAGCTGTTTTCCAGCATCACAACATACATTTGACAGGCCTGAATTCATCCAGTCCCTCCACCCCAGCTATGAGACTACTGGCATGCAGGGCCCTTGATAAATCAAAAGAGTCGTGTAGGACCTTACTCCACACTGGGATTTCATGGCCTTCAATGATATCCTAACAGTCACTGTCTAAAGTACCACTAACCCTGAGTAAAGGCTTTATAAACCAAGAAGTCAAGCTTATCTGTTGCCCACTCTATTTAATAAAAAGCTACTCTTTGTCATCTGAGCATAAAACAGAATGGCTGTGTTATCAATACTTACAACAGCAGTGGAAAAGGAAGAAAGCAATTTCTTCCCTCTTGATCTTGATCATTAATCTTCATTAGGATTTTTAGCTTCTGAATGTGAGCACTAGAAGACATCAGCATAGCAAACAATTTAAAGTGCATGTGCATATATAATAGGTAGTTTGTTATTTTCATTATGGGTAAAAGCATGTGTCAGTTGCCAGATGTGTTTGATTCCGACAATATGATTTCCATGCCGACTTTATGGTATGTTTGATTTAGGTGAAGTGACTGAAACCTGCTGTTGGGGCCGAGGTGGTATTAAACACCAGCTGCAGTTTTTATTTTAATTAATAATTTAAGGAGTAGAATACCTTGCTTTAATTAACACATTAACCCTTTGAGCTACTCAGAGAAAGGCTGCAGTGGCAAAGTGATTTAAAAGTAAAGCAAGAAAATACTCAAAGGAAGTCCAAACAGGAAATTTTTTTCCCTCCAAATATGCTCATGAGATGTTTTCACCTTTTCTTTGCATTTTAATTTCCTTCTCACTGTTGAATGGAATATGGAGTATAGATAAAAGGTCCAGGATTACCCAGATTTTTTAGCAGGACTGATTATTCTGGATTTGCAGGGTGAACAGCAGCTGCTCATAGTAGCTGTGAATCCCTTTCCAGACTTCTAACTGAATCTGCCAATGTTGTACAGATGTGCTGTTTTGCCAAATCTTTCCTTTTCTGATCTGTTCTGAAAATCTGCCCAATAGTGTAGCAGTTTAAATGTGGATCTGAACATACAAATTAAAGCTCCAGACTTTGAAAACCTGTGCCTGCATCTTAAAAGAGACTCTAATATGTTATATGCTCTGAATGTCTCTTTGTCAGTCTGCTACTTCTCACTGTTCAATTGGAAACCTGGTGGGCAAACTGGGTAATATCTCAAGGTTATTAAGTTTTTAAAAATACAGGACAATGGGGTGGTGAAGAGGGGTTCTGTAAACAGCCCTTGTAAATACAAAGGAAAGACTGCCCTCTGACTTCACTCCCTTATTTAGACATCACATGAATTCATATGCAATCATAAATGCTTAGCCATGAGTGAAACTTCATCCAGGGATCACAAACTATGCAGTCCCAGTGGATCCAGCTTTGAGATGCAAAGGCTCAGAATCTAGTTTCCATTGCTATCACTATTAATGGAATAGTTTATTACATTGTTTTTCATTTTTGAAAACATTTCAAGCAAAAACAATCATACCTTCTACTGTAAGGACCATCACAGTTTCAAAAGTTCTAACAGTTCAGAAAACACAGGACACCCCGAAAGAAAAACAAAATTACAAATAAGTTAATGAAGAAAAAGTCAGCAATCTAAGTGACTGATGCTTTTATTGCCTGGAGGAGGTTTGGAGAGGAGAAGGGTTGGAAGCATAGTTAGAAACACTGGGCTGGCAATCAGATGTTTAGCTTATTTCCAGCTGTTTGACAGATTTCTTTATGTGCAGTGCTGGAGCAGAGCCAGTGCCAGCTCTAGGCAAAATGAACTTTTAGGATCCAGTGACTAGTCAAGTCACGATCACACAGATCACTGCAGATGATTGGAGCTGCTGAGGTGGTCCTGAGGGCATGATTTAGAAATAGCAACGGATAGGAATACCCAGAGGTTTAATTTTGTTTACAGAAGAACCTGTTTTACTGATTATGATGAGAATCCAGTTTGATTTTTGGATCCAAATTTGAGTCTCGTAGACAGAAATAACGTTCAATCCTTTTTTGAAAATGAACGTGTTTCCTAAATAAACTGCTGGAAGATACTAAGAACTTCTGTGAGCTATGGGACACAAGCTACTTGTAGGGGTTTTGTCCTACACACTTTGACTTCAGCAAAAGTGCTGCAGATTGTTCTGAGATTGGTAAAGCAAAAGTGGAATTTCAAGTGCTGTTAATAGAATGCATTTCTGCTGCATCTCAGACTCTTAGAAAGTGCACAAAGCCTCTAAGTGTTTTGCCAAAAGCATGTGTGTAGTTAGTAACAAACTGTTACTAAAATCAAAAACATGACAGTGTATCATTTATTAGTGGCTTGACTGTCTTTGGATTTCAGTGGGTTTACATTCCCTTCTTTCCCTTCCCTAGGAGAAGGGAACTGTTCCCTTCTTTTCAAACTTAATCATGAAGTAGCTCTGCAGGAACAGAGCCCCAGTGAAAACAGTCGGTCTGCAGGGAAGCCAATGCTACATCAGGAGTTAAGAAAACAGTTTAGTTCAGTTTACTTGTCTTTCCTTTTACATGTAGCAACAGAGGCTACTGGGAGTCTTTTGAAAGAAATAAAATCAGTTTGGAGGCTGTACAAA
This sequence comes from Cinclus cinclus, assembly GCF_963662255.1. Lineage (NCBI taxonomy): Eukaryota > Metazoa > Chordata > Aves > Passeriformes > Cinclidae > Cinclus > Cinclus cinclus. The sequence goes on along the minus strand of NC_085052.1, from coordinate 31,450,236 downwards.
TTCAGTGCTTCTAGTGCTTTGTGTATGTATTATTTGGCTGTTTTGTTTTTCATTTTTCTAACTGTTTGTATTTTTGTCTCCAATCCTGGCAACCTTGAGCATGTGCTTTTGTGTGCATGACTAGTTTCACTGATCTCAGCAGTACT